>NC_139806.1:34987744-35565660 GCF_963457635.1 Microchirus variegatus | reverse complement strand
CGGCGCTAAATCCACGACCTTAGTTTTTAGATTAACAAGGAGGGTGTAAGGTTCAGGGCTGGAGGGGAAAAAAATACTTCAAAGCTCAAAAAAAAAGGAAATGATAGCCGCGCAGACTTCAATAGATTTGTGTAATTCACATATTGACAATATGAGCTCAACCTGTCAAGGAGATAATACTCGGGGAAGGACATTATAGGGAGTCACTTTGAAGGTGTTTAGATTGTCTTTGCATATTGACTTCTGTTGACCAGATCCATCTATTGACAGAAGAATCCCAGAGATTAAAATTGACTCAGCTATTGATGGGGTATTTTGCGTGAATGGTTCCCATTTCACATGGGGATCATTTGTACTGTATACGCCACTAATCTCTCTGACCCACTAATCATCAAGCCATTTATTTCCCTCTCTTTGTTGAGTTCTCCTTTGTTTAGCATTTATTAATTCATTAGAGCACTTCTCATGCAGCTTAACTTACAGTGACTGGGGAGTCCTGTTTCTGCCCGATAGCGACGTGCATTCCAAGAGAAATATGCCACCGAATATGCGCCCGACATCACAACGCACACACCAATTACATATTGATAATTAAGCATTCAAACAAACAAACAGAGAGGAAATCCCCCCATAATCACCAGGTTTTAATGGAACAAGTATTAGCTCGGTGTGGTTGGCCAGATAGCTTGTTGTTAGATCATAGTTTCACTGGGTTTGGAAAGGGGGAGGGACCGAGGCGCACTTTGGTGTCATTGCCTGGCATTGCAATCCTACAGGGAGAGGCTGTGCCATTCTGTCGCTGCTGAACGGGATATTGACGATGGAGCTGCTTTTAAATGACGATGAAAGAACAAAAGAGAAAAAAGGGAAAAAGCAAACTTTGAAAAGGCCTCGGCTTAGGAGAACTTGCACCGTGGCAGAACTGGTGTAGAAGCTCAAAATGGATGCAAATCCATTTGTAGTCCTGGTTTCACAGTTATAAAAAAATACTTAAGGGGTTTTATTAGGAGCAACGTGTTAAACATGTGGAAATCTGTTTTGATAACATTATTCATAACACTGGCTTTGCGCTGTGTGCGAATTAATAACACTTCATTTACAGACGGAAGAAAGCTGGCGTGGTATTTCCAGTTAAAGAGATTAATTTTTAAACACCTAATTGACAAGCTAGGGTTAGGCAGGATAAGCAACAGACTATACGACTGCAGCTGCAAAGTCAAGGTGACTGGAATACTCAGAGAAAGGCTTTCAAAAAAGCAGAATAGAGAGCAGAGAGGGAGGGAGTGAAGAGAATTAGTCCTCAAGCACTTTTCCCTCCGCCCCTATTCTTTCTCTCTTTATTAGGAATGATTTACTTTCTCAGTGAAAGGATATAAAAGCTCAAGTATAGCAGCGTAATTATCGCAGAGTGAAAATTTAAAGGTTTGACTCACAATGTCCTCAAGTCAGCGAGCAGACTGCCAGACGATAAGAGTGACTGTGTTCAACACTCGGCATCCAATTGGTTGTGTTTTATGGGCTTTGCCAAGGAAGAGCACACAAACAGCACTCGGCTCTGCAAGTCTGTAAACATGATGGACTGTGGCAAACTACCAGGGCTGGTGTTTACCTTGGCAGAGCCTGGCCCTGGCATGTCGGTAGCATCACTTAATTACTGTTTACATGTAAATATTAAATTATACAAACATCCCCACAGAATGTCTCCAAAAAGTACAGAAATACACAGTCAGGGTCAACCTTATCTGTCCGCAACAGTCGCCACTGCTAAGATGCGAATTGTTTTGAATCGCAAATTTCCTGCATTGTACATAATCTTCATAATTGTTAAATGCTGTTGTCCAAGGGCATCCGGGTAAATACGCTTCCGTAATCTGCATAATAGCAGATGCTCAGATATGTAAAACGCACCTTGTGTTCTCGGGGAGAAAAAAAAACAACACACACACATACACACGCGGAAAAAGAAGGTTATTGTTCAAAACAGGAGATTTTATCAGGAGAAAGGACTGTGATCATTAAGACAACCGCCGTCGTGACCAATAGATGACTGCTGTGATTACGGACCTGTTTCCTCACCGTCCGGAGCAGCACATATAGGGGAGCACTGGTGCCTACTGTGCATCTCTGGTACGGCTGAGTAAAGCACTTGTTCATTTGCAGTGAAGGGTAACATGAAACAGGCCTCAGCCTTCTGATGGACAGGGAGATTTCACCTTCGCCAGTGAATGATAATGCATTATTAAATTTGCCTCTCTGCTCACTAGATACACTTAGCTGACCACAGCATATTTATCTCCCCATCCGAGGCTCACGTCTTGGCAGGAGAAAGCATTCTGTCACTTTTGAGGCATTTCAAAGATTAAAAAGAACCTCTCTCTTTTCAACGTTCCCTAAAAGCATCCCCCCTTTTCAGTGAAATGTGATTAGTAGGAGATGGTGTCACGCAATGGAACATTCATGAGGGGGAGAACAAATATCCAAATGAACTCCCATGTCCTGGAGGAATAGCCCCTCTCTGCACCATCAGCAATCTCACTCACATGGGGCTGAGGAAATTTGATTGATCCTCTATTGAATTATTTTTTTGCACTCTTTCATTTCAACGGGACGCACTGACAAGTTGTTTGATCATAAAGCATTATTGTCTGCCAAGTCACATTTCAGGGTTGTGATGGCTAATGATCTTGCCTCCTGACTTGGGGAGAAAGTCAGGTAGTCAGCATGTGTTTGAAGCTCGCAAACGCCAAGGACACCGAGAGGACTGAACAAAACACTGCGCATTAAAGTCAGGGAGATGAAGAGAAGGCGCTTACGTGGAATGTATCGAACTTTTAATGATACAGTATGGAGATACCATCAATGTCAGGGAAATATTTACCATGCAAAAAAAAATGATGCTGAAAACTTTTGCCCGACCCAAAGTCCCCTAACTTCCTTTTTATCAGTGTGCAGATGCTTACGTGCAGAAAGGCCCAGAACAAAGACTACAAAGGCTAGAAATCACTTTCTTTTTTGTCTTTTTCATCTTTTTAAAACCTATATCCCCCCTCTCTCTACGTGACACCAGTAGCGTCCGCGGTCCCTTTGCCCAAAGCATTTGTAATTGTAATTGACTGTGACAGCGGTACCTGCTTCACTTCATCATTCAGAGAGTAAACTGGGCCTACAGACAATGCACAGTGCACATCAGCTGTGCCCTGACAAAGGAAAGGCGTGGCTAATCGGCTATTTTCCATTGCGGTCACACTGGTTGCATGATGCATCAGTCGTTGCTCACGCGATAGCAGGTATGGAAGGATGCAGCTCGAGGTGACATAATACACCGCAAGCTTCCATTTGTGCTCGGAGGGATATTGTGAGTGCATCTCCTGTTGTGTCAACAAGGATATATGATGTTTACCGGGGAAGTGCCAATATCGTATTACCAGTGATTCACTCGCTTTTAAAATATGGTTTACAGAATCAGTTTACATACCGTAGTGGTCTCTGATTCTGCTGTCAGACGTTTTAGCGCAGGCTAAAAGAGAAGTGGCGTGTTTAACTGCAGTGGGGAGAGTGAGCAAAAGTGTGTGTGTGGGGGGGGGTAAATGTGTTGTTGGCAAAATGTTTCAACTGCCACATGGTATTTAAAGAAACTCTTAGACTTCGACGTACATGCATATGGCTTGTGTTTTAAACACCTTTTCCCCAAGGGAAAGAAAAAAAAAAAAAAAGATGTCAAAGTGTTTGATGTCCAAAGTGAGTTTACAGCCAAAGGCTTTCGTACCTTTCAAATTCCCCCCCTTGTTTGTCAGCTACCTGCTGTTTCACGAGACAGAGCCTTGTCGGAAGCTATCGCCACAGACTTTTTCCTTTTTGAAGCAATTCAATTAGTCACATGTGAGATAACACTTAGCTCTCTACTTTGCTTTCTGTTTTGTTTTTTTTCTCCCCCCACTCACACATCATCAAATCTAAGTTTTTTTTCGCAGGCAAAATTTGGACGACAAAAAAAAAGTTCAAACAACAACACCCCCCCCCTAAAAAAAAGGGGAAAAAACTACCATCTGGTTGAGATGCACTGGTTGACACAACTTTGGAAATGTTCTCTTTTAGACACAAACAAACAGTCTTTGTCCTTCATCACCAGAGATTACATGAAAAAGATGAGACGTGTTCATAGGATATGAGTGATGTGACATTATAGTGGCTGTCGCTGAGGCGTCTGGCTATTTAAATAGCCTCCATATGAGCCGAGGCACAGCATCCTGCCTCTGCACCTACACTCTGCTCTCTTCTGTTGCATTGTGAGAGATTAATTTAATGCTCTGCCAAGATCGTAAAGATCAAACAAGTGGAGAGATATCATTAAACCATTGGAATGTTATCTCATTTATCTAAACAAACTGATGCGATGAACAAGCCTAATTAAAAAACTCACCATAAACAAAGCTCCGGATGGTGAGCTCTATCTCTCTCACTCTTAAACAATGAAACACATTTATTTTATTAATCTAATGCATCATGTATCATATCATTACAGTTCAATATATCTATCATTAATTTTATTCCCTTCACTTAAAGCTTTTATTGGAATTACTTTGGTTATTAGTTGGTTCTAATGTATTGGTTACCGCTGAATCTGGCTGCTACAATCTCTCTTATCTCGCTGCATAAACCTGTGCATGTTATTCAAATTGCCTCATTTATTATGATAGCTTCCTCATGTAAATTGTGCTGACTGCTCGCCCTTGCACAGTCCTCATTAGACTAATGAAAACCTTCAAACGAAAAAACTAAACAACCTGCCAAATAAAGGTCTGGGGTTATTATGAAAATTACAACTGTGGGAGCCGGGAGAAGCTCTCTTCATTAATTCATGCTCAGCAAATTGGTAACTAATTTAGTTGCACTCCTCTGCATTAATGGGTTATTTTATAAAAATGTTTTCCACAGCCTGAGACCTCTGGTGCACACACACACTAGAGAGCCCAGAATCCTAATCAAGTCCGGTGACATATTAGGAATTGAAAATCTCAAAGATAATACAGTTGTGTGTGTGTGTTTTGCGAGTAGATGTGTGTGGGTCAACTATTTTGAATTGGCGGTCATTTAGTTTATCCTCAAATATTGCAAAGAAATTACAGTCAATTTGTGTTGATTGCGTGCGTGTGGAGGAGGCACTTCAGTTAAGACGCTAGATCGCTGCGACTGAGGAAATATTCAGCTGATTTACTATGTAGATATTTGATTAAATCTCTGTTTGTGTTGCGCTGTTTGCCTAAATCACTTCTTTTTTTTTTTCCACTCGCACAAACATACGCACACGTACACAGACAAAGACAGACAGACAGTGTGTGACCCATAAATTCAGCTCATGATCCTGCTAATTATTACTATTCACTGCTTCACACCCAGTGAGCGAAGGTCTAGAACTGATCTTCACATCAGCCTGCCAACAGGGAACATTCAGTCCAATGATTTCCATAGTGGTTTTAATATCATTATCAGCCTCACCCCACCCTGAATCACCCAGTACAGTGCAGCGCAGCTCTGCTAAAACCAACAGAGAATACTGAAATCTATTATTTGCTCCATTTTGTATTTAATCCACCACGCTTGGAAGATTTTTGTCTTTCTTTCATTTTCATTTTCTTTTCTTTCTTTCTTTTTTTTTGAAACCCAAAGAAATCTATAATTGAATAAGCCCAGTGACTAATAATAAAACATTTATTCTCGACTGTGATTGAGGTTAACATTTTGAACATTGCTCCCTCCAGATCAGAGACACTGATGACGACAAGCACAGCACATGCGAAGTTTCATTATTTATTATATAGTATGTAAATACATAATCATTAATTTGGTGTACATAAAATGCAAAATGCAGTTTTGAAAAAATCTCAGTCACAGCAGTGTTTACTGTTTCTTTAATTGCTGACTGAACAGCAGCTCATACTTTCCCTTTCTCCCCCTTTTTTTTTTTTATTGACGTAGAAACATTTTGGTTCATACACAGCTGTTCTGTAATTTCTCACTGCGAACAGTGTCCTGGGGAACATAACGTCTGAGTGACAATTTGCGATGAGAGCCTATAAAGAAATGGAGGTGACGTGTAAAATTGTTAAAAAAAACAAGGCACTTTATGCGTTCACTTTTATTCTATGAAGGCAATGAAATGTGATTATGGCTTGAGCTGACATACGCTGTGAAATGTAAATGTTCTCTGACATAAGTGCTTTGACCAAACAGTCTGTGTGACATGTCATCGAAGCAACTGCACTCGTATTTATGAAGGTTATACTTTCTTTTTTCATTTTTGATTTGATTTGGATTATACGATTGAAAAAAAAGAAGAAGAAAGTGAACGTGAAAGTTAATTCTGCAGAAGGATTTGCAGTTCTCAAACTGGTATTATCAATATTTAAGACCAGACCCAATTTCATTTGATTAAAAACTGCTTTCTTTTGGAGTTTCAGTGATTTATTTCTTTTACATATTTTTTTTTTTTGGGGTGATGAAACCAGAGACATATTCTGTACAAAAATGTAAGATGATTAAACTTTCATGCAGTGTGATGAACAATGGACTGAGATCTGCCTTTGGTGACACATTGAGCAAATGTGGGCTTTTTGTCTCCTGTCTCTCCTGATTTTAACTTGGTCCACACTTTTTTTTTGGAGACTGACAAACCTGCTCTGCCCTCCCTTAACTGTTGAGCGTTCATCTTTGTCAGCGCACTTAGTTCCCAGAATTACATCTTTTATTATGGGCTCAGAGAAAAGAGACAGTTCGTCACAGCATAAATGTAGCATTCAGTCACTTGACTGCAGCCTAAGTTTTTCATTAATTGGGATAATTGAACAACATTATAGAAATAAAAGTCTCACATTTAAAATGTAGTGGTTTGTTTTCTGAGCTAAAAGCTACCGGACATAACATTGTGGCATGTTTTTATTATTGTTCTTCCTCTATTTGGTCTTTGTGATCAGGAAAGATGTCACATTGTTTTTATGGTGCATTGTATGGTACTATCAGACCTGTCTGAGGGAGCATTTGTGTGCATACACCAGCAGTGCAAGTGTGAGCAGGGACAGGAAGCTCTTACCCCATCAAACGGATCAGATTTTTGAGCAGTAAAATTAAGTTCTGAAATGTTTTGTATCGTGTTGACAGTCATACACCAACCTGTTTGCAGCCGTCTCACTTTATTAGCACAATTATTGTTGCCGTTGACTTTGTCTGTCTTAACACAAAATGTGTCGCAGAATGTCACCCGGTGACATGACATAAGAAACACTTCCTTTACTGGGAAACACAGAGGGAGCCAAGTGGAGCTAATTGGCTCGATCGGCATTGTGTGAACTCATTTGACAATGCTTTGAATGTGATGGACGTGGTTATATTTGTAAGTTGTGCACACTTGTTTTAAAAAAAAAAAGAAACATTAATACTGCTGTTTTGGAGCTGGAACATTGAAGAACTTTGTTGATAACATACTATACACTATATCAATCCTGTAGACTGTCGACTCACCTTTGTCAGCATGCATCCTCTTTACTTCATGGCTCATGTCGTGGGCCAGGTCACCCTCTTTAGGTCCAGGTAGAATGTTGGGGGACAAGCCTAGCAGGGCATGGTTCATGGACAGCCCATTGTGGTGTGCTGCTAGAGAGTGGATAAGAAAAGGAGTGACGTTACTCAGAAGATGTATTCCTTACTACACCTTTGGAAATCAGACGAAACAACAAGGCTTTTTATCTGTGTGTCTGGCTGCACATTGAGTTAACGTACGTATCCTGTCTGAGGAGCTTTCTGTGTGGGCTGGGGAGCTGGACACACTGCTGCTGCGGTGGGACGACGGGTGACTGCCTGGCCTCCTGTGGTCTTCTAAGGAAGGAGCAGGAGATGGACTGTCCGGCACCCGCTCCTGCAACCCCAACAGCCACAAAAACACACATCCACAACATGAACACCTAGTATAGGCTGAAAGATTATCCGAACCTTCTAGTGTTCTGTCATTGCTGCCATCTGTTGTAGAAATTTACTTTTATAACAGAGGTGACCATTCTGGAGGGAAGACTCTGGCCCTGTGCTGCAGCTGCCATGTTTGCGATGGTGCTGAGGTGGTTCATCTGGCTCATCGCCATGGTGACAGAGGCTGGAGGCAGGCTGACTGGGATCAGGGGGTGTGGCATCATCATGAAGGGGAGTTCCAGGCCTGAAACAAAATGAAGAGGTCGTTAGTTACTCAATGATGCACATCATGAGTGAGATGTTCACAGATGGAACTTCGCAGGCAGCGGACGAAAAACTCAAAACCTGTTAATTCCTTAATCTCAAATTTTCACCACTGTGATCCCCCTTTAAAATAGACATTATAACACAAACACAATATCAGTAAAAAATGTAAATAATTCAAGTTGACGGCTTCTTGGGGTATTCTTCCATGCTAACATAATACACATAAATGTTTTACAATATACGTTAATAATAGATTATACTGCAATAATAATAAAGAGAAAATGGGGACGATAACGAGAGTATATATACACTCATTGAAAGACCAAAGTTTACACAGTGGTAAAGTTGCATCAATTATTCTATGATGAATAAAAAAGGGAACATTATGGAAATTGGCTCAATATTTACATATAAAAAATACCACGGTGAAAACAAAGGCAATCTTGAAAGCCATTACCCAAATGACTAGTTAAATGTGCTAATGCCAAACAAGTACCGTCAGACTACAGTGTGGCAATGACTTTAGGCTAATTATGGCAGACTATATTCCAGACCAATGCGTGTGAGAGAGAGAGACCAAAAAGAGTCACTCTCAGCTCGCACAATAATGGGATTTCCATTTCTTTCTCCTTTATATGCACACAAATTATTCCATTACAACATCAGAGATATCTTACAAATGTTCTAAATTATTCAATTGCTGTCTGGCAATAGAGGCCTAATTGGGAAAACTGAAGACATTAGTAGTCTGAAAATGTAAAGAATGTCTAATAAAGATACCATGGGGGGTTTCGTAGTTTGTCAGACAGTGGCTCTGCACTGTGCTTCTGAACGGCTTAATGAAAACAAGCCAACTTTCAAAGGACATGAGCGCAGACAGAAGGTCAAAGCTAGGTGTCTGTACCCCCACCAACCACAACACCGCCTCCCTCCCGCTCTGCTCCGTGGGGACTTTGAACTGGCAGGATCAAAAGTGACTGGGAACAGTTTGGTCTCATTCCTCCGCCACTCAGATGCTTTACACAAATGCTTTAAAGAAAAAAACCTCATAGACACTATTGGATCTGATTGAGCCTGTGTTGATTTTTCTACTCCTTTTTTTTCTCCTCTCTTTCTTGGCAGCCCGATTCAAGGTGCGACAGAAAAAAAGCTGCGTAAAAGAAAGATGGGAGGGAAGCGATACTGCACTACAGAAAGCTGATCCGCAAAACAACTCCACTCTTCTTTTCTGACAAAACATCAGTAGCCAAAGGGCAAGGAGATCTGCACGGCGAGGCCTCTAAAGAGAAGGACAGTGGTTGAAAAAAGGAAAGGACATGAGAAGCACTCGTCTCTGTCTTTCCCCTCTTTCCAAAAGAAGCGTCGATTTCCATAAGAAAGATTGCGCGCAGTTTCTCAAAAGCGAGTATTCCCAAACAATATGAAACAGAGGGAGATTAAAGAAAGACGGAAGCCAAGCGGCACCTTGTTTCAGCGCCTCTGCCGTAGCTTGGACTGAATCAATTACTACTCAGCAGGCTAAGCTCAATTAAAAAACACCACAGAGGGCCTGATTGCGGGGGTATTTACTATAGGACAACATGAGGAGGTCTAGGCTACCTATCAGCCTTCCAAGGCCACTCAAGGGCCAGAGTGAAGAGACCTATTCTCTCACGGAGGTGGATACGTTACGCACATTCAGTCAAACACAGCTACATGCACAAAGACACAAGCACAATTTATGTATATTCAGTAAAGTATGAAAAGAGGCGGAGAATCACCTCAATCCACAAACCAACCCGTGTGGAAATGGATTGTATTCGATCGCATGTGAATTTCAGAGATGTGTTGCCACCTGAAAGACAGGCCTGGTGGGGAAACACTGGACCTCTGTTCCCTCTTGTGGGTATTAGTCTCGCTTTCAGTGCCTGTCCAGCCCCTTTCATGTCACCCCATTTTAAAGTGCTGTTTCCCTCATAAAAGCCCATTCAGGACACTGTAGGGGAATGTGCCACAGACCAACGAGGGTCGACCAAATCCTTTTATTTGCCTGCTGAAAGAGGCCAGGTGAGGGGGATACTGGATTATTCATTGAATCTGGCGTATTTGCCGGACAATTAAGAGTTTTAGTTTCCTTCATATGCAACTTCTTAGTGTTTGCTCAAGCTATTCATGTTAAATGACAGGATTAAGAATTACTGCAGTATATTATGCAGAACAACTTGTACTGGTAACAATATGCCGTACATTTTCTGTATATCTTTTACACAAAAACAAACTCAACAAACATTAGTCAGACTCATTAATCACTCGGACGTGGTGTAGTTGTTCCATCAGAAACATATTTGTCAGTTTCTGTTTATCTCTTATACAGAAGTTCAGGCCTGATGAGAGGTGAATTCCCACAAGCCAACCCCCCCCCCCCCTCACTCCTGAAGGGCATAAACAATACATTTGGAGTAATTTACCTGAAGTAAGCCTGAGGGACCTGCAAAGGTGAACTCCTATTTACCATCATTAAAACTACAAATCACTTAATACCAATATAAACAGCTCAGCTATTATGTTGTGCAATGCTCGGGAGTTCACGCACGGATAAGCAAAGATTTGAATCACGGAGGATGAATTGAATGAATTAAAACAGCCCTCGGTAACAACATGATTAAAAAGCTGTTACATCAGAAACCAGACTGCACGGACGACGACAGGTCCGATACTTAAAAGAATCGCGCTGAAAAAAAAAAAAAGAAGATTGAATGTTGAATGTTTTAAAATGATTAAACAGAGAGTAGTAATTTATTTTGATGACAGAAATGATAACCTACAGTGATTTGTGCTGCAGTTAATCTTCATCTAAACGGGACTTCAGCCTTTGTGGCCGTCTAACCCTACAGAGGGAAATAAGGAAAAAAGGGAACTAAGCCATTGTCATTGAAAATAGTATGGAGGTAGCAGCCAGCCCCTTACCCTTAACTCTGTTGTGGACAGATTTCCCCTGACAAAAATTAAACTAGCTCCTACTTGGCACTTTATTATCTCTTCAACTGAATGATTTATTGTTTGTGGAGTGAAAGAACCAAAGAGAGGGGGAAGATTACATTTCCAGCCAAAGCTCAGGCCTGATCTCGTTTTTTACTCCCTCTGTCCAGGAAAAAAAAGCTTCCGACAAACAATAATGTCAGCTGTAATTGATCGGAGGTCGCCGGCTGGGCCTGCAGTAAAACGCGCACTATTTAAGCGACAATCGGCCCCGCTCTCTTCATACGCCGGCTAATGAAGCTGTCTGTCTGGGCTATTTACCTTCTCTTAAATGGAAAAGGAGAGATGTACTGTAAGAGACAGGGCTGGAGAGGATCTGCTTCTCGCTGCCGTGAAATAGGACCTGCACATGCCTCAGGAATGTATAATTGGTTGGCGCAGCCAAGGCTGTGGATCCGGTGCTAATTAAATGACTTGTTTAAAGCCTATCTGTCTTTGTTTGGGAGGCTCTGGGCTTCAGAACAATGCATTGTAAATGCTGTTGTCAAACAAACATTCCTGGTTATCCTTTGATTTGAATTGAACAAGACAAAAGGGTGATTTGCTCAGCGCTAAGCCTTTGGTTTTTCATGGTGTTGAGATAATTTTTTTTTTTCTCCTCTGATCTGTCAAACTGAACAGGGCCATTCCAGTCAAGCAGCAGTAAAATGGACTGACTCACTACACAATACATTATGCATATGCAGACTGCTGCTGCAAAACAATCTCAGTTTCCCCCCCCCCTAATTGCGCTTGTAAAAATGCCCCCATGTCGTGTATGTGTTTCTCCGACAAAGGTGAGACGCTGGTGCGCGCACACATGGAGTCTTTGTTGTGGTCATATCAAGGGTTTGCACACCGCTCCCAAAAGGAAATGAACGGCTCATGAAAAAGTGTCTGTCATGCAGCGAGACATTTAGAGGTCTCTCCCTTGCACTAGTCAGCTATTCATCTTTACTATAACTGTTAATCTCCTCCAAAAATCAGAAGCCCTGCCACGAGAGCTGGGGGGGGGGAGCCTTATAGACATTAGATCAAACATGAGACTCAGCCTCCATCCATAAGTATGCTGTCTGGCAAGGCGGTGCCACTCTGTACGACTCAAGTGCACACTTACATATACACGGCGACGCAACTGCTCTTACATTTATACGCGCACAAACAAGAAAACACACACACACACACACACACACACAGATGGCAGGTTCAGTCAAGGCTGGAGAGTTCCTGTTTCTCATTAAAATAAGGGGGGAGAGAGGAAGGTATTGAGCTTTGATGTAGCCACCCACAGCCGCTCAGTGTCACTGAATGAAACTTTGAAGCTTTTTGTGTGTGTACGCAGTTAATGTCGATAATAAAGCAAACATCTTGCCTTTGTTAAATACCTGCTGAACACTCACACGCACGCACGCACACACACAAACTGACACATAAAAAAAAGCATACATCTCGTAGTAAAAGGGAGAGGTAAACATGAAAACATATGGGCACAAACTCAGACAGCGATGCAGTACAGATAATTGCGCGGAGGTACGCGCGCACATGGAGCCGACCAGACATAAAAACACATGCAAACAATATGCTTTTCATTCCACGAGACAAGATGATTGGATACATTTCAAGCTCGTTCACATGAACAAACAAAATGTGTTTCGCATGCCAGGATAAAGAGATGCACATTCCAATGTTTCAGGTGTGCAAAGATTTCCTGCCAAGATGCCTAATGTAATGTAATGTAAGAAAAAAGAAAAAAAAATGATAAGAAAACATTTCTGGTTTGATGAGGTAACATAATTGCTTTTCTGCCCAAACCACTGGAGTGTAACATGTGGTAGAAATTATCAAGGAGACAGACAGAGGTGTTTGTCCTTTAAGTGTATAAAACCTAAGGCAGGCAACTTTTATAGGATAATTTAAATCCCCGGCTCTAATGGCACGCATTCCTTATGAAATTGAAAGATCAATCATCTCTGTGACAGATGTGTTGTAAAAAAAAAAAAAAAAAAAAAAAAAAAAAAGTTCTTCTTCTTATCTGTGAGGAGAAAATGCTAAACACGTTCCGTCATCGCCCCCACCCGCGCTAGCCCCACTTTTAGCTGTCTATTTGTCTCTTTGCTGAAAATGTTAACGAACAGGGCAATAATCAAGCCATATGCTTGCATGTGGCAAATCTCATTACAGTAAATGACCTTTACCAGCCCATGCCAACATCCTCGTGCCTGATAACGGTGAGTGTATAGTGCCGCGGAGACAATGGTGGGGTTCGGTTAATGCAATCATGCACATGGCTGAGGGTAGCCAGTTTAGCCGGGGCCTTCAAGACACATTAACAAACAGCATTTGCCTCCGTAATTTGGGTCAGAACCAGGCTCACTTCACATTTGTCACACATCACTCTTGATGAATACACAACAGCGGCGTGAGAGCACCGGCATCCACTCACTGACAATAAGCTGTGGCACCGAAAGTACTGTGAACAGAGGAGGAGAGAAGAGGCAGAGGAGAGATATTACCAGCAGCTGTTACTTCTGCGGCTGCAATATATTCAAGCCCAATCAATAAAGCTCCTGCAGACAGTGACACCCAAGCAGACAGAGGAATCATTTTCATCTGATACTTAGCAAAGGCTCCCCCTTTTAAAAAGATTGCTTTCAGTCAATGACAACCAGTTGTCATTTGACTAAGGCCCCTGAAATGAAATATATTGACTAGTGTTATCAATCACGGCCCACTCAGTCGTCATATCACTTTGGTGGGTGAGGGGGTGTGGGGGGGGTGATCGGTTTGCATGTGGTCATCAGATCATGCGATTTAATTACACAATTAGCATCACTAGCTCCTGCACTCTCACTTCCTCTGTTACGATCACCTCACGAGAGAAATCCGTAATACGGTGTACGGTTCAGTGTAGCGGAGCTAATGAGTTCAAGGTAGTGTGTTAGGTATCTGAATGTAATGTCAAATTTTATATTGCAACGATCCAGGCAACGGCACTTGGTTTGGATCTAGTTATTTTTTCAAATATTTGAATTATTTTGTTGGAGCTCATTTTGTTCTAAACAGTTTTATTCACACCACAGTATGAGGGAGCATTGATTGTGAAACACCACGAGAGTGTTTAAACCCGATTTCTCACTCTCCCTTTTAGAGCTGATAGCTCTATTTGGAGGAGTGTTCCCATAATATAATTGAAAAGAAACACCTTTTTGTTTCGGGTTAACAACAGAGAGTTGTTGTGGAAATACATTTTTTTCCTCACGTAATCAAACAGAAAGAGACTGTCGTTTTCTTTTCGTTGTCATTACTGTTACTGTGTAAGCAGTAATATTGTTCCACGATAACGTATCCTCTCAGACATAATCACAAACAAATGAGAGCGCATGATATCCAGCCTCTAACGCGGCACCGTCTTAGCCGCGTATGTGAAAACTGTTCCACAATCTACGCAATCACATGCTGTGTATATTTCACATTACTCCCAACCTGTGAAAGCTCATCATCACTGAAAGGTTGAATGTCATTTATTACACATATCACATTTACACCAAGTGACATTGTCTTTTCAAATTGTGTTGATCTCTTCACTTTCAAAGGTCAGCCCCCTTCCCTGGCTAAATTCAACGTGACAGAGGATAGTGAGGAGGGGACAGCCCGAACGCATGCATCACCCCCGCCATCAAAGCGCTCCAAATTAATCTTTCCAATTAATGAAGAATGAGGCCTAATGCTGATGAGGGATGACAACTCAACTGGTCAGTTGTTTTTTTTATAGCTCTGCCACTAACCACAAGAGACAATCACAGTAAGATTTTCCGTGACATGAGGTTTGTCTCGCGCGTTGTCTCCTCCTCTCTATATACGGCGCAACCTCGCTGCCACTCAGAGATGATAGAACTTGATATGGATCATTACGGAAAATAATGTTTAATCAATTCTCCCCACTTATTGTAATCTATTTCTGCAGTTGTCTGCATTTGTGTATTCCGCAGCTACGTCAACGTGCCACACGCAATTTTCCCAATCATGCATATTATTCAAGTGTTACGCGGACGCTTAACGGGCGACCCTAGTAGAATTAGAACAAGGACATTAGACTTCATTAACAAGAGAAATCATTATCAGGTTTATCTTTTGAAATGTCTATTAAAATGTGTGTGTCTTTCTTCACTTATCTGTCACCTGGCTCCCATGAGCCTGGCAGACTAATAGAGAGATGGTGAGGGCAAAATCCCAAGAGAGACAGACAGAGACCCATCAAGCTCTTCACTCAGGCTAGAAGGCTGTCTGTCTGCTCTGCTACTCTCCGTCTACCTCAAGTGTGTCCGACTCAGTTACCGCCAATAACACGCTCGGGCGTAAACTGACCCCATTTTGTCCACTTTAGAATAAAGAAAATCAAAACAATGCACATTGTGATGGCATAAGTCAGGAAGGACAATAATCTTTTATAGTGAGAGGCGTGTTATGATATGTTTCGTGAAATGAATTCTATTCAGCCTATGGCTACAATCTAGTCTCTCTCAAGAGCTCCGGCTGACAAAGGCTCCCACAAGAGAGCTAGAGAGGAAGATGGATGAAGTTGCCCCTAGACACTCATATCAGGTCAGTATGTGCTTTATCCCCTAATGGTTAAGGTTAGGATTGAGTAGGGTGTGATACTAGATCTAGGCCTGAGGGCCATTGTTCTGTCTAGAGGAGCAGGAAGTAGCCACCGTCCTCCATTATGGCCCACATTTAGCTGCATCGGGCCACCAGCACTACAGTGCAGCTAGCAGGTTGCAGAGCGCGGGCTAGCCAGTTGGACGTGTCCTTCCACCCAGAGAGCTTTATTATTAGAAAGGACATAAACAGACTAATTAAATCGCAGCAGTGGAGCTGGGCTGACAGCTGGCGCAGAGAGTGTGACCAAACAGATCCCTATCAGAGTACAGAAGCAGTGTCTCTATGTGTCCTGCTTTTATGTTCATGACTGTCTCTCTCCTGACAAGCATGCCTCTGTGTTCTATAAGTACACATACGTGCGGGGCTGTTAATTTTACCCATTTTGGACCTGTGTTTATTCTATAATTGATGACTACAATTTTTTTTTTTTTCCCACAGTAATTCCATTCATACACACTGTCATCTTAATGTCTTATTTATCGGTCTAGTGCAAAGCGCATTTACTGAGCGATATGATCCAAAATGGTACAAATGCTATCCAGCAGAGCAGTAAACACTCCAGTAATTAGTGCATGGTCTCCAGGCTGACTCCACTCAGCTCTGCAGCATGGCCGAGCGTGGACCCCATATAGAGAGGAGCCTAGTTATGCATTGATCTCAGAAAATTAAGGCTAACTGTCCCAGATTGCAGCATCTTGATGTACCTTCTGGCTGAGCAATGTACTATACATGTATTTGTTTGTCGAGTAAACACGATGATTTTGGACTCGCTGTTCTTTAAAATGAATACATCCTGAATAATTAATGGCGGCCCCTTAAAGCGTTGTTATCCGTGTGACCGCCGACGCAAAAAGCCACCGATGATGAGAAAATATGGTTTTAACAAGTCAATAATGGTGAGTGCAACAAGACCAGGGTAATCAATGAAGCTGCAACGTTTGCAAACAAGGACTTGAATTATAACGCCAATAATTGATCTCTTCCATTTTTTTCCTCTCGCCCTTTGTGTGATGTCATTGTTTATTGATTGCTTCCTGCCGGTGAGGGATGATGGGAAGTTTCACAGTTTGTTTTTCGCCATGACTTTTACCCCCGCTCCCCTCCCCTCGTCTTCCACCTTTCCCTCCTTTCTCCACCCCTCAACCCCGCCCCCTCCTTCCTCCTGTTTGAAATTTGCAAGCTGTAGCACCAGCTTAACCAAAAAGGATTAAGTCCCATACCCAACTGAGAACACAGATAATGCTCAGTAATTGGTAAAAAATGAAGATGAATGGGACAGCTAGATAAGGACCAATTAGCTGCTGGGAGTGTACAGCTGTGGTCTCCTCACAGAGCGCTCTCAGGGGCCGGGGCCCCCTCTTTCTCTCTCACGCAAGCACACATGCAAACACAAACACACACACACGCACACAGACAAGCAGACATGCAAACGTGAGGGTGGAGCTTGAAGAAATTAGCCTGATGACCCTGGGAAGAGAGTTTGATGCTTCCTCATCATCTCACCCAGAACCTCTTCCACTCAACTCTCACTCAGGCAGCACTCCAGGTACCTGTCAGCACCCGTCCAGCTTCAGCCTAGCATGTGGCTCCCCACTCCCTGTTGGGCACAGACAGCCTGGACTGAAGCCACTGATGCAAGACAAAGAGCTTTTTAGGTTTTGAAGTACCGCCGCAGAATACAACTGGTTATACAGCGTTAGCTGTGCTGTTGTAGGTTTTGGGTGTTAAGTGTGAAAGTCGTCACTGTTGATTTTTTATTTTTTTTCCTGCTGCGCTGACTGTAAGCAAGTTGTTTGGTTGGCATGTCGCGGCATCATCTGGCTGATGACAATGGAATTCCCACATCTAATTACGAACAAGATTTCAGCTCCATTAGACTTGAATGGTGAGGAGTCAGATGAGTGGCAGGGCAGCACCCAGTGGCCAAAGAGAGACAGAGGGTGGAACACAGAGAATTAGCGAGACCGGGTAAAAACAAGACGGAGAAAAAGAGGACAAGGGTGAATGCTGCATTATCCTTTCTTCTCACTCCTTTTCCGAGGGTCGGAGAAACACTTTATTTTCCTTGTGCAGCTGAGAAAAGCAATTCCTCCTCTTGAAATTGGCAGGTGTTTGTTAGTGGGCAGCTGACAATATTTTCTTTCCCAGTAATGAAGGTTGTGGCTGGGGTCATTGCACTGGGAGGGAATGGCGGGGCTGTTTATCCCCCTCAAGGCCCTGCGCCACACGTGTTTTGCTTGGTCTGTGATCTGTAATTGTGGCATTTCCTGAGAGACGCAGGAACAATCCACATTGTGCTTTGAGCAGGCTCTTAGTCTGCCCAACTAAAGAGTGTAAGCAACAATCAAAGACAGACACCCACACACTCCTCTCATCCTGTCGCTTTTAAATGTTTTATGTCACTACATCTTCATCTTCTTTTATTTGTTTCTCCCACATACAAACATACATACTTCCCGTCTCTTCTCTCACACAGGATGTCTGGTTTATTTTGGCTGAGGGTTGAACTGGCTGTTTTTTTTCCCCCTTATAATTAATAACATTGATGCAAACAGGAAGATCTAATTGTGATGAATATTTAATGCCAGGGAGAAACATTAGCCTGTTCGGTTTACATCAACACAAAGACAGCGACGGGCAATCCAACTCTACAAACAGAACAGAGTGTCCTTCACTGGTTGTCTCTGTGGTGCTTCTCTTTAAGCTCTTTACAATACAAGATATGCTTCAGACAAACACTGAGATGAGGCACCTGTATTTTAGCCTGAGGAGGATTTTCTTTTTCTCCCTAAAGGGTTTTTGTAGTAGCTCTTTTTGATTAAATGGATCTAGGGTCCTTTGCGGTATTATCAAAGACAGGTACATTATCATATCAATTCCCATCAAGGTTGGCAACATAATTTGTATAAGTAAACACATCCGTTTGTGTTAGTCTTTGTTTGAGCTGGATGATTACAAAAAAACTCCAGTCCATTTCCTCCGAGCAGCTGTGGTGCGAGTCAGTTAAAAAGCAGCATGAAATCATACCCCCAGTCTGTGCTATGAGCAGTCAGCCTGGTTCTGACAGCCAAATACAGCTCTCTTTTCTGCCCACTCCATGCTATATCAGTCAAGTGATTTATACGTTTAGATTGCACAGGATAATGGGCTTGAGAGCTGGACATATTAGGCATTCACGGTCCAAAATAAGTCAGTGAAAACAAGCCAGAGCTGGACACTTTTGGAATGTAATCATGTTTTCTTCTAAGTCGGTTCTTTGTTTTTTTTGTTGCAAAATTGCGAAATACTTCCATTAAAAATAAACATGCGAGTCGAAGCCAGGGGCCAAGATGAAGAAGACAGCGCACAGCTCGCCGTGTTTCATGGCCCTGCAGTGCAGAGCGGGCCATATTTCTCCGGCGTATTATCAGGATGACTCCTGGTGGCCACCCTGTCACAGGAGAGTGCTTGATATAAACAAGAGATTGCTGCGACAACCAGTAATCAATATTAGGATGGTTTCAGTACCAAACATCATTTGTCTCGGCGACCATTCCTTTGACCAAACGAAGCATTAATTCAAATCATAAATCTGGGCTGATTTAAATCCCGAGGAGAGTGAGGGAGAGAGAGAGGCCCCTGTCTGACTGCCTGCCCCTAATGATTTATTTTCTACATTTCTGCGAGCGAGAGATTTGTCCATACTCACTGACAGGTCACCTTCAAACGCCAGTGGCAGACTGTTCATCACCATGCAGACGAGCATCTCATCGCTGCAAGTAAATATTAAAGGAAAAGAATCCAATTGATTGTGGATGGGGCCGAGAGGCGTCGCTGCCATATATTTCACTCAGAGAGCTAATGCTGTGGCCCGTGCACCCGTACCTAGAGCTGCTCCCCCTTGCCAGAATTATGATTCTACTGGGAGCCTATGTAGCTGGCTGTGGGCTCAAGGTTACAATTTAAATTGTAAAAAGATAAAACAGATTCTTATTAGCTCCATTGCCACAGCCTTGCAGTTGGTACTCACATTTATCTTTATTTCCGTGACCTCGCAGGCTCATATTCTCCCTTTTACACACTCCATTCTCTCAGAGTGATGACCTCACACTTTATGCATTTTGCATTGTTAAATCCGCGCAGAAACACATCCTGTTTTCATCTCGCACACACACACACCGCACAGCGATGCGGCGTCAAGTCTTTCTGTCGAAATGCATTCAGGACTCGAGCCATTTATTACTGTAAGTGAATCAAAACCTCCATTTAGCAACAAAAGCCACGGGGATTACATTTGGTCTATCATTTGGAATGGGCTGATGAATCCGTGCTAACATACATTATCATTCTCTTTAATACACTAAGTGGTTTCGTGTGATATTACGGAAATCCTTCTGCATTTTTAGGACGAATAATTAATTGAAATGGCACATGGTGAAAAAAAAAAAAAAAAAATGACGCTTTCACAGCAATTCAATTAGACCTTGTTAAAAGCTGATAGCTTTGTGAAACACTGTTCACAGTTTTACTTGGCTATTAAAAGTTGTGTTTTCCTCCTTTCATCACAAAAGAGAAACTTACCTTAATAAAGTATAAAAAGTGAACAAAGAAAAAGTTCATTTAAAAAATAGCCGCTTAGTCTCACACAAATACTTGTTTTAGGACAAACTACACTTTATGTAGAAGGCATTATTAGCCCTGGCATATTGGATTTTTGGTCCAGTATGTTTGTGAGGCTGTTAATAAAGCAGCTTTACAAAGACTACAGGTTTCAATTAAACTTGGCATACGGTCAGGCAGTGGTTCTGAAGCTTTTGTTGTGGATCTAGTGCAACAGTGCATGAATAAACTCACAGTAACCCCCTGTAATGAGATCACCAGATCTCAACCCAATTAAACAGTCAGTGGAAGAATCCTATAGAATCGATGTCAATGTGCATTAAAGGTGTGCTCACAGCAGACCCCAGGGGATATGTACAACAGGGTCATATAAGCCACATACAGAATGTCATAAATAATATTTTAATACTTTAATAGTTATAGTTTAATATGTTAGGGTTATTAGTAACCCTAACATATCGCAAATTCTCAAGAAAACCAAAGCTATGGATCAGTCTACGCAGTTTTCACTCATTCTTTATATTTTGATTCATATGCAATTTATATGCATATTTAATGTCAGTCATTCAATACATGTGTTAACTTAGCCCTTTAAAATACTTTAATTAATTCAAATGGTTGTAATTTAATAGTAATGAGAGTTCCTCAAAGCATCCGTAGTCTGTTTATGCATTCTGATATACTGTAAAAAAAATAAAAAAATAAATAATTCCTAACTAATTATTAAATTCTTAACTAAAAACGAATAATTCTAACTACTGAAATTGAAGTTGGCATGTGACAAAATGACGAGAAGCATTCGTAAAAAGCCGTCGCCTTCCTTTTGTGTGACTACTATGTGCTTTTGTTGTTTTTGCCACAGTGTGCGTTTGCACGTGTGCGTGAGTACTGCATGTGAAGGGCACCCTCACCAACGCCGGAGCCGAGGTCTCCGTTCTCTCCGTCGACGCCGTGGTGGTTGGCGTTGCTGTGGTAGCCGCTCATCGCCTCCAGCTTGATCTTCTTGACCTTCATGGCCTCTGCGATGGCTGCGTTGGCAGCTGCTGCCGCCGCCGCTGTCAGGCCTGGAAGGAGGAGGCAGAGGAGACAGAGCACTTACAGACTACTACATGTCTACGGGGGGGCTGAGCCACTGCCACCTGCAAAAAGCTTTTCAGGTACCCTGGCGAATAAAAAAAACCCAACACTGAATAAAAGAATTTTGAAAAAGCAAAACAATGAATAATTTTATATACTATGCAGAGTAAGCTCTTGTGAGTTTTTCATCTTCTGACAGGGGATATTTTCACAGCAGGTCATCATGCTGACAGGATAAATCACTGTGTGCGCGTGCGTGTGTTTGTGTAAACCGTATTTTTACAAATTTACACAAATTCTAGTAATTCCTCCTCACTATACTGATAGATTTGTACCTTCATGGGAACATATGTTGTCAAGGTAGAAGCATTACTTGTGTATGTATTATACATAACACAGAAGCATAATAATAAATGATAATGTAAATAATGTATGATAGTGTTATTGAAATTCTAAATTCTTCAGTGATTGTGTGTGCGTCATGTTAAGATGCTTCATCTGAGAGTCAAGGCCACATTGAATGAAAAACTACAAACAATGTACCACAAGAAATCTATTCTTTGCAACTTGTGAAGGGCTTTAAACTTAGGACATTGTGTGGGGAATAAGTAAACTTGTGTGAAAATCAGTTGAATGCCATTAATTCTAAAAAATAAAAAAAACAGAAACAGAAACGTTTTGCAAATGTTCTTAATTATATAATTACTTTGTCCCGACAGTCTTTATTAGATTATAACATATTAAGAATGTTTAAGAAAATGCTGAAATGATCCATTCTTCCATTACCTAGAAACAGCAAGTTTTCTGAAAGTGAACTGAAATGTTCTTCTTTTTCATTCTGCCGTTTTCTTGAGCACACCAAATGACTATTGACATCGCATTCTAAATAATCCTTCACATTTCCACTGCCATCTCCAAATAAGTGCTGCAATAGCAATATTTCACGCGGTTGTCCACCTCGATCAACATGGACTTTGCATGATTGATATAGTAAGTCTGAGATTATAGACATACATATGCTGAGCACACTGCAGAGATCATAAAGCATTGGATTGTCATTGTGGTAGTTCCAGGGTTCTGGTGTATTGAACGTGACTGAAATCTTTATTCATGAGGCTGGTCTCAAACGGCGGGGACAGATAGTGCTAAATCTCCTGAATGCCTGCTGCGTCTCAGGAGAGTCCCGCAACTCTTCTTGCCAATCCTAGCTACAAACGTGTAGATGCCGTGGAAAGACAAACAATATGTACCTATTAGTGGAATCAATCATACCCACAATAAGGTATACAACATCACCTGCCCTTTTACAGAGGCAGCTTACACTTGATATGCAGGTTTGCCTCACGTTTGACGGCGGAACAAGGCGACGTCTGCGTTTATCATCGCTGCGCTGTCACGTCTGTGTGATGGGACTCAAGAGCGTCTATTAGTCCAGGCAGTTGCAGGAAGATGCACGTGCAACGAGAGGTAGGAATCAGACGTGTGGCTTTAATAGACACATGCAAGCGGCAGCGTACGCACAGACGCAAGCACACACCAACACGACACACACACACACGGGGACATACTGGCCTGGACACCCTCTCCTCTCATCCCCAGCTGATAGGCAGATGGTGAGAGTCACTCTGAGCCACTGACACGGAGGTGCATATGATTTAAAGCCTTGTTTGCATCTTAAAATACATCAGTACCATATTGACGTACAGTATACATCATGTCAGCAAGGGGCCTCTCGTTTGCAACGGGCCCTGGATGCTGTTCCATATGCATAGGCCGAACAGGAGAAGAAAAAAAAAAAAAAAGTCACCGCCTCATAAGAAGATGATACTTTTCCACATAATGAATGTGGCCTCTGCCCAGTCTGAAGGTCAGCCTTCATTTGCGTATAATGGGCAAGAGTCAACTGTTTTCCAAATGAGACGTATGCAGAACAGACTGCCGAGTAAATATTGAAATCACCTCTGGGCTGTTTGTGTGATAAATTCCCCCCACAAATCAGGTGCCGCTCAAAGTGCTGCAGTGGTGCTCCCCCGATGCTCTCTAACGCTGGCTTTGTGAGCACTGCTGTTTATGGCACTGCAGCCCATCCACCATATTTCTTGTGGACTGGACTAAACTGTAAAAAAAAAAAATACAAGTAAATAAATGCACTTTTATTTTAGTGAATAAAACTTTTTTGGAGCTAAGATTAAATGATCACTTTCACATCTTTATCACTGCGCTGCAACATCCACCTCGTGCTCGACTAAGCGACACACACACATATTGAAATCTTTATTCTGATAATTGTTCCATTTCAACAGATCAATTGTCATAACCACACAGCACACGCCTTCGTACAGTGGATGTAATGAGAAAGCCTGGGAGATGTTGCCGCCCTGCAACAAGTCTATTAAGCCACTAGAAGTCTAAAACGTCAACAAGACCAGTACCACTCAGCGCTAATCTGCATTCATTACTATGCAAACAAAACAATCCAGCCTCATATATTCTTTCAAAGTCACCTTTAGATTCTCAACACTTTTCTCATATAGAAGCAGGGGCGAGTCAGAATCCTCCAGAGCAAAACACAAACGGCGCACCCCAGCCGCATGTTGAGCGCAACACCAGTCAGAGAACGGCGAACATTTCAACACATAGAGAATAGCATGGCAGTGTCACATGGGGAGCACAAAACAGCAAATAACAGAGACAAGGTCTGATGGTAGCCCTTGGAGCAGCTGTCATATTAAATAATAATGAAGGATCTATTAATATGCAAAGGAAGCAGCAGCCGACTGGCTTAACGCTGTCATGCCTCTGCATATTGTCAGGATCTTCATCATTAATTAACATGCTAGCTGCCCCATACCTGCGCCAATGTCAGAACATTCTTACAACAAACAGCCCAATGCATGTGCCCTCTGCAACTAACTCGTATAATTAAATTAAAATCAGATTAACTTCACATCAGCACACAAAAGACAGACTTTTATGGTTTTTCTCTAGCAGCGATTTAAAAAAAATAAATAAATAAATAACCAGAGCTTATCTGTTGTGTTTCTGTTCTGTCTCTGTTTTGGGAACGGCACCACGGGCAACAATGAAAACACACTTTATTTATCAGGCGAGCAGGATAAGTAGAGAAGAGACACTCCATGTCAATGAGCAGGGCCGCCTCATTTAATGCACGGACTGGTGGCAGCTACAGCAATGACAAACTGGGGTTTGGGAACAACGTGACTTCTTATAGTACACTGCACCACTTGAACTGTGCTATCCACATCATGACAAATTTAGTATCAATTACAGAGTGTGCTAACCTTATGACAAGCAGCAGACTGATAGAGGAGGGGCAGAAGCACAAAGAAGTGACGCCAAATTACCTGGTGCATACCAGATCTATTTTAAAGCAGCTTGAAGTGGCACCAGATTAGATGATCCACTCTTGGAGCCTGACGTGCTAATTGTACATTAACAGAACATAAATATTACAATACGTCTCCACATACTGTTCTTGTGAGAAGAACTAGCAGGACACATACATGGTACATACAAGGCAGAGCCATCTTCCATTAGCAAATATTGTTTTTAAATACAGGACGCGTCACGGTAAGACGTAGGTGACATTCATTCCTCTAATGGTAAACGCAGTACTCTTGTGTTATTCAAAAGGTTGAAGCCATATCTGGGACATAAATGAATTATATTGAAGCTGCTGCTTAAGTTGTGGCCAGAGTGTGAGTGGAGGCGCTCTCCACTTTAAAGGAGATGTCATCTCAGTGTGGTGTCAGTCCACAGCAAATAATCCGATTTGAGGGCCAATCTGCCTGTAATGCATCAGAAACTGGAAAGGCTCCAGCGCAGCCCCCCCCCCCCATCGCCCCCCACCCCCAGGCATCAGCGCAAGCCTGCACGCACTCAGATGCTCACACATACACACGTGTGCTTTCACACACAGATGAGGGTATTTCTTTAAATGGAAAGCTAAGCACATTAAGATGTCCTTCTCTAAATGGAACTGGTGTCAAGGGCAAAGATACATATGTTAACACTGTGTTTCACATAGGCTTCTCTGGGCCCGCTAAGAGTATGAAGAAGAAGACATCTTTTCAGTGTGCTGAATATGGTCTCGGAGTTTAATCTGATTCGGAGTCTGCGGTACGTTTAATGTCCATGTCTAATACCTATAAAAAACATTTACCGACGGTTGTTTGCATTATGAAATTACAGCAAACAAAATCTCCTACAATAAATGTCGTACTTTACCACTCCAGGGTGATAAAAGGCTGGCAGAGGAGCTTCGGGATCGTACATTGAGGTGGACTTTTATACATGTGACACCCACCAGGAGAGAAGGAACATATTTCACAGTTTTAATCTGTGCAAAGCCTTTTTTTTTTTGTGGTGTCTTGGATAAAAACTGGTGAAGCTACACGGTAAAAAGCCGTCAGCCCATGTTCCGCGTGTTCATCTGAAAAATGAACTAATGTGACATGACATGAAAGTGTAACGATTAAGACAGTTCCTCAGCGTTGGGTCTTTATCATCAATCAATACATTTGGACATGACAGGACAATCAATTAGTGGCCTCCTTAAATGCTAACTTCTGTGTGGTCATTTATACGTAATTATTAATCTGTCAAAATCTGTGACTTCCTTGACGTTTAATGCTTAATACTATCATCAAAACAATAAATGGTTTAATTATAACACATAAATTAATGGACAAGTTCTGTCTCGCCACAGTTAGGAATTTTAAGGCGGGTTATGAGCGGACCAAAAACCTCAATTACTTTATCTCTGCCCCCTGCATACCCTGACTAAATGTCAAGATCATAGAGTCCCTCTGGGCTTAAAGGGGATGATATCAAAAGGCTTCTCTGTTGCTTTATGTTCCACTAAATAACACGGATCTTTCTCAACTCTGTCCTCTGTGTTCACTGCGGCCTTTTCACTTCGCCTTCCATACTGCAGCACGGACGCCCACCGACCTCGGCCTATATTCTCTGACTTCAAAGCAGTGGCCTGTGAACTTATACTGAATCACAAGATGGACCGATCTGGGTTTAATAGTGAATTTTCAAGCACGGAGGACAAAAAAAACCCAGACTTTGCAAGTAAAATAATGTTAAACCAGTTATGATGTACTACATTTAATAGTTGTTTAAATACAGTGTACTGTGGGCAAGATATGCAATCAAAGAGCTCCTTTTTGACGGAGCATTATCATTAAATACATATCAAAATGGTGAGCAAAATATGCAAATCAGACCACTTTAACTGCCACCAACATCAAAGCATTCACAATAAAGCCAGCCACAAATAGAACAAAAGCATTAGTCGCAATAAGACGTGGCCCAGGGGCAAGTTAGGGCACAAATGGTTGTTGTTGATTCTTGTGGCGATAAGCCTGCTTTAGCATCACCACCGCCTATGCACATATACCAGTGGAGTGGATTTAATCGCACTAATTAGAATGCACTCAAGGCAAAATGCAACATCTACTGGAATAATCTGAGAGAAAAGATCTCCATTTCAATTTATTCTCCCCCTCTTGTGTTTCGTGGGGGTTTGAGCCGAGGATCTGTTTTTGGTAAAACGAGGGAGCTGCTGGTGTCTGGTGGTCGGATGCATGTGTCACTTTGGACTGCTTGCCATTTTGAGGATAAGCTGTGGGGAGGCCACTGGTGAAGAAGAGGCTTCGTGTGAGTGTGTGTGTGTGTGAGAGACACACAGAAAACGCAGACTGCGCAGTGAGTGTTAGCAACAGTGACAGAGCACGACAGACTAAGACCAAACCATACCTGTGGGTGGCATCATGCCAGGGGACATAAGGCCTGGGACTGAGTGGGGCATGATGTGGGGGTTCTCCGGTGATGTCACGCTCTGGGTCCTCTTCGGAGGCCGGCCAGGTCTGGAGCTACAGCCACGGGCAGAGGAGAGAAAAAGAATGTGGGTGAGAAACATGGGGGAGACTGGAAGGAGGGAGGAGGGAGGAGGGGTTGTGAGGGTGTTTGGTGGTGGTGGTGGTGTGGGGGGGGTGTTAACATTTGGAGCTCTCCAGAATGCAATTTCATTCCAAAGAGCTAACATGTACTGTAAATAAATTTCTTTTCAAGGACAGTTGCTTTCTGCAGCTCAACATAATAGACTTCCATAACTAATTAGATTACACGGTGAATTCATTTCCTTTATTGAAGATCAACCACTTTTTGATGCATAATTCATAACCTGTACCTCGTTACCTGTTCCTCCGTATTAATATCCCCACACTATTTGAATTGCCTCGTTTGCATATGCTAAAATCCGGTGCGCGGCCCTCGGCCTGGAAATTACATGTTAACTTGTTATAATTATTGCAGTCAGGCCACTATTGATTTATGAGACTTTTAAAAAACCAAATATGTGTAGTTCTGGTAATGAATGATATTTTAAGGTTCTTCAGGAAATTAAAAGGCAATGGCTGCCTTAGGAAATGTTCTGCTTGCTTGATTTAATGCGCGCCTTAGCTGGAAGGTGGTGTGACAGAGTGATTCAGACCTGTTGGACGGTTCTGATGGGGGAGTTTTATTACACCAAACGAGGGGCACAGATCCAGCCATGATAAATGACTATGCCACCTTAGTGTGGAGGAGAAAAGGCCTCCAAAGCAGATACACCCCTGACTTTCCACACATCTTACTCATTCACTTATTAATACAGCTTCGAGTTGCAATCAATACCTACTTTGCTGGCTTATAGTTACAACGAAAAGCCCACGGGCTGAAAAAAAAAAAAAAATGCAATGAGCACATAATGAGGGGGCCAAGATCCTATAGAGGTACATTCTTTATGAACAAGGAGCTGGGTGTCTCAGCTGAAGATGAATTATGGGGACTTGACACAGGTGACATATTGGCTTCATACATTATTTCTCATACAATAGTCCATTTCAAGCTTTAACCAGGACACTGAGTTCTCTCCAGTGTGAAGCTCAATCCTAGAAGTTTAATCCATCTTTAAAACACCAAAGGGTTTCCGTGGTGTAATTACGGCAGGAAATCTGAACAAATATGGGCACGTTTTACATGAGCAGGACCTGAAATCAAACCTGGGGACATATTTGTTGAAGCGCTGCTTTTTCTCCCTTATAAGAGGATTGCATTCAAGTTACGTATTATTCTTTACGGTTTTCAAAGAGTGTGCGAGCGATATTATTGAGTAATGTCACTGTCAACGTTGTTATAAAGTGTAATCTTTTAAAATAAATCCTAGATAAATTCGCTCCATAAAAATATCTCTATCAGTAATGGTAACGCTTTTTGCCGCTTTACTGTCGTGCCTTGAATCATAAAAGATAAAGACTTTATTTTCACTAATAACAGCATGAGTTTAATTTGTCAAGTGTTTTTTTTTTCTTTTTTCTTTTTACACAATCTCTGACTCATGTGTTTAAAACAAGTAAACAAAACCTTTCTGAACCTGATAATTAAATTAATAAAAACAAAACAAAAAAAAACGAATAATCACTAAGTTCTCCACATAACACATCAAAGGGTTAGCGTTGGCATAAGGTGTGTTTTACATAAAAGTGACAGGACCTGAACTCAAACCTGAGGACATAGAGGATTGAATTCAGGTAACGTATTATCCTGTAAGGCTTTATAGCATGTGCTAACAATTAGAGCTGAAACGATTAATCGATGAATCGATTATTAATCGATTACTAAATTAATCGGCAACTATTTTGATAATCGTTTGAAGCTTTTTTCATGATTAAAACAAGATTTCTGATTGTTTTAGCTTCTTAAATGTCAATATTTTCTTTGTTTCTTTGCTCCACATAACAAAGAAATCTTTAAAACTGAATCACTTTGGTTTGTGGACAAAACAAGACGTTCAAGAACATCGTCATTTCCAGGTTTGACGAACACTGACCAACGTTTATTAACATTTTCTGACATTTTCTGGACCAACCGATTCATCGATTAATCTAGAAAATAATCGCTAGATTAATCGATTACGAAAATAATCGTTAGTTGCAGCTCTACTAACAATAATTATTAAATGATGTCACTGTCAAACATCTCTATCAGTGATGCTTATACATTTGCCATGGTGCATTAAAAAACTAATTTGCCACTTTATTTTCGCTAATAAGTGCATTCGTTTTCATTTCTCAAGTTACATTTTAGCACAATCGCAGACTTGAAGCTTTAAAACGAATCAACAAAACCTGTCTACGCTGCACAGGTCCACAAAGGAGCTATGGCTGAGAATTACATTTGTAAATGACACCTAATAATCATCTCTAAACAGCGATTTCTCCTTCTACCACTTTATCAGTTTAAGAGACTCTTTGTGTTACAGTACATTTCACTACATTTCCCAAAGGCGGTATCTGCGGGGGTGATGCAGTGTTTTAGCTCAGACACCACGCAGCCTTTAGTGGTTGAATTTATTCAGCCGTGTCTTGTGAGGTTTATTTACCTCAGTTCTGCTAATAGAGTGCACCCGCTCTATCTGTCTGAATGTGCTGACTCTCTCATATACAAGCTCTGGAGGTTTTTAGCGACTAAAAGCAAACCTTCACTCAACTGTGTCCCTTTGGAGGGGGAAAACACAAGTGATAGAAAGAAGCAGCGGCGAGAGAGCTGGAGAGAGAGGAGGGCAGTGAGAGTGTGTGATAGAGAGAAACGAGTGCCCGGTCGACACACAAACGTCTGGAAATGTAATTCCTATTTCTATAGAAGCACCTCTTTGATCTTATGAGAGGGAGAGATCGCAGACAGTTTTGCTGTCATCACTTTCACTTGTGCTCTGGCTGAATTATTTATGAAAGACCTCAATAGAGGGGTATATGATGGGTAAAAGGGGGGTTTTTACCAACAATACTAAAAGCAAAAAAAGCCTTCAAATGGACAAAAAAAATGTCACATCAACCTTGGATAATGTCAAAGGATGTGAACCCAGGTACAAAGACCCAGTTAAGTAAAGGTAAAGTTCAGATGGACTGCAAGAGAATCTGTGTGTGTGCGTTTAGAGCGATCACATTTCAGCCACTCAGCACACAAATAACACTGGCTAACCATGAAAGCAATACACCAACTGAAGAAGAGCTTTGAACCGAGGAACCTCCGAGCAACAGGAAAAGCCTCTCATCTCATTTCTTCCTTTCCTCACAACTGAGTACATGTGTCTAAATTTACAAAGATGGGCATACACTTCACTATAAAGGGATTATCTTCCTCATGTTTTTTTTTTTTTTTTCTTTTACCTCAAAGCCGCGCGATTCGTGCGTTTCTGGCGCAATGTCCACCCGAAAACAATGTGTAATTTAGTTCCTTGAAATGGCCACAGCTGCAACACCCAAACAGATCTGCGATGGTCGGAGCCACACGGGCTAATAAGCCGAGTCCAGAGAGGAACTCAACCTGGCCTCAAACAAAAGAGCCGGGCTATTTATCAAGCAGCAGATGCTGATTCCCTAAATAGCTCTGGCACAGAAACTGCTCCAAACTAGGCCATTATTGCAGGACACAAAAAAACCACAGAACAACTGGATTTTATGACTGAAATTGTGGTACTTTTCATATCTTATCTGGTGTTTATTTTTTCCACTTTATTCTCTCTTTCCTTCTTAGTTTTAATGTTTCAGACAGTTAAAAACAATCTCTTACGGGGGACTTATTTGGTCAATATTGGAGGTCAATGGTAGGATAATGGATGGATGGATGGAGGTCAATGATGAGAGAATCTTAGTCCCTGCTTTATTTATATTTATACTAAAGATATTCCGGACCCTGATCTCTCTGGCTTCAATTAAGGAAACAAAATAGGCCCCACCAGCTTTGGGCTGGGGCCACAAATATGTTACACATCTATTCTCTCTTTCTTGTTTTGCTGCCTTGCTGAAAAGAAAATAGTGGTGAACTTTCCCTGAACCAGACTTTCTTTTAATGGCCCCGGCCGTGTGTTGACCCAGCAGAGTCGGCTGGGAACCTGATACTATCCAACACACTATGCTACACAGGCAATCAGATTACACGGGGCCCCAACAACACACTACGCACGAGTCCGGTTTCAGCGCTACAATGCAATAAAAGCAAAATAATTAAATTCGCGTTCTCACCCCCGTTTACAGGAAGCCAACACAAGGTGATAGGTATGAGAGCTATAATATCGCATGAGATATCAGGAGGGTTTTAGATCTCACTGTAAAAATTCTGACATCTCACTATCACACTCTTTTCTGTCGACGGAAGCAGTGACTGAGATCTTATTACCCAGAACGACGTTAATGCAGTGATTATGATCCGTTATAAATCAATTGAAACCACAAATGTAATGTTTAGCCCAAGTGAGCGCACTCCCTCAGTGGATTGAGTTACGCACAAAAAAGCGTCTGCTCCTCCCGTCTTCGGATATCTTTAGGAATTCAAGCCGATTATATCAACAGTGATTCCAGTTTGCAGAAAAGAAAGAAGCACAATATTATTTCCTGCCGGGTGTGATTGAGCCATTAACCTTTTATCTCGGGCTTTTGTTTGACGTTTCTAAAAGGTAAGGATGAAGATATTTATTCCATTTCCGCCCAGTCGGCCAAAACAAGCGAGTGAATCATTCCGTCTGGGGCTTCTGTAAACAAAAGGCCTCTTCAGGTCTCTGCCAATCAGGCCTTATAAAATATTAACCCAATGTCATTGCCCTTTTAAAATCTCTCACCTAGAATTCCCTAATTGTTCCTTTTCTTTATCTCTCCACTGCAGAGAGTAAATAAATTAACAAAATAGCTTTTATCGCCCTGAGTAACCTTTTAACTGAAGGATTATCTGGGGTTTATTTTTCATTTCTCTCACAGCGATAGCAGAGCATGCCCCATTGATTGGTTTGCCGGGGTGGTGACCAGCCATGAAAACAAGGTCTTATTGATAAAACAAAGCAGCTCCTTACCTTTTAAGTGCCAGGTCAGGCAGAAATTCAGAGGCCTCAGACCATTAGGGGGCTTGAATATGCTGCGTTTATAGTTTTTGTTGTTTTTTTGTTTGGTTTCATCAAACCGTTTTACAATATGTGCACAAATCCTCCGAGAGGTTAACGCTGTTGCAAAACAGGGGGCTAATATGGCTGCAGTGTCGACTTTAAATCTCCACAGAAGAGACAACAGAGGAAAAATATTGTATTTTTTAAAGACATTTAAGAAACCAGCTCTTCTCTGCCACGAGGAAGAAGGTGCCTCAAACAATATAGTGAATACTATCAAATAATACTTGGATCTGTGTGTATTTAATTATCATCTGATCTAAATGTAATCACAGACAGACAGTTCTGCTTGTTCAGCTGTCTGTCTGCTGTGGAGGAGACAACAGGACAAATCACTCTTCATTCATTATTCACATCTTTCCTTTCCTATATGCTTTTATAAACATTTATCAGTATTTAACATTATTCTATGTTCGTGTGGGTTTTTGGACATCCGGTGGTATGACACTGAGCCCTAAGAAAGACGTATTTTCTGACATGTTTAGACCAAACTTATAATACAACATAAAAAGAATAACCTACTATCGGCTAAATTATCATGAAAATATAATATAATTGATATAATATTGCAATAATCATGATATTTTGACAGACACCAAACCAGTCAAAGATAACGTGAATGTGTCGCCGTCAAGAAAACAGGAGATGATTTATATTTACTGCTGACCTTGACAGTCTATTGGTTGTGATGATCGTGATCACAGAGTCACAGTGTGATACATGGGAATGTATTCGCTCATCCATCTTTTTCATGCATCCGTCTATCCTCACCCCCATCTCGTATCTGTATTTGCATTGAACCTATTCTTGGATTATCTCAATCTGCTTCCCCTTGCACCTGTCAAACGGCGCCTCGCACAGGTAGCGACGTCACACTTATCTGATCTAGATAGGTGGATTACAGTGATTTTGTGCGTGTGAAGATGGGGGGGGGGGGGGGGGGGGGGAACACAACAACACAGTTGTTGTTTATTAAGGGGCAGGAACAGCTGCATCTGCCTGGAAATGTGAACCTTTGTTGTTACAGAACAATATATCACAGATCAAATGGTGTGAAATCAAAGCAGGGAGAGAGTTAGCATCAATCCCACTAAAACCCCCTTTAAAGTTCTGTCTGTGCTCTGATCCCTGTGTGGACTAATGTGCAGTGTTGAGATCAGTGGTAAAGTTGGGAAAGTGGGTGCCGTTCTTGTTGTCTCCATCTGAGTTCAGACCTGATTAGACCCACCATCACAGCATCTGAGGGAGAGGAAAAAAAAAAAAAAAGGCGCTTTCCTCTGCCCTTAAGCCTGTGTCATCAAACCACAGCCGGTCTTGATGGTAAAACCACTGGTACAGTAGCTCCAAAGAGCTTACTCTTGTAATCACATTCTATTAGCGCCATTTGAAGCTTCTCAGCTGTGAAATAGAATCTGAAAAAGATCTAAAACACGATAAATTGCTGATTATTCCCATGCATCATTAATGTTAAAAGCTGATTTCATAATTGTACGTAGCCATAACTACAGAGTCTAAGATTGTTTAGTATCACATCAACAGACTCCGATAATGAGTAAGCAGACTTTCTACATCACGGGAACTGATGGGGAAAGCCTAATTGGTTGACTTTTCCATGCCTAATGGATGATTCTCTTAATTAAAAAGATACTGTACCAAATGTTAGAAATCAGATAGTGCTTAAAGTAAATGCAGTTAATCAAATGTATGAGAATGAGCAGTTCCAGGAAAGCCTAAATGAGATCGGCAGATATGATTTTGCTCCCGTGTTTATTAATTGCGAGTGCCTTTGGTTAGTAAAACAGAACAGGTCTTATCTTAAAAACTGTGAGGAAATTTCATCTAACCACTTTTCACTGATCTCTCTTTTTTCATGAACTGCGATGCATATGAAACAAGTCTTCAAAACAAGGCTTTAAAAACTTACCCAGTCAGGGTGCCTTTGAGGATATTTAATTAAAATCTAATCCTGCATTCATTAAGGCTCACATAAATTAAGCTGTCATTCATAAGATTTATGGATTCTCATTTGCATATTGCATACAATTCATCAATTACTCAAGTATGAAAGGAGCGCATTTCCCTTGGAGCTGCCTGCTAGCCTGCCAACATTTGAAATGAGAGAAAGAGCACGACTGTCAGGCATTCACTGCAAACTTTTCCCCACAATGTCTGTGCACTGATTAATCTCATTTTCTAGGCATCCCTTACAAGATTGTACACAGTCCAGCTGCACTTTTCAATTATTTCTCCTGTCCTCTCAACTAACTTTGAAAGCAGGGCGGGCTAAATGCGGACTGGGGGCTACTTTAGTCTTTATGTATATAACATGTCTTTTTTGCCAGGATAATCATAAATTAGAGAGAGGGGTTTTAGTGATCCTAATGGAAAGGAAATGTAGTCATTTTTATTGCAAATCCCATCAGGCAAATATTCTGCCTGCTATAATAGCATATTTCCTGTCACATTTAGAGAGGAACACATCCAGCAGGCATTCTGACAAAGTGGAAAAAAAAAGAGACAAAGGGGGAGGGTGGACGGATGAGAGGAAGAGAGAATGAGAGAGAGAGAAAGAGAGAGAGAAAACAAAAGAGATGTGGAGAATCATAGCGCTAAACACATAAAAACTCCCCTTTTGGACGTAAGGCTCTGGGAAACACAGTATGGAGTAAGTTCTTAAACCAAGCGGAGCGTGAACGCATCTAAGATAAAAGGTCAGGCGAAAACAAACAGACCACTCGTCAGGACGAATGGAATTAATTGACTCATTAATATGCATGGCTAATAAAGCTCAAAATCCTAAAACAAAAATCATTGTCAACCATTCCCTTTTAATGGCTCTTATTTTCAGCTTGAGGAGAGCTGGGCTACAGGGGTGTATCAATCTTCGCAGGGGTGGAGTTCCTCCACCAAACAGACTTAGGGTAACCTCAGTGTTGTACGCTCATGTCCTCCCTTGCAGACAAAGGCAGAGTTGTTCTGGTGGAGGGATTAATTGAGAATTAATCCCAGTTTCTGGCAGTGGAACAGACCAGCAGTTAGAAGTGAAAGTCATCCTGAAGGGTAGTTAATTGGTTCCCCATAGCAAAAGCTTTGGAGAACAGAAATCAAGCTGCATTTTCATTAATCCTCCCCATTGTTTTGTGAAATTGTTGTTGAGAGTGACTTCAGATAGAGTCAATAGTTAAGGCTTTTAATTTGCCTTTTAATTCCGCCAGTGGGGTGACAATTAACAAACCCCAAAGAACAATAGCTGTGGAAAATTATGCGTTCGATTGACTCTAAATGACTCTGAAATCAAAAACCGATAAGCAATTAATATACTGTACTCTACAAATGGTAAGTACCTCCAACATGCTTTACGCGCTCCATCTCTCTCTCTCTCTCTCTCTCTCTCTCTCTCTCTCTCTCTTTCTCCATATATCACTCTCCCACCACTAAAGCTTTTGAACTTAGGGAATAGCACCAGCAGATTGTCGGATGTGATTAATTTCAGGTCTAAATGGACACAACAGACAAGAAAAGGGTGATGTAATCATAACACGAGGAGACGCGGTGACTAACGGCAGAGATGGAGGAGGAGGAAGAAAAAGAAAGAGGGAGAGGTTAAGGGAAGAGAGACGGAGAGAAACAGCAGCGACTCACAAACACGCCGGGTTCAAGCTAAACAGGAAGAACGCAGTGATTAGCATTAATTGCGCTGAGGGTTGGAATCCTGTGTGAAACGTTAAACAAAAATTATCTAGTGTTTATTCTCTTTTTTTTCTCTCAATAATTAATGAAAAGTAAATACATGGAGGAGTCCAGAAATGATCTGGGGAGGAAAAGAAATGTTTACATAATCAGGAAAAAAAAAAAATCCCGTCTTCTCTCGCTCTTTTTTTTCCCCTTTCTTCTGTGTATTCACAGAGAGGTTAAAGCTGGATGCTGCGCTTCCCAGTCTTTCTCACTGTTTCCCTCATCAGAAGTAACAGTGTCTGTTCCCCCGAGTGCCGACTGCTGTGCGAGTGTTTGCATATTTAGATGCACGCAGCCCCCCTGTTTATGCAGCCCCACTCTCGGCTGCTCAAGTTCACTCCGACGCGAGCCCCGATCAATTTGGCCAGCTGTGCTTTAAATGCTGTTTACAACAATAACACCGTGGCTAACAGAGCGGAGTTTAGCGTGCATGCAGAGCCAGAGAGAGAGTGGGAGAGAGAGAGAGAGAGAGAGAGAGAGAGAGAGAGAGAGAACTTCAGAGGGAGCCCCCAGTCTGCACAATTTTTCCCAGACGAGCATTTGTACCGAGTTAAAGACAAATCAAAGAACCGACTCCTCCTCAGCGAGGGACGGAAGAATCGGATTCTGTCTGTGTGTGCATCTCTGTGATCCTTTCCGGAAGAGTCTCTCCCAATGCAAAGCAAAGAGAGGAAATAACAAGAGCTCAAACCGGAGTCCCACCCTGAAGTGGGCCAAATTGAAAGTGGCACGTACCAGTTACTGGCTTTACTGCTGATGAGTGACTGGCATTGAAGGCAAAACATAATGTCAGGTTCACTGAATCCCCCCCTGCAATACACAAACAGCCACTTTTGACAGGCTGCAGCATGTTGCACAAATAATTCTCTCTGGGTGAGATACTACGCTCCTTTAGACTTCAGTTTTCTCTTAAATGCTTCATAAGAGACGGAAAAAAAAACTCCATTTAAGGCTGGCAGGAAAGCAAATAGGCCTACTCAGCAGATAGCGCTGAAGCTGCTGGTGTCTTCTCGCTTGATGATATAATTCTTAATGTACAGCCTGACTAGACATAAATCTTACCCAAGCATCACCTCACCTGAATCCCTTTTTTCTCTCTATCTCCCTCTGTCTCTCTCTCTCTCTCCCTCTCATGATGAATTGTTTGCTACATCTCGGAGACTAAAACCCTTCAACCTCTTCAAACCCGGGTTTCTAATAACGCGTAGGTGCTGGGGAGAGGTGACAGCATGATGAATATCACAACAGACAGCTCCAATATGGGACAATTTTACCAGATCGATATCTCACTGCAATATCAGAGAAAAGGAGCTGATATTAGTCTACACAGTGTATTACAGATGGGGTACATTTCTTCTCTCTGCACTCCCAGTGAACCTAGGCTATATTTCATCCGTGTCGGCAGTGGTTTACACACTCACAAACGCTCTGAAAACTAATCATAGCACGGTTGCCATGCCAGATGCATCTGCTTAAAATTATCCATATGTGTGACGCATCCGCAGCCGCTTGTTCAACACGGCAACGGACTTGCAAATAAACTGTGAATCACATTAGAGGATGTTACAGACCATTATTTCTGGTGAGAACAAATGTTTTGTCACATCCTAATAGAGAGACATCAGGTCTCATGTGGGAGATGCAGCTTTTCACTGAAAAAGCAATTTCTCAAATTTCTAAAAGCAAACTGTAAGCTAAATAGAGGGGCCACAAATCCAGTGTGATATTGCGTAAATCTCTGCAGTAAGCAAGTAAACACGCAATGTTTGCTGAAGAGCCATAAAAGTATTTAACATCTGTCCTTTTTCAGACTAAAACAGGTTCAACCTGTTCTAAAAGATACCCTGCAGGATGTTGGGTGTGACCTTTGACCTGAACAATGATAAGGTGCGATCAAATAAGTCAAATAAACTCAGTTCTCGAGTGAGATTGTCATTCGACGTCTGAGTTTATTCTGGTAATTTACGGTTCAGCGCGTCAGTCCAAACATTTGTTGAGCCCGAGATGAATAAATCAATCCCAAACATTCTCTGATAAATTAACTGACACCGTTTCCGTTTGTCAGGCTCCACGCTAAACACCGTGGTCAAGTAATGTGTGCCTGAAGAAATGGAAAGAGACACCTTTTACTTCCATGGGAGACGGATGCATACGGGGAGGAGAGGAGGAATGACAGGGAGACTGAGGGAGGGAGTGCAGACGCTGCTAACGCTTAATATCTTCCCCCTCCAGGGGGCCGGGGCTGAGGGCCCCTCTGCTGTCAGCTGCAATAGGACCAGCTTTTTTGTGAGTGCCCATGGTTCGTTAAGGGCTATTAATGGAACACAGTATCCCTTGTGCAGGGAACTTGTCAGTGTTTCATTAGAGACTGATAAACATATAATACATAAGTGTCAAACACAGTGTGTGTACAGTGTTTGAGCAGTGCAAAGCGGCGGGGGAGGGGGGGGATTTTGGGATTGCGGTGTAACAGTCATTCCCATGCTCTACAGTGACTACATTAATGGTTTCATAGAGAGGGAGAAGAGCAGGGGACACGTCAGGAATATAGAGGCTGCTGCTGGCATCACAGGGACAAAATCTATAGCTGGTAAAACAGTATTTCAACTCAGAGAAGTGTTCTTGGGTTGATGTGAAGCAAAGATAAGACAAGCTGGCAGATCTCTGTTGTTCTTCTCTACCCAGCCCGGGTCCGAAAAAGTACAAGAAAAAGTAATACATCATATTCAATTAAAGTTCTTTTTTCACCACGACTGAACAAATCAGCCCACAGCTGGGACTCTGGGTCTAGTTCACAAAGTCCTTTTGATCATTCTGTGGCAGTAAGAGAGTTTGGAGTCCCATGGAGTATGGAACCAAGCTGATCTTATTATGATAATTGGAATACATCAACTTCAGATAGCACTAATGGAGTGAGATTTCAGTGATCAAGAGCACACATATTCAACTGTAGAAGCAAGTTCACTTTTTTTTTTTTTTTCAGAAGGAGACATTATGCAATGCTCTGGTTGTGTTCCCAGTAGGCAGCTGCTGCTCAGACCGCCAGCGCAACCAAGAGTACGCTTTTAGCTTTGGTGTCGGAAGCGACGCTACACTCTGTGATGTTTTCACACCGAAAAAAGAAGTGTTACTGTGGAAAAGTTACATCTATTTCCCCGTGAGTGAATAATTGGTTTCCATGACCATTAATCAGTTAATCTTCTCTTTTCTTTTTTTTTTTTTTACCCCTTCTTTTTTAAACAGAGAAATATCAGAGGTTCAATAATTAAAAACGTGTCAGGTGAAAGTCCAACGTGCTTCCTCACACTGTATGTTCTCACATTCCCTGCTTTGTTCGTCTTATTAACCTCCTCTCCACTCGCCGCGCCTTTAAATGAAATCTTTAGCCCCTTACATGTGAAATTAAAACTGCCCTCCCTTGAGCGCTTTTAATTATTCTTCTTGAGGAGAAACTTCCACTTACACTTTTGTCAGAGCGGCCTTCTTTCTTCCCAGCTGCCCTTTCCTCACTCCCACTCACTGCCCAGGTCTGTCATGCGCTTCACTCCTCCCCCCCCCCAGTCCGTTGCTCACTTTTTTTTTTCTTCTTTTTCTCTTCTTCTGCAGGTCTGTTTAATTCTCACCTTGCTCTGCCCTTGTCATCAAGCCGCTGAAGCACAAAGCCAAGAGCAAGGGAGTGTTTACTCATTTCCCCACTACATTACCCCTCCTATTAATCACTGCATGGAAACTTCTGGACACTGAAACATCTCTGCAGTTGCTGCCCCGGCTGCCCCCTGTGATAACAGGGCCAACTTGAAATAACTGGCATTCTGAATATTATCTCGGAATTTGTTAAAGCTATTACTGAGTTGTTTGTTCAAGTGAACTCCCTTACAGCCAAGGCTGGCTTTATTTTGAACAGTTCAACGTGTCAAATAGTTGAACATCTATCTGTTTTTTCAATGTCAGAAATGATGTATTTCTGGAAACTAAACAATTATAGTTTTTGATTAACAAACAGTTTAAGTAAACAGCAGTTCTTTGACACTGAAATGCACCGTGTATTATTGTGTGCACACAGGACGGGCAGAGGTTAGTGTATTTAATTAATCAGCTTTAATTGCATGTAAACTGTACTTAGAATGCAAATGAGGAAAAAAATAAAAAGCAATTTTAGGAGGTAATCTGGAGAACGTTCTCCTTACTTTGTAAAAGTAAACTTTGTCACAAGCTGTTTTTTCTACGGTGAGATAATTATTTTCAATGATATGGTTTCTTGGAAAAACAAGGATAACCAAAAAAAAAAATAGAGAGAATTCCATTCAGGGTGTGCGACGTGTCCACACTGGCCTGTGAATGAGGCAAAGCCACTGCGAAGGATTGTTTTGAAATTCAATTAACACAGAGGCAGCTTTCGTTTTTCTCTCCTGCCCTAATTCCCACATTCTCGCTGAAATTACTGCATTCCCAGCGATTATGCTAACCGCTTGGAGTGCACCATAAATTCACAGGTCTGGGAAAGGCTGTAACGAGAGCTCCTTAAATATGGGAAGGAGACGTTTCGGAAGATGGATCGCCGTGGGCTAGCGGTCGACCGGTAGTGGGCAGGGGGAACTTGTTTGTGAAACACATGCTATGAGCTGCTATACTGCGTCTAATGAGGCTATGGACATAGGCAGCATTATCATTAATGATTGAACCCCCTCCTTTTCCTGCTCTTTCTTCATGCAAACCCAACCCACCCCCACCCAGACCCCCTGTCCTTTTGCAATTATTGTTTTACTGGCTAGCCCGAGGCAGCCGGCTGCTCGTGTCGGCTATATATGGGAAAGAGAAAGAACCCAAAATATTTGAAATTCAAATAAACGAGTAATGTAAATAGTTTTCAGAGAGTTTACCCAGTGAACAATGGCCCCTTATGAGACACAAGTGTGACAGAGGGAGAGAGGACAGGACTGCTGGTGTGGGGATCAGAGTGGAGGGGGTTGGAGGGATGATCCAACACAATGTGGCCCTTCTCCTAAAGCAACTTGTTATCAGGCAGTGCGCAGAGCGCCCCATTCAATCTGCATTTAAATACATTTCAGTCCACTCACTCATTTGCATTCATTTCTCCCATTATATTTGAAAATGGCCAAATGTCTAGCCAGCACAATGTGGGAGCCCATCACCAGCCAGGGGAAGCCCACACCTGATGCCAATTTAGCCTGCTTGGATCCATTCATCGCCGTGGCCTGATCTGACAACTCCAGCTCTTCCCCATCCAGGAGACTTTTCAATTGGATCTGCTTGTGGTGACAAAATTGTTTTGCTCATTGATGTTTTTTTTTTTCTTCCCCCCCCTCCCCACTCCCCCTTTCCGTCTCACTCTCATCGTCTCTCGCTCGGTCTGTTAGTATGGGTGTCTATTTGGGAGCCATGGGAAAAGGAGAGGCAAATGATTCTCAGTGGCTTCTGATTTCCACTATTTGTTCAGCATTAGGCCCACTTATCTCTGAAAGAAAAAAGCAACATGTGGAGAGAAAGTGACAGGCAGAAACTCAGCCTCACTAACAGGCCTATTGTGTGCTGAAGATCTGCATTCAAACATGAGGGGCCCTCCAACTCTTTCTCTTGCTCCCACCCTCCCTCTTTTTCTCTCTCTCGCTATAAAACTTGCACATACTTGTGCATAGACCTCTGTCGCAGTCAATTACTGATGCTAATCTGTACTGCAATGGAGAGTAAATATTTCATTACTTTTTTTTCCAAACAAACAGTTGGTCTGAGCCCATGAAGTGTCATCTGTGCTGTGAAAGGAGTGGTGACGTACGTGCACATTCAATTACAACCTTAAAACCACCCGGCTCCTGAAGTGGAGTTTTTGTTGCTGAGAGCACACTACTAAAATCATTAGATGTGGTTGCGACATCTTGAGATGAAAAGCTGTGTTGAGAGCCCACCATTTACACAACAGCACCTTTTCTTTGGCTCAGGAACATTCTGTGTGTGCACTTCCCTCCTCCTCCTCCTCCACCTCCTCTTCCTCCAAGCCACTCTTCTCTCTCCTTGCTTTGACGCTTCAAAGAAAAGTTCATCAAAGTTTCTGTCTGTGCGACTGAGAAGACAACACCGTCTTCTCCGCAACATACTAACTAAGTAGTGTTGTGTGAGATTAGTAGGTGAAATAATGCAAGGAGCGGGGAGGGCAGGAGAGGTAAGGGACTGGCTGGGGGGGGGGGGGGGGGGTGGTTGACAGAGAGATCCCAGAGTCTACTGCTCATTAATCACTGCAGCGTCTTTGACCTTTCATTTGCCAAGGGCGCAAAGAGAGGAGGAGGAGGAGGAGGAGGAGGAGGAGGAGGAGGAGGGTTGGCCACTGCAGCGACCGCTGGTCAGGAAAGAGGAAAGTTTGGCTAGAGTGGGAAGAGAGGGGGGGGGGGGGGGGGGGAAAGGCTGGAGAAGAAGTATAAGAGTTGTATACGCTTCAGTCCAGAGAAGATGCCACAACACATTCTTAATGAAGAGTGAAATTAATCAGCTTCACAGGCTGTTAGATGAATCAGGCATTTCCCGGCCCCTAGGTGGTATCAGCTGCTCTGCTCTGCTCACCAGGCCTGATAAAGACCGATAGGCCCCTTGCCCATTTACACATGTTATTAAAAGAATTACAAAGATGTCTGCTCTGCTCCCTCCCTTCACACCAGCCTGGGCTTTGGGAACCGGGTGCTGGAAATGGCAGAGGGGTGTGACATTAGCGTTAGGCATATTTTTAGTGTCTGGCTGCTAAGCTCTTACTGTTACCAGGTGGGATATTATAAGTGAAGGCAGCGAGGCAGCGATGTTGGTGAGAAAAGCACGACAGCTACTGACAGACAAGCGAGAGTGTACGAGTGAGAATAAGCAACGGAGAGAGTAACAAACGTGCAAAAGCGGCACGTGAACGTGCTTTAGAGACTTGCGTTGATTGATATGTAAAACGAGACATCATTATATCTCCGCTATTATAACTTGCAAACACTGCTGTAATTAGATAATGAAATCTCAATGTTTTGCAATAAGAGTGTTGTAAAAAAAAAAATACTCTAAGTCTAAGTAATTAAGCTACAAATACAAATGAGAGAAAATAAATTATAATCGCGCTCTAATCAAGTGAAAATAATGCCACTTACCGAATCAATACAGGGGAAACGAGTGATACGACTGCAGCATAGTTTCGCATCAAATATGGTGGGCAGTTATTAATGTACATTTAAGCTTATTTTTAACCGTAATTGATGTTCAAGGTTAATCTAATCAGACCAATTGTACGACTGAAGAGCCTGCTCCAATTTAATTGGCTATTTTTATTGCCTCAGTGAGATTTTAATTGAAACCAAAGGGGATCCAACAACAACTGTGACATGTTGATGTCTGGGGGATAGTTATAAATATATGACAAAATATGTGCATTATTAATGTGATTTCTTGATGAAAAAATTGTAATCTGTCCCTAGAAAGACAGACATGTTTGCTTCACGCAACAAGGGTGGTGGGCAGAAAAATCGCTTCATCCTGAATATGTCAACTGACTCTAGCCCCCCCCCCCCAAAAAAAGACTTGTTGACAAAACTGACTCACTGAGTTTGTACGGCTGAAATGATGATTAAAGTGTTATCAGTCAAAGGCTTTTTCTTGCTCAGATAATTTGAGACGGGAATGTGATGAGACCAAAAAAAAAAAAAAATTCCGTTGACTCAAAAGAAGAGATAACATTGTACCTGACACAGGTGTTAACATTAGCATGAAGCTCCTGGAACAAAACGCTCAGCAGCAGTAACCACTGATGATATGGATCAGAATCATGGCTACGATGAAAATACTCGGGGCCAGCAGGTGGCACTTTGAAAAAAAAAAGCCTTCTTCATCTTGTGGATATTTCTCTTGTATTTTTTTATATCCCCATTTGACAGAAGTTATATCACAAGTAAAGGGCCTTATTAATCGTATGCCTGCCTCCTGCCGACAGATCCGCTGAGAATTTAGAGGCGCGCGGGAATCCGGCGCTGGTGCAGTGTTGTTATTTGTTCTCTAAGGGATGACAGTTGCACTTTAAATATCAGGCCTATTTCCAGACCTGAAAAAACAGAGGTTAAGATAAGGAAATACATGGGGAGAGGCACATACGAGAGAGACAGAGAGAGAGAGAGAGAGAATGTAAAATGCTCTGTCCTTTGCAAAAGAAGAGTGTAAGTGGGCCGATGGTCCCACAGAAAGAGTGGAAAACACCACCAACTCAAGCCTGACATCTGTATAAAAACAAATATAATCTGCTGTCAGCAGAATGTTCATTGACTCCTATCACCCGGGTGCTGATAAAGACTCTGTTATGTGAGGGGGGCTCAGTGGATTGGAATGCATGCTAATTGCCATCAGAAATATGTGGTGAGCCTTACAATTTCTGGCATTGCTCCGCACCTTGGCTAAGGACATGCCAGAAGGGCTCCAGCAAAACAAAGATTAATGAAGAGTGTTGAATCGCTGTAATGCCATGTCAACAGTACACCATACATTTCATTACAGAGGTCACCACTGCGTCTGTGTTAATGCAAAAAAACAAAAAAAAAAACAATTTCACAGCACTAGTCTTGTAGTCCTTCGAGCAAGCTGAAAACAGGAGATAAATATTTAACTTCTTGGACGATATTACACTGTTGATGTGATTATACGGACCCATTTAAAGGGGCCAAATGCACATTTACTCAGGCAAAGGTACAAAAAAGAAAGTGTGGAAAATGGAAAAAGTCTACAACATCACTCCAGTGACAGGAGAAAAATATATTCAGTGTGTCAGTATAATCCAGTGTGTCAGTAAAACCTGATGTTCTAAACAGGAGCAAACCTCCCCTCTTAAATAATTGATATTTTCTGATTAAATGTGGCAGTTTGGAGATAATGAATTCTTTATAGTGTGCCTTGAGCAACTCAACAGCTTTGCCCTGCATGACAGCTTTATGGGGCGTCTTTTTGCCCAAATTTTGAAAGTTTAACCTATGTAGATCAATGTGCTTCCTTAAAAGAGTTTAATAAATTAAAGTGCAGGGGGCTTTTTTTTTTCCTCGGCGAGCAGAAAAAGCTGATGAGACAGGTTTAGTTTAATCTCAGGCAATAGAAGTCATTAACCATTCTCCCAGGAATTAAAATATAGCTTGCCCTTTTCTTCTCTCACTTATCATTAGCATCACTTTAATCTCCCCGCGTTTCACACTGCTATTTTAATCATTACTTACTGCCTTTTGACAACTGAAGAACATGGCTTCTCCCCGCTAAGGCAATATCCTGATTTTAGCTGACAAAATGTAGGACATCATTTAAAAATATCTAAATTTCCCTCTTCCTCTTTTTATTCTTCTTCTGACTTCCACTCTTTAGACCCCTGACTGTCAGTCTATTTATATCAAAGAAAGCACAAAAGACAAGAGGAGACTGAATGGACGACATATAAAAAGCTATAAGGGTAACAAAATATAGTTTATATGTATTTGAATGAATGGTGAACTTAAATAATAGCATATGTGGGTCATGTGGGTGCTGGGGGGTATATATGTCTACCCTTGGATCAATGAACACTTATAAGAGAAACCACATTATCTCCAGAGCAGATTGTAAATAAAGTATTATGATCAGTGTCTCAATGACAATGACAAATGTAGGGCAAGCAATTTCTTCAACTTTTGTTTCCTTTTTGTTACTGGTAACAGTGAAATTGAACAATGGGAGTGGATCTGGAGCATGATTAATTTGGAAAGGATGAAGAAGAAAAAAAAAAGAATTCTACAATGGCCCACAGCTGAAGTTACATTTCTAAAACTGGTCCGTAGTCGTGCGGGGAATATTACATTACAGTGGCCACTATTATAAACCTATGAGTACAGACAGCTGACATCATTCCCATGATTCGCTTTTTACTGTTAAGCAAACACAGAAGGAGTTGATACAGGTGCATTTGGATGAAGACATACACTTTGCGTCACTACATTTAATTGTACTGATTCGACAGTAATCCATCTAAGCTAGTGTACTTCTCCCCTAAAATACATGAAATTGAACTAATCTGCTTTTCCCTCGGTGACTCGGTACTTCACTGCCTTTTTTTTAAAAAACTGTGTCAAGATTAAAGGCATTACCAAGGAACCAGAAACATCAAGTCCTTTAGATTAGTGTTCAATTACTTAATCCTTTAATACAATTTGAGTTTCCTCCAAAACAACAAAGTACCTCAAAATGCACATTATTACGACTGTCAAAGGCAACAAGCAGATTAAGTGCAGTTTGTTACAGGAAGCTTTAACTGTTCAGATCCTGTGTTGGCACAAACTAAGTGTAGAATATAGTATAATTTACATTAAAAAAAAAAATGCATGGATGGAACATTGTCCTAATGACCCACACAAGCAACTCTGGAGCTTGAGACTTAATAACTTGAGGACTGCATCTAAGAATGCTCCTCTACTGAAGGGAATGAAGCCTTTGTTTTCCTTTCCTTGTCATTCGGTGCATACGAACGCAAGAGCGGCACCTCCCGCCTTTCCTCTCTCCAAGCCTTGTGCCTCCCTCCCTTTCTTCGCCTGCCTCAATTTGAAAATCAACACTGAGCTTGTTCTCTAAACGGTTGGAAGCAGTTTATGAACATTTCAACAATAAAATCCCCTCCTCTTACATCAAAAAGAAGCTTGATTCATTTATGATCTCTATCCCGAGTTCAAAGGCTACGTTAAAGTGATACTTCAAAGAAGGCGTGTAATCAAAGACGCGCAGCTGTTAAAACAATCTTTTGTTAGTACATTGTCTTCAAAACCAAACTCTTCACAAAATCCCCAAATGAAGGGAAGCAGAATCAAATAAGTTGCATTCAATCATTCTGAGTGGGAGGCTTTGGTGTCATGCTAGAATAAATGCAACACTAAAGATTTATTACTATTTACAGCAGCTGAAGCAGTACAATAAGCCCGGTATCCTGCCTCAGGAAAAACTACCATGGTCCTCTTAAATATGCCAAGGGCTTCGAGGCACAGTAAAATATGCCCCAGACAAAAGTGAGGCATTTTGACAAATTAAGCACCTAGTTATGAAGGCTACATCATTGTATTTGATGCCGTAGCCTTGCCTCGCTTTTTTTGCAAGGCTCTGTGTAAGCAGTATAATGTCCTATCAGTCTCTCACTGTGGCCTGCTGCTGCTCTGTGTCATTTGATTTCTCTCACAAGGGCAAGTTGCAGCTGTATTAACAAGTCTCTATCACTACTTGATGGCATTGAAATTTTTAATACCAGACCAATCCAAAAGAAGGTTCGTGGGAGCAGAGAGAAAAAAGGAGAGGAGGGGAAAAAAAAAAAAAAAGAAGCTTTGCCAGTCCACTGACTTGGCTTAATTTTTTAATATGCATTACCACCTTGCTTTAATCCGACTCTAATGTACATCGTCAGGGGTTACTGTTGAGATAGAGAAAGGGGGCTGTCAATCAAGGCTTGGTCAAATTATACCCAGACTCCATTAGGTTTAAAATAGAGCAACGAGGTCTAGCATGAGTCAATCAAATCATTTAAGGATGGCTGTTCGGGTTATTATGTACCACTTGTTATAGAACCTACTCTTACCTTTATTACGGTCGCTGACAAGTGAAAGCGAGCGATCGCTGAATTGCACCTGTTGTTTTAACGTTAAGAGGAATCAAATTTGTATTGACAAAATTGTAAATATCCCTGGAACCTTGCAGAAAAACTGAAGGTGCTCTTGTTCACGCACTGTAAGAATTTAACACTGCAAAGGAGGCGATTTATTAAAAAGTAGAATGATATTTTTAAATGTGTGAAAAACCATGACGCTGATATATTTATTTATTTTTTTAAATAATAATGCTTAAGAGAATAAAGTATAGTTATGTGTAGATTTTGGGAGCATAACAAGTACTAACCTGTGAAGCAGAGGATCCAAACAGGACACCACATGGAAGAAAAAGGAGAAACAAACAAGTGGAAAAAGTCAGTATAATTAGAGCTATTTTTAGAGCATATCACTTATTAATTTGGTTAAATGAACGAGAGGAACCATAATGTGTTTCATCTCCAGAATAAACGCTCTCTCATTTTTTTTGGGCATAACTCCTAAGACGAGTGCAACTGCCAAATAAGACGAAGCAGATGCATCTGTTCTGCGAGGCGACCACAACATTTTTTGGAGGCGAAAATTTGTAAGTGAATCACAGGCCAACTGACAATATGTGTAAAATGAGAACACTGTTGTGAAACATTGTCATTTGGACTGTTTGTAAACATGACATGAGCTGTATAACTGCCAGGCAGCTCTTAACAGCCACACGTCCAACTAACAGAAAAGTGGGGGGAAAGACAAATTGCCGAAAATGACATTATCGTTTCCGTATATGTCACAAGGCAAGTAGATCTATGTCGAGCAGTTAGAAAAGAAAAGAGTATGAACCTGCCTGTGTGTGTGTGTGTGTGTGTATGTGTGTGCGTGTGTGTGTGTGTGTGTGTGTGAGTCCTTCTCCATGTAAGAGTCTGTGTGTGCCTGACCTGCTCCATCTGGAGGATTCGAGCACTCGGGGGCTGTCACACAATAGGGAGACGAAAGCCCGCTGAAGGATAACAAATGACTTCATGGCAAAACAGCCATTGAAATTCTTTCAGTATGTGGCATTAAAAACAACTGAACAAATAGAGATAAGAAGGTGGGTAGGATTTGAAATGAGATTTTTTTTCTCTCTCTCTCTCTCCCCTCTCTCCCTTCCTCTCTCCCTCAGCTTAAAAGCTAAACAAAACAAATGGAGCTTATTACTGCAGATTACCTTACACTGGACAGATTCACCGCATGAGGTCTAGTGTAAACAATGTCTTTCCCTCCGTGTACTAACTATGTGCCATTTATAACATAGCGCACAATCGTAGCCAGGGTGTCCACAGATAAAGCAAAATATATCCTGGAACAGCAGTTTAAAAATTGTTTAAGGGAGTGTTTCCATGCGAGTTACCATAGCAAACACCGATAAACTAATTAGTCTGTTATATTACTGCTTGTATATCACCTCTGCAGAAACAGCGACTGCTACAGGAGAGTGACTGGGTGAGGGAGTGTTCTCAATTTTCCATTCATTAATGGACTTGGAAAAAAACAACAACTATACCCCAAGTTTTATTGTTTGAACAAATTTGAAACAAATGTCTTTTTTTATATTCTACTATAATCCACTCATTAGGAGACGGTGGCAAAGCTGGTGGCGCTCATTTTTCATCCGGGTGCCATTACACCTGCCGAATGAAGAAGGTGCAATGACGTGACGCCGCTCAAACTTTAAAAGAAGGTGAACAATGTGAAGGTTAACGTCATATTCTGTCTCTTTATTACAGTGAATTCGTGAACATTGTGCTTAGTTCACTAAGTTCGGGTTTGCTGCAAAATTTGTCACATGTTGCTTTCATCAATTCCGAGCTTTTTTTTTTACTGTGCAAATTAGAAATGTATTTCAAAACAGGTGTGTGGAAGACACTTGAGGACTTGCGTATAGAGCACCAGCACAAAACAATGTGCAAACAATTTATTTTAAATGTATATGGTTAAATAGCTATAGCACCTACACCTGGTGTAAATGGACAAATACGTGGAGTTTAAAGGCAGCGTGATTCATGTTTGGTACAAGGGGCAACAAACTATACACCATTGCACTGAAACAACCTGCTCAAAATTTATCATGCGACCTAGTCAGGCTAACAATCAGGCGTTAAAGAGAACAAAAGCCCATTCCAAATAAATTCCCACTGTATTTGTGCTGGGATTTGATTTACTGGCCTGTGGGGAGGCACCATTTGGTAGCACAAGAAGAGGCGGGGAGAGGTAGGTGGTGTCTGAGAAGAGAGTCTGTGTGTGTGTGTGTACGTGTGTGTGTGTGTGCGTGTGTGTGTGTGTGTGTGTGTGTGCGTGTGTGTGTGTGTGTGTGTGTGTGTGAGGGGGCTGGGTACCAGGGGATGCTGGGTAGGGGGGTGCTCATGTGCCAGAAGTGTTTATTGTGTCATGGTGATTTATTGAGTGAGCTTCATTTCACTGAATGTTCTCAGATATTTATTTCCCTAAAGGCCCCACAAAGATATGAACAGGCCTGCATCCACATATGTCATCATTGCCCATTTTACAGCGTCAGGAGATTTCTCTCCAACTCAAAAAGAGTGGGAAGAAAGAGAGCGAGGCAAAGAAACAGCTAGTGGCGATCAGGGCACCTCTCCATCAAAGCCCTGTAAACAATGGTACCTCAGCAACGCGGAAATGGCATTTTGGAATATGGCTGATGACTTTTCAAACTTCATCCTTCCTCCCCATCCTTCTCTTTCCTGCCAAATACATACTTACAGAGCATGCATAATTTAAATCAAGACTTTGAAGGCCCACTCAGCAAGAACATGGTTCAATGTTAAAGGACTCCTCAGAGTCTTAATTGTGGTTCAGTTTCTAGCTCCTCCATAAGAAAGAGGTTCAGGTATCGATAAAGACAGTTTTAATAGCTGCTAAGAATCAAGGACAAAACCATCGTCAAAAAGGGGAAATGATCTAAAGACGAGTAGTTAGACGTCACAGTTTCATATACAGTTCTGTCTGCCTCTAATTCTGCACACCTACAAAGTGATGGTCAAAAAAAACCCCCAGCAAATTAGCAAATAACATGGAAAATGAAATGAGAGTATTATGTCAATCTTTGTTATAACGCTCGAGGGCATTATTAAATATTTATTCCAAAACCGTCTATGTGCAGTTCAATCCAAATACACCATAGGTCTTAAAAAAAAACAAGACGTGCTTTTTAAGATGTGAGACCACAAGGTGTAAAGATGGAGTCAGTAAATTTTCAGGTTTGGCAGTAGAACGAGCATATGCTAGTTTTAAAGTCTGAATTAACATATCGTATGATGGATTGAAGAATGACAGCTGATTCTACTGAGGCAGAATGATTTGGGTAAAATATCTGATTGTATTGTAAAATATATATTCTTTAAACCACCAAGCATTAACTAATACAGTTATGGAAGAAGGAAAATGTGAAGATATGAATTGTTTCGAACACCAAAAAGTGTGTGGTTTATTTGTTTATTTATTTTTTTCAAATCAAAATTTCAATTTGAAAACGATGAATTGCATGGCCCTTGATTTCCCTCTAAAAATTAAGATGTACACACACACACACAGCATATGCATTTTTTTCAGCTATGTTTATACATGTTGACAGGCTATATAGAGTAACTTCAATGCAATTTTACCTGACTTGTTGTGCATAAGGCCAAGGAGTGTTTACGGCAAAGTACTATCTGCTTGATTCTTATTCTGAGGGGGTAGAGAGTGGGTGAGGCAGCCAGATGGTAGGAGTCTTTGATTCTCCAGATGGCTGTTCTGTGTGGTGCTCAGTGACACTGGGCAGGCTCATTGACATGCTGCCTCCCTCTCCCCTCCATCTCTTCGCCTCCTCTTCCTTCACCTCCTCCTCCAACACAGTCACTGTTACGAAGATGGATACCAGCCCCCGTGGCCTGAAGCTGCAGATCTTGAGAGGATGGGTACGAGATTTTCCACTTAGCCCACCAAAGAAAATGTCAATGTTTGGAGTCATACTGATGACACCCATTTGCCAATAACAAATCTACCTAAACTGACTATAAGTGGTGAATATAAGTGGTGACTGCTACTGAAACTAAGCTGATTTGAGGGATGGGCAAAGGCTGACCTCAGGGTTTAGTACAGTACGCTCTCAATTCTGAAGTAGAAGATTATATCTGGGTGTTCTGTTGTTTGTGGAATGATTGTTTATTTTGTATGGAGCAGTCCATGTTGTACGAATACAGCACAGATGATCACATTATTATCATTAGTTGGTTTTGTCAGTGTATATAAATTGGTATATGAGGCGTTGACTGCTGACATAGGGAAAATTGTCATCTTGACCCTCATCATTATTTTTATGGGAGAGGAAAACACACCCCAGCCATACGCACTGCTGGAAATGAATCTACATTCATGCACATCTAAATTAGCCAATTAAGCAAATCCTGGCCTAATTTGAATTGGACCAGTTAAGACGGTGTTTCTGCAGATCAGCCAAGCCCTGGCATTAAACGCTCCCTGCTTTTATTCCCTGACCCCTGGTGCACCTCTCCTTTTGGGGTCATATCATCATTACCATAGTGCAAGCTCAGAGACTGTGTTTCTGTGTGCCTTAATTAATGTGTGTTTATAGGAGGCCACAGGAGTGAGTGCACTTAATGAAACATTGCTAGGGCAGGCTCCGGGGTCCAGAAGAGACAGCTTCGCTATTGTGCTGCTTATTCTTACAGGCTGTAAACACTTAATTGATCTGAGGAGCATATTTCACTGCACATTCTAGGGAAATCCTTTTCGAATTGGGACTGTTCATGATTACATTTTAACTTCTCTTTAAGGGGAGCTGAGAAAAAACATTAAAGCTATCTGGTGTCTGTTTATTCCTGCAAAGCAAAGGATAAATTAATGATAACTCCGTGCACAAATTGAAAGCTAAACAAAAAGGAAAGGCTGAGAGTAACTAATGCAGCAGAGAGAGATTGTAAGTATCTTTCTGAGTGTGAGTGTGTGGTTATGGTGATACCGCTGAAACTGATCTCTGATTGTTGTGATGTCACGTCTGGGAGTTGGGGTGGGGGTAGTGGTGGGGGGGGGGCAGTGGTATTGGTGCTATAAAAAGACCTGGAGGTCCCTCTCCTGTGGTGGATTGCTTTCCTCCATCAAAGCGCGATCCTGCGCGTGCATGTGTTGTCTGCGTGTGTGTGTGTGTGTGTGTGTCTGTGTGTGCACTGGGGCCGATGACAGGGGCCATGGCCTCCACACCCGGGGGACCGCCAATGAGAAAGAAGCATTTCCTCTAACATTCCATGGGTCACAAAAACAATTTGCCCAGAGAAAAGTGGCTAAACAGCCACAATGTAACTTATCGGAGCTGGAGAGAAAAGCTAAAACCAAAACGGCAACTTATTCTCTGTCTTCTTTTTTTTTTTTTACTTGAATCGAAAAGAAACCAAGTGCATTGGCTTACAATTAAGCAGACAAAACATGACATCGTTTAAAAATATTATTCCGCTCGCTCAACAGCGTGGTATAATTAACAAGTTTACCGTGTGCGTTCTGAAACTGTTCTGCATTGCGAGAAACAAATTCATTTCTCACGCTCCAATTGCTCTGTGATTACTGTTAATAAAGAACACAGAATGATTCCCTGCTTCATTACCACGTACATATGCAAGGCCCGCTGCAAAAATGTAACTACTGCGTGACTACATAAGCCCTCTGAAATGTCCCTATCCCAGCAATTTAAACAAGTCCACTTGGGTTGACCGTGTTATCTAAATACAAACACGGCAGCAGCAGCATCACACACACACACACACACACACACACACACACACACACACACTCATGATTATCTGTTGTCCTTTAATCAGCACAGAGTCTGGAACCCCCCTGGAGAACGTTCATGATGACATATCGGGTCAAGTGAAACCCGGAGTAGAAATGCCAGGCTAAGCCCATTGCAAACAAGCCGCAGCAGATAGAGACACACAGTTTGAAGCACAGCGATCACTTTCTCATCCTTTCTCACAAACCCACACGGACTGACTTCTGGGCCACTTACAGAAAACGCAGCGGACATTCCTCAAAATACCCCACCCGATCTAGGACAAGTGAAAAACAGACAATGACAAGTGGCTGGTGCAGTGTTACTAGGACAATAATCCGAGGACAAGGAAAATAAATAAATAAATATATAACCTTTGTCAAATGACCCTGAGGCTCGTCCGTGATAAACTGCTGTGGTGTGGGACGCCCTGTGTTTAGGGAAACGGCATCGCTCGGGTTTACACTTTTTACGCTCGTCTGGATAAAAGTTGGCCAGAGTGAGAAGCGGAGGTTCTCTCGCGTTCGCTGGGTATGAAAACGTGTTTAGCGGCACATCTTAAGAGAAGTTGATTGGGGGGTGGAGCCTTCTCCCAGAACACGGTGCTTTCCCTGGGAGAGTGAGGCCAGGTAGTTAATAGGGGTCAGAGCCAGGGCTGAAGTGTAAATTGGCAGGGGTGCATCAATTAGACGGTGGCAGAGGCTAGGATAAGGAGAGGAGAGAAGAGCTAGATGGAGCAGGAGACAAGCATATAATCTTTATCACCACTGTGAGATGCTGCAGGAGGTCTGAGCATGAGAAAAAAAAAGCTAAAATACTGCACAAATTAATGAGACAAAGCACTGGGTTTATATACGTGTCCGGAATGAGATCTGAGCAATCACTCTATCGCAGAATATCTTGACAAGCTTAGCACGTCAGACTGGATATTTTATGCTTAGTCTTTTTCTGAAGAAATACAAATAAGCTTTTCCTGCTTCCTCAAGTATCTGCCTCTATTTGCATGAATGGAAAGAAGCAACCATCCAGCCCACCTGAACACAGAAGCACTTCAACATATGCAGAATTATACAGGCACCCAGGATAACTCAAGTAGGCTCTCTTCTCTTGTACAAGGCAACTAAATGGATCTGTTTGTGTGCATGTAAATGTGTGTGTGTGTGTGCCGGTGTGCCCTCGTGTCTGCTGATGTCCTTGTATGCATCTCCAAGAGTTATTCAAAAGGAGAGATATTGGATTATATTGTGTTCACCTATCCAAGTGATCCAAATGATTTGAGCATTGAGCATTGGAGCAGACGGGCACTACAGAGCTTACATTTGCAATCTTATACCGTTTAAGTGTATATTGGAAAAAAGACAATCTCGCTTATTGAACACATTCACCCTGGAGGGCAAACTGCTACGGTAATGAACACCACACTCTCAGAGAATTACAGTGTCCTTTATCCTGCTGTAGTGGAGGATGAAAAAGGATCTGCCCGACATATACACACACACACACACACACACACACACACACACACACAGACGCACACAGACAGAGGGAGAGGAAGAGAGGTGGAAAGGAGAAGAGAGGAGAAGGAGAACAAACACGCATTTCAAGACCCCATAAACCTGTAAACAAAATCCGTGGAGCAGATAAATTATAAACGCCACAATGCAATTAAAGCCAAATTCAATTTGAGCACACACTGTCCATCTGTCACGGTGAAACAAAAGCCGAGAACCTCCATTATTACCAAATCCCTGCTCCCATTAATTTGCTTGCTGGGAGATTTTTAGTTTCTAGGAGTGGGCCATACTTAAATGCCAGGGTTGCTCGCTCAGGATACGACCTCTGAAAACAGCCACCAGATGCTCCCAATCGGCTTTCGTCAAACCGCCACCTCTTTTTTTCTCCCATAAGAATTTGGGAGAACAATACAGCAAAAAAAGAATACTTGTAATAGTATGCACTCTCAAGCACTAGCTAATGTGGAAACAAAAACTACCACAATAAAGAGAGAAAGAAAATCAAAAACGTATAAATAAGAATTTTTTGCTTTTGAAAAATTGTCCTTTGATCGCACCAGCATGTCTTACAGAGGGGTCTCTACAAGCCCGTGTAACAGGTGAGATAACAGCTGATCCAGTCACAGTGTGCATCTAAGATCTTTAGTCAAGCTCTGGTGAATCATTGTGTATGCTTCCTTGGTCGTGGTAAAATAGAAGCGCTCCTCTTCCCTAATCCTGTTTGGCCACTTTAAAACGGGAGATAGAGATCTGTTCCCCAGAATCTGACAGTGCGGGGTTCAAGGGACTGAGCTTTCGCTGCTTAAAGCCAGCGGGGAGGAGGGAGAAAAAAAAATATCATCTTCAAAGGTGGAAGAGTGTGTCAATTTAAAATCAGAAATGTATCTGACATCTTTATGCATCTTGAACTACAATACATCTTTGGCTGATTAAAGCACATCAAAGACGGCTCATTCATTCCTCAGAGCAATGAGGGGAGATTTTAATTGCAAAATGTTAAACCTCACAATTAAATGCTTTGTGCTACTCAGAACTAGCCCAAAACACGACCATTAAGGGCCGCATACAAATTAGCCCACAGCACAAATGAAATCCGGGGATAAGGATGGCACTAACAAGTGTGCTGCGCGAATCATCAATCTTCCATCAGAACCATCTCAAGGCGACGTCCTCACTATTAGAGTGCAGATACAGCTGGAGATGGGCTCTCCACTCTATCCTTGACACGTTTTCTCACACACACACTGAGGTGTGAGCCCGCTAACAAGGAGGGCAAAGTAAAACTAAATTTAGTTATTGAGCCTTGTCAATTACAATCATACAAACATTAAAGCGGAACTAGACCGGAAGTTCCTATTATCGCTGTTTTTTTAGTGTGTATCTGCGTCATTACCTTGTTTATGAAGCCCTGACGGTTCTAAACAAACAGTTCAGCCATTGCTGAGAACGTTGTGTTTTATTGTAATCTCGGGGCTCAACGAGATCACTGAAAATCCCGTAATAGTTACGTAAGCAGCGGTTCTCCTGAACAGCAGATCCTCCTGCTCCGGGCACTAGTCCGGGTACATCCGGTTACGTACATTGAACCACAGAAGAAGAATAACGTCCGTTGTGGAGGTGTTTCACGAGCGACAGTGTCTTCTGACTCTGGGTCTGACTCTGGGTCAAAGGTCGTCAAAGGGACTGCGGCGGGGAGTCGTGAAGAAGCTATTTTTAAACACTGTTAAAACAATGTTTTGTTAATGAGGAGCAGTGCATCCGCCGTTCCAGAGGGGGGCGCTGCGCTTCTGAGAAAGGATGTGCTGGATAGTACTGGCCAATCACAAGACTCTGTCTTCTGGGGGTGAAAGTTCACTCTGAAACATCGCGGCTGAAAAACACTGTCAGAAAAGAGGATTTCTATTGGCTAGTTTACAGCAACTAGGAGGTTTTTGACCATAAAAACAAGTTAATATATGTAAGTAGACCTCCATAACTAACATTTATGTGCAACAGGACCACTCTTTGTCACCTTTAAGAAAAAACATGCATATAGAATAATGTATACCAAAATACTAGACCAAACACATACTCACAACTGAGGTGTCAGAAAGGGCTGTTCCTGCCATGATAAGAGGCCGACAATGATACTGTACAACTATGAGGCTTGAAATAGCCTGCCAATACAAACAGTTGGTCGGGGCCAGCCCATTGTAAAGCTCTGGATTTAGTGTAACCCAAAGAATTTAGTCACCTGCACTTTTGTAGTTAGTTTCCTGAACCTTTTGACAACATTGTTTTCCTTCAAAATACTGGCACATTAATAAAGGAAAAATAAATAAACGCCTCGGAAGGGTGTGACAGTAAGTGAATAGATGAAGCCTGCCATTACCTTGCACACATACAATGCACACACATGCCTCCTCGTAACAAGCACAGAGCCCCCTTTTTTACAACCCCTCAGCGTAACAACCGTGTCTAATTAAAATTCACATTTCAACCAAAAATGGAAAAACAAGCCATCGCCCAACAGTGCCGTCCATCTTCGCTCTGGACATGTATTTCAGATAAACACTGCGATACACCGAGAGTAGTGCCACATTAATTAAAAGCCTTGATGGACACGGCTTCCATCTAACAGACCTATCAGGAATTAAATTTGTATCAGCTGCAGAAAGAGCAGTTGAGGGGTCCCTCTGGGGAATTAATGAAACAGACTTTCATAGAGGAGCCATCACAGCCCTGGGTTGAGGGAAGGAGGGAGAGAAGAAAGGGCCAGCAGCAGGATGTCATGTGTGGGACCGTCGCGTCACTGACCTCTCATTTCATACTTTAATAAAGTCGCACCCAGGTGTCCTTGATGCTTTCCAGTCGCCTGGGGCTCGGGGAAAAGCTAAACAGGAGGCAACATAATTCTGAACACTCACCCCCTCCCTGTCTGTGTTCCCTCTGTGGTGTTGTGTTATACATCCATGGGCATGCACACACAAGTGCTCCCGCAAGTGTGCACAAACATACGTTACGGACACTCGATACGCTATGCGTTATCTCGGTTGTACAGATTGTAAGCATTCATCAAGATGAGACTGGCTTTGGTTGAGAAACACAGGGTCCGATTTCCTCATTGAAGCATTTAACTTTAAGTATTCGTCTTGTGCAATGCAAAGTCACAGTGTTGCATCAAATTCTGCAAAAACCAGTGTCTGGTGAGGTGGTTCAGTGTTTGCCGTTCACCTCGGCTTCATGATTTACTGTCATGTGCAGTTGGTTACAGGAAATTGGAACGGCACTGACTTGCTTTTGAATTGTGGTCGAGGAAGCTTTCTGTTGAAAACAGAAGCAGATTATCTCAATGAGAAGGCTGCAGATTTAGAGATGTACAATATGCAATATATTATCACAACGCAGTCTGCACAGACAGCTGCTATCTGTCATAAACCCGAGCTATTGTTGGCCACACTACACAGCAACATGTGACCTAATCTAGATGAGCAGCCACTGAGCAAATACACGGAAAGGTGTCATTTTTAATAAAGCTGTTTTATGGACTCCAGTCAACAGAGCCAGAGGAACAGGCTGAAACTTCCTTGTGCAAATGATATGCCGGTAGGAGTTTCATAACTTCCTCTGCTTAGACAAGCCTGTGGCAAGTCTCCTAACAGAGCACAGAGCAGCAGTCAGAAAAAGAGAGAGAGAAAAATAACCTCAGCCTTATCAAGATTTTACAGAGACGTTTCTTTAATTAGTTTTAATATTTCTTGTTTAGATAATGTCAGCCAATTGACAATTCGGTCCCAAACGGAACAGGGGGGAACTGTGCACTTCTCTGATACAGAGAAGATGGCTGATTAAAAAGATTGCTTACTTCATTTGATTTAAATACGTATGTGTATTTTGGACAGGAATCAAATACCTCAGCACGCACAGACCTCCATTGCCGGTCTTATCATTAATGTCCGAATGGTATCACACTGTAGTATTTGTTAAATTCACCAGCAAACTGTTGAAGAAAGAAAGAAAGCTATCTCCACAGCATTAATTGAGCAAACACACTCACAACAGCTTTATGCTTTCCCTGTGCTACGTCCTCTGTTTGCTGCCTGGGAGGCAACGTGGACATAAAGGGTTCTCACTGGTGATGGAAAAATAATTAGTGTTGCTTAGAAAAAAGTTTCCTTTTCTCTCACAGAGATCTCAGACAAACATGCTGGGCCTCAACCCCAAAAACAATGTTGATCAAAGCACGTAAACATCTGGAGCAAAGAGACGTCTGCCTCTGGAACAAAGATATTCTATTTATATTACTCAAAGATTACAACTAAAGATAGCAAAGACTTTGAGCAGAAGGGAACATTTAGAACACTGAGAGTTTAGAGTGTGATACTGTAGCCTACCTGCATATCCCCCACCTGTCTCTGCTCTAATCTTTGTTTTTTCACAATCCCCACTCCCACATTAACACATTCTCAGGCTTTTGTAGTCACGTCGCCTCTCCCTAACCACCTATCTCAGTCTCCCCCCTCTCCTGTCTCTCGTGTGCACACCTTTTCTCTTCACCGGACAGCAGGTGTTGAGTGGTTGTGTTTATTCCCCCACCACCACCACCACCACCACCACCACCACCACCACCACCTCCCTCCTACCCGTCCCTCTCACCGAGGCTCTCTTTCCCTTTCTCTGTCTTTCTTTCTGTGTGTGTCTCTCTTTCCCTCTCCCTGGCAGCTGGTAGGAGGAGGGAGGAGGCTATAACAGCTGCACATGAGGGCGGGTGGAAAAAAAAAAAAGCACACAAGGCAAACAGCTCCAATCCCCTCAGGGTTGTCAACTCCGATCTCCCCAACCTCTGGCGTTTTTAACCAGGCAAACAGAGGAAAAAACTGTTGCAGTCGGAAGACATCAGGGTTCCCTTTCCATCAGCCTTACCTGGTGATCTCAGCCTCCCACGGGGGGCCTCTGTATGAAGCCGTCTAGTAGCCTTCATGAAACATTTTCCACTTAACTTCGCTCGCTTGCCATTTCATAATTTTGTGTTTGCAAAAACGTCACTTCCAGTGAAAATGTGCTCGAGGTACTTACATCTGTTCGAGAGAAACACAAAACAGCGGACACCATTGGGATGCTTTTTTTCCTCTCTTTTTTCATACCGCTCAAAGTCTGTGTGTGTGTGTGTGTGTGTGTGTGTGTCATTTTCACAAACAGCATCAAAATACATGAGATCAGCTATCGGGGCTTTGTTTGGCCCTGGCAAGGTTAGGCCAGCCTCATCCCAAATTTCCTGAGGGGGAACGGGGAGAGAGAAACGATTCCATGCAGATAAATCACTCGCACAGATCAAAAGACAAATCAGTGGCAAAGACAAAAGATGCTGACTTGCAGAGAACAATAGAGACAGGGAGACGCAGGTATCAGAGGAGCCGGCCCTAGGATCCATGGCCCCACTCAATCAAACCTGCTAACCAGGGTTTGCATACTAGGTCAAACAAATTCTGCCTCTGTAAGACACAACGTGTAGTTAAACTGCTCTTGCTGGGCTATTTTTTAGGTGAGACACGGGTGGGGTGGGGGGGGGGGGTCTTTAAGTATAGTTCTGTAGGAATACAAGCAGGATTGTTGAGGGTTTCTGGCTTTGTAAAGTCATCATCTGCTGTAGGTTTGATTTCATAGCTGCCCCAAGAGACAGAGACAGACTAGTTTAAAAAGAAAATGGGCAGAGAAAGAAAGTGTCAACTATTTGATATAGAGCATCAGTATATAAGTGTGTGGGTAGTTGTGTACGTGCACATCTGTGCGGTTTGATGTATGCATTCAGCCTGGCACTCTATAGTTGTGCATCTAAGACAAAAAAAAGTCCTGTCCCTTGCAGCCCTTCACGCATCACAGCCCAGAGTCTTCTATTAACTTCTTCAATACGAGCAGTAAATAAATACATGGAATCCACAACTCTTTATCAGCCACTCATCGCCCTTTGCGAATCAAGGTGTCACAGAGGAAGGAAGTCCCTTGGGAAGTAACGTGTAGGAGACAAGAAACGGCGAAGCCCCTCGCCAATATTACCTTTGATCAAACTGCTTCATAGATATCAGAGGGAAGCAACACATCACTCTCAGTTATCTGTTTAAAAACAATCCTCAGAAAAGGGAAGGGTCATATGAAGAGCACCTTGTGACGTAAGCCTTTAAAGTGCATTTTATAATGCAGAGGACCAAATTATGTTCAAAAAAACAGTTCGCCAACCGCCAATGACAGTCACCATTTGATCCCTTCCTCTGAGATCCATGTATGCCAGCACATCAATTTAGATTAGAGTGATATGAAAGGGAAATGTAAAATAGATTTCAAGGGTGTGGAGCTGATTTAAGAATGAATGAAATGATATTAAATGTAACACAAGCGAGCTCGGCATTGTCACAAATGACCTGCAATGTGTGCTTAAGAGAACACTCTGAAATGAAGAATGGATAGACTGTAATAGCAGCCCAGAAAATCCGCTGAACCTGTCAGAATAAAATGTCACACAACTCTTGACATTGGGCTTTATTCAAATATCATTGGGGATAAGGAGGCCGATAGGGTCGGAGGATTTACCTAATAGATTTGGATAGAGGTATTCAAGTGTCATGAGGAAGATTAGCATGAAAATATAACCGCCAACCGGAGCTCGGTCGAGACCCTCGATGAAACTGACCCACGTTCCACACTCCACTCACTATCTCTGGTCCAAACAAGTGAGATTTGATACTGCTGTTCTGGCCTGGAACAGAGGGGAAAAAAAACAAGCCCACTGCCACAACAAAGACAGGAAATCCAGCATAGATTCCTACTTCTCTCTTTTCTCCTGCCTCTCTTTACCTAACAATGCTGGTAATGGAGAGAGAACAGTGCCCGGAGCTGGCAGAGACACCTGCGACATATTTTCTATTGCTGCCCACCCCCACCACCACCACCTCCCACCAACACCCCATCCTCCCTCCCGCTCTTCCCACCCCCTCGACATTAAAGTCCTTCACAGAAATCAGAATTTAATAAATCACCCCAGAGCCTGACAGAGTTTATCTCCGGGGGTCGCCTCCACTGTGCCGAGACTCACAGACAGACAAAGCCCGGCCCGATAAGATGTGAAATTAAATACAGTTAGCAGTTTGAGACAAAGGAGGGAGAGTGTCACACCGAGCTTTGTACAGCGTAAACGGCTGGCTGCTAGTCGGGGCACATACACACACGCGCGTGTGCTGCGCGCACACACTCGCACAAAAAACGCCACAGAGACAGTGGGGTGATTCATTTCAGGTTTCCTCTCACATTTAGCCTCATTTGCATCATCCACTGTCAACATATCGCCTCTCCCAGATACGTTCAAGAGCTTTCATTAGACGTCCGGGGGATGACATCCTTTTTACCCAGATGCACCATTATTAATCACCAGCTCGACTACTATGTGGACTCATCTCCATCACGGATCAAACGCTATCTGCCCGTGTTTCCTTTCATTCGGCAGACATCCCTGACACCAGCCATCACTACAGCTAAAGGAGACTTATGGGAGCGTGTTGGGGCTCAGACGACCTTATGAATGCGGCACACAAGCATTTAGTACTGAGAGGATATAAATGTGAGGATTTGTTCGACACTGGTAGGATCTGTCAGAGCAGCCTAGCGCACATACTGCACAGCATACCAACCGGGAGGGCTTTGTAAAACAATTAGAAGTACTTTGGAAATGAAAAAAAAAAAAGGAAACATGCATTATGAAATCGCTGCCTGGTGTTATAAGGAGGCATGATTGCAATGCTTTCATATGAGTATACAGTAATATTCTTTTCAATTAGCTATGGTCTCCAATTCACATCAGGATATGGCCGACCTCAGCTGTTCAAAGATGATTTTTTTTCCCCCTCCTCGGTAGTTAAGAGACAGCACAGTCAGGTTTCAGCGAAGAAGCTGTGCGGGCTGTTTAATAGGCTTAGTCTGGTTGTTGGTACCCGACCTTTCCCTTTAACAATACTGAGGCCGAAGGGCTTGGGCCTGCGCTGGGAACACAATGACCTGTGGGTGAAGCCCTAATCTTCTGCAACTTTCTTTATTTCTGCTGACCAGACGGCCTTTCGTCCACAGACTCTGTGTTGCTCCAACCGATGTCTTCCTGCTGAGACAACAGTGCCAAGGAACTGTCAACAGGCCGGGCCCAGCAGGCCCCGACCGGGCCTCTCACACCGAGACCCTTCGGGGGCCACAGGCACCAACACTCCACGCACACGAGTGTAAGTGCTGCTCTGTAGAATCTGGAGAATGACAAGAATGCTGGGTGCCATCATGCATCCTGATAATGTTCTACATCTAAGAGCATTATTAGCTTGTCTTGGTCTTCAGCCAGTTCATGGATGTGACAGAAAAAAAATCAGCTGCTGGGTATTGTAGGCCTGTCATGACAGTGCAGCAGCTTGTCATTTTGAACAACCTAGTCCTGAACCTCGCCCGTCACACATACTGTATAACCATTAACTGTGCATTTAAGCCACAGAAGACATAATAATGCAAGAAGAAGGCTTGAGAGTGCAGTCCAGCTCTCTTAAGACCGGATGTAATGATTGCATGCTTCAGATATGACATTTTATATGATTGCCACATTTTCAAGACACATCCTAAAATAATTTTTTTTTTGGCAGCAGAAAAAAGTTTTTAAAAATTGATTTGAGACTCTGGCTTGACTGCAGTGCCGTTAGTCAGCTAACGAATGAGAGACGGGGGGATTCAGATTGTTAGAATAGTATCACTGCAAGGCAGTGGTAAAGCTTGACCTGCCCGACAATGTTACACTGTTACAGGCTCACTAAAACTTTTATTTCTCAGCCTTTTAAAAGCAAATAGAAACGTAAAACACCATTTCAGAGGTTACAACTTTGGCTCTTATTGTAAATGACTGCCTTTGCGCTGATGTTAATCAATAGCTTGAAAAAAAATACATATATTTTAACTTTCAAAAAAATTAATCAAATGATTTCTATTTGTCTGCTCCATGTTTTGTTTTTTTGTTTTGTTTTGGGTTTTCTTTTAAATACAACCTCAAGTTAGGAGGCAGTTTTTTAATATTGCTCATCTATTAGAATTTTTTACAGGGTGCCTTAGAGTTAATGGGTTAACCAAGTCATTTTAATAGAAGTGCAGTGGACTTGACATCTTATAAATCCATTTCATCTGTTCGTTTGGTCTTTCTTATACTAATCCATAGCAAAAGCTTTTGGTCGGCATCATCAAGTGAAATGATATGAGCCTAAATGATAGGCAAATGTTTCAGTTTCATGTCGATATATATAGAACGATCCCCTTGCTGTGAGTAGTATAGATTAGGTATAATATCAAATAAAGACACACCTCAGAATTCTATTTTTGTTTTACTTTTCTATGTTCAAACGATGGTAAAAGGGTTTTCTTTTCCATGCAAGTAAACTATACACAGACGTGTTTGATGTCTGAAATCTGATCTGTATTTCTAGCATTGTCTCCAGTTCCTACTGTGGCATCTTAAAGGTCAGGAGTGAAAGGCCATTTGATAACTACAGAAAGACCTTTTGGCTTTATTACGCTGCCTTTCATCTCCTTTCCTGCGGAGGTTAAAACAAAGCATCGCATCCTTTGAAAAAGAAAGGATAAAATGAATCGCTTTGGAGCCTCAAGCTTTTTTTTTTTGTCACTGGGGAAGTCATCCAGTGTACAAGGAAAAGTCTAGTGGGATATGTTTCTGAGAGAGACCAGCCTTCTCAAGCACAATTAGCATATGTCCTCTCAACCTTCTACCAAACCTCTCAATGAGACCCTGAAATCCTATTGAAATATTATTACCACTCAAACAGGGTGTTATACAAAACATTCAAAACATGCACACACACACACACACACACACACAGGTACACACACACACACATACAATCCAAGCTCAATGACACCCACTTCCCACTGAATATTGCTTTCTTTTTAATGGTAACCTTGGGAGACGGGCTGCACCAGCGCGACACTTAACAGCCACTAGTCTGAGAAAAATGTTTTTGATATGCTTGTGTCATTTAATCATCCACATTCTGCCGAGGCAGTGCAGGACAATTTTGCAGGATATTAACTCCCAACTAAACCCTGGCTTGTATCATTTGTGGGGCCAGTCAAGCAGGAGTCCCAGGAGGAGCAGAGACTTCCTCCTCACAGTCGTAGTAATCTAAGCTTGACTGGACGCACACAGTCTCTCTCTCTCTCTCTCTCTCGCTCCCTCACACACACACTGACAAACACACACATAATACACAAGTAGAATGATTCCATAAAGGAATGAAGGTATCAGGAAATGTATGAGGCCAATGAAGCCCTTTGCTGGCAGTCGCAAACGTTAAAAGGATGAGTGTGAGTGTTGTCAATGATGGAGCTGATAAAACAGTGGTGCTTCATATATATATATATACATATATATATATATATTAATATACACATACAGACATCAAAATGACTTCTTTTTATTTCCACAGCAAAGTTGGATATTGAAGGGTATTCATAAAAATGTCTCTTTAACGTGATCCATTTGGACAGCTCACGTTGCTTAATGGGGTAAGAAATTCATTTTTTTCTGCTGTGGAACAGACACAGTGGATGATGTGATTCTATGCAAAATATATGAAGCCATTACTAGAAAAACGCATGAGTTTCAATAGTTGGATGGTAAGGAGTAAAAAAAAAAATAAAATAAAAAAAAAAAAAGATCCCTATTCTTTACCAGGGACCGTCACATACACTCGCACAATGCAAAAGACAGCAAAGGCAACTGATGAAAACCATTTTTGTTCCATCACAAAGAACTAGGTCACCCTCTCATAATTGTCAATCATGCAATAAATCTCTCTGTGGCACAAATGAATACGGCATTGGAAATGAGACAAAGCTTATTGGCATGCTATGTCAGCTTGACTCAATTCATCCTCCTTTTCACACAAGACCATTCATATGTGAAGTTGTGCGAGAGCCCCTCTCTCTCTCTCTCTCTCTCTCTCTCCCTCTCTGTGACACTCTCCCTCTCCTTCTCTCTCTCTCTCTCACACTCACAAACTCTCTTTTTCTCACTGATCATCGAAGTCACACATGCAAACACTCGCGCGCTCCCTAATGTGAAAGTTCCATGAGACTAATGTATGTAGACAGTCGATTTTTGGCCAAGGGCTGCTTTATTGTGCTATATTTACTGTGTTATATACAACATAACTCTTACAGCGTATTATTTCCAAGGCATTAGGACATCACATGTACATCACAGTCTGACAATCACCGTGAAAGTAATTTTTCCTTTTGACAACATGATGTATGGGCTCTTTAAGAAGAAGAGGCAACCAGCATTCATTTAAAACGGCGAAACAGAAGTGGACACTGCACACACTACACTGACTTTTGCGCTAACCTCATAGCGTAAAAAAAGGTGTAGCGAGGTCCGCTTCGTGCCATCCGATTGGCTGGAAGCATCGACTTGACACAGCACTGCAGCTCCATCCGCAGAGGTTTGTGTCACATCTCTGAGGACCCAACTGTCACTCTTTAAGAGGAGGGTAATAATAGCCGGGCGCCACAGCAAGTGGTGGCACAGGCGATTTTAAAGAAACATCAGGGAGACGGTGACATTTGAGTCTACGAGGAGAGAAACCCAAGAGCTGCAACCAATAAAGACTCCCACTGATATTCTCACTTGGCTTAGAGCGAGAGAGATAGAAGCGGAGAGACGGCATGAAAGGCAGAGAGAGAGATGTCAGTGTTAGATGAAAATGTGTTGACCTGGTGATATTGATACCCCACTCATAACCTCTACAGGTGTGCCACGCCGACAGGAAGCAGCTCTGGGTGTGGCAATCTATCTCCATGGATAAAAGCCAGAATTGCAGACCTTATTATTTTACGGAACACCAAACAAGCTGCCTGGTTCTCCGCTGACAGCTGGAATTACTGAATATTAAAACTACTGTACACATAATATTTTAACACTGGGATGTATCATTTAAATATGGGAGTAACGTTAAATGATTATAAAAAGGGGTGACCTCATAATTTCTTTCCTTCATTTTCCTTCGTTATTAGCCTTAGGATTAAGCAGATCTGTTGCGATTTTTTTTTTCATAATTTGAAGGACAGATCTGGAACAATCTGCTGATCAGCAACTGCCAGAACTACTCATCATGATATGACCTATAAACGTAACAAGAGAAAAGTCTATCTTGGTAAAGTGCCATATGAGGCTGCTATCGATATCAGAGCACACACGTCGCAGGACAAATTGTAAAAATAAACATTATCAGATATACAATAAAATCAAGACATTCACTTGAGTATCATGGTTATAATTGGTTTAAGTTACACTTTTATTGTTTATTCAATTTGTATTAATTTCTCTCCGTTACCTGAATTTAAAATAAGAGCATATACCCGTCTAGACTGCTGGCTCAACAGAAGCTCACTTTACACACATTGTTATGATTCAGTACGAACTGGCTGCAAAAAAAACTGTGTTTCTGGTGTCTTATAGAGAATTCAGACTTCACATAAATAGCTGTGGGGCCATTTTCTTAGTTTTTTCATCAGAAGGTATTGACTGAACAGCTGCTTTGTACCACCACAGAATATGCTGCTAGTCTCAAGTGTCATTAGCTTCAGGGCTTTTCCAGCTAGCGTCAGGTAAAGATTAGATAACAATCAGCCCTTTAATAGATACTGTTTGGAGGCACTGGAGTTGTTCCTGTGCCGTGCCATTCATCTTGAAGCTAACAACAGAAGAAGAGAGAGTGAAAACCGATGTCATTTCCTCCCTGGTTTCTTTTCTGTAATGTACCACTGAGCCCAGCAACACGGCTGTTGTTAAATTACATTTAACTATTAGCTCAAGCTGGTGACAGTGTACAGTGTGTCTATCTGCCCGACTGACCCTGTTTGACTACAATTTGACATGGTGCATTTTCAGTGTGGGTTTCATTAAAACGTGTCAATTAAAAAAATGTCGAAATCAATTTTGCATGTTAGATCATTGTTGTGATAATTTGGGATTTTTCTGCACTGCAATCGTCCAAACATGGTCTGACTAAACCTGACACAGGGTGTCTTTTAGATTCTTTAATATTATATGTATATGAAGATGATGTGCATAATGTGAAAATAGTGTTTCTAACATTCAGTGCCTTTAATAATAAAAAAGGGTTTGTTCCGTGAGGTGAGCTCCTTCACTGAAATTCCAAAAGTACAAAGGGCTTTTTGTTGCACGACATTCCTTTCTTAATATACTTCAATTATTGAGGAGGAGTCCTTTGTATTGAGTAGAGAGCTCCAAAAACATTGACACTGGAGAAATAACATCTGCATGTTTACTCAGGAGAAGATTCATCCCTGATAGCCCTCGCGAAAATGAAGAGGGAGACAAAAAAACAAGTGAAGGAAATTTGTGGAATCCCATCTGAGATTGCTTCCCTGATGGATTCCTTTTCCTGTCAGCTCAGACAAGAAATGAAGCCAGGGAAAATTAACTCCTGATACAGCTACGCTGAATTAGACAGAAAGGGAAGAAGGAAAAAAAACCCTACACACTTTTTAAGGATTCCAGCCTTGTCATTTTCAATTTTCTGCTCGTTGGACATGCTTGTATTCAGATTCCCCAACATCTATTCGCCATATCAATCCTAATTAGACAATCTGGGCCCACGAAGGATGGGAGCTGAGTTATTTGCATAATTTAATCATAAATACTCAGTGATACATATTTCCAAATGCATTTGTACAATTATCTTTTCATCCTTGGGGCAAAAGTATTAATATGATTAGGCAATAATTCTTTAAAAAAGGGGGGAAAATAGGAAACCAGCAAGTGTGCACTCTTTTTTTTTAAACTCCAGCTTTGGGCTATATGAAAAATTAATTAATTTCTGAAGAAAATCAATTTCTCTATGTGACCATATTAGACAGAGCCAGGCACGGGCTTGCATTCCTTCTACAATCAGGAAATCTCATCTGCTCCCTCTAACTTCTGTCAGTAGCATTTAACGTCCTGCTACGAGCGTCAGTGACTTTTGCTGTGCTCCCTAAATGTGCTGTAATGTGAAGGAGCCTGTGAGTAAAAGCAAAGCGGCAGAGCTCTGGCTGAGGAAAGAGGAGAGCAGAAATCAAAGTGACCCAAAATCTATTGCTGCTCTGCCAGGCAATCAGTCTCAAGTGTAAAAATCATCAGGTAAAATCAGTGTTAACAAATGTAGTTTAATATGCTGGATAGGTCATATTGACAGATATATTTTAAACAGCTTTAGACGGTTGTCTGTTTAAAAAAAGAAAAAAAAAAAATCAAAAGCTAATACCCCTCTATGGTGAGTGAAAAATAGGTCATTTCAATACACATGATCAGTGTGGAAAGAACCTGCTGTTGATTTTTTTTTTTCATTTTGGAAGAAGAATTAATTGGTAATTCAATTGCTGTTGTCGATCCAGTAAAGGCATGCAAATAAGGTAGGAGCATGGGCAACTAATGCATCCGACAGGCAAATTAACAATACAGGCCTCTTTGCCATGCAAATAGCCTCTAAATCCACAAATGACATTAGACAGTGTCACACAAAGCCTCTTTAACAAGTGAAATCTGCAGCTTCATGAGTCTGGGCTCAGCTTTATTGTCAGCTACAAAAATATGATCCTAAAAGTCTTAGGGAAAATAAATGATACTTTTTTTCCTCTTTTTTTCCAACTGATCTTCTTCGTGATGTTTTTTTTTTTCTTTGTTTTTTTGAAAATATGTTTTAATTTGCAGTAGTTCCAGCTGAGTGAATATCAAGTCAATAAAGCAATTCTGATTTTCAAGGAGACTATTTGTTTGCAAAAAACAAAAACACCTTGCTGCCATCTGCCAACTGCACAGTTGACTTGAGCACATGTACTGTACCTAATCAAATTCAGCGGAGCCCCACTGAAGGATTAAAAGTGTAAAAAAAAACAACTTTAAATAATGTTTTTTTGTGTGTCATAAAGCAACAACACACAATATGGGGTCCAATTTGACTTTCAAGGAAGAACTTGAATAGATTTGGATTTTAAACAGCTTTGTATGCCATTATATATCTCTCTCCCTCTCTTTCTCTGTCTTTTCCTCTCTCTAATCAGGCATCTGTCACTCTGTTTTTGAAGTTATTATCGCCCAGGCTCCCTCTTGGATGTGGTTGCTGGGTGACGGGTATCTTAGCACCCACTCTGACTGGGAATGATTTGAATGGAATCCAGAAATCTCCCCTGAGTACCTGTAAACACATCCGTGCCTTGTAGAAAACAAATATATTATAAGAGAGCTCAGCCGGGGAGAGGAGGGAGAGAGAGAGGGAGAGACAAGCTGGCACCCTCGGTGGCAGCTCACACTGAGCGCTAAACAAAACAATTACCGTCATTTGCAAATATGTGTGTTTAGGCATAAACACTCTTGAAGTAAGAACAAGAGAGGTGATAGCTCTCGTAACACTTGCTGTCATATCCGTATCAATTAGATATATTTATTAAAGAAAAAAAAAACTCTTTTCACTGTGACCTGTCACTTGTAACATTTCAAGAGTCAGATCTGTTTGACTGAGCAGCACCAGGGAAAATCTATTTAAGAAGAGCATGTAAGTGAAAAGCCGTCCCATTCCCAGTGGTGGGACATTGTCTGGGGCGTGTGGTTAACCTTCAGGGGTAGACAATGATTGTCAATTAACTGCTGTATTTCTGCGCCCCAGCATCGGATAGCCTGCCTCCACAAAGCAGACCAATGAGAGATATGCGATATCTCTGCACCCACCCCCCCCCCCCCCCCCCGCCCCCCCGTGTTATAATAACCTTTCAGAGAGTTCAAGTGTCACACAGCAATAAGAACCTTTTCCATCCCACCGCAGGGAAAATGAAAAGGAAAACAAGTAGCAGGAACAGAGGGCTCCTGGAGGGCCAGAGTCATAATGTAGGGGAGATTACTGTACCTGGGTCAGCACGGGAGCAAGAGCCTACGCTGCTAATGTGGCACAAGAGTACTTATATGGAAATGAAGGGGTCAAGAAAAGAAAAATTATTATATTATTTTCATTTAAAAAAACAGCAATAATTCTTAAAATACAGGTAACTTATGAGGTGAGTATAATTATAGATGTTTCTTTATAGATTTTTATTCCCCTTATAAAACACTACAGTTGTGAGAAATTATTGTATAAAATGATTATACTGTGGGCCACTGTGAGTGTCACGCTAAAATGGGCACAATTTGGTTGCAGGTTATTTGCGTCCATTTGAAGACCAAAACCAGCGAGAAGCAGCTGAGCACTGTGACGCTTTCCACATTCACACTGTGTGCAAAATGAGAGTTGTGCTGTTTTATCACAATAGATGGTGTGAGTGGAGAAAAAAAATCCAGCATGTGAAATAGTAAGACCCATTGTACAGGAGTATTATCCACTGCTTTGTTAACGACTCTGCCACTGTGTGTAAAAAGAGCAGTGACACTGTGGTGAAAACTGAACTCAGACAGCACACCGCTTCTGTGAAACCCAAGCAGGTTAACCGTCGAACTCGTTATCTCACAGTCAAGTCGGTACAAAACGGAGCGCTGGCTTTTTGAGAGGTAACTCGTTTTTCACCTGCAGGCGAACCTGTGTCCTCTACACTCACTCTGATCATTTTGTCAGCAGCAATTCAACGGCAGACAGGGCAAAGCACACATCCCAGCAAATAAAATCAACTTATTCTAAGTAACAGAAGCCTTTTATCCAGCGGATGCCTCACTGTTCCATGATGTAATTCTCCAAATGGGGCAGGCAGGCAAGCAGGCCAGGTCTGAGTGATTGATTTCAGCCCAGCACCAGGAGAACCTGGCTGCTTTCAGAGACAATTACAGTCCTGTCCATGTGCCCGTAATAGCCCAGCACTTTAGCGTCATTAAAGCGACGCGAGGCACTGCATTATCCTTTAACCCCATAGCTGGCCATCCCCCATTGACAACCCGGAGAGTTCAACAACATACTTTGTCACCTGAAGCCCCACATCAGGCTTCGGAGGAGCATCACCGTACAATGTGTGTCTATCTGTGTGCACGGTGCTTATAAGCAACAAAGTGAACTGTCCAGACGAATGCTACTGGAATGGAGCTTAAATCATAAGGAGTTAAGAGGCAAAGCGTACAAATAAATACGTTAACTACATGCACAAATATATTCATTAAATAATTTTGCATATTTTGACCAAATAGGATAAAACTGTATTGACACAAATCAGTAAACATTTTTCTGTACGTGTGCATGTAGATTATTTTTTCTCATACTTAAAAGTCAGAACCAAGTTTAATCCCAGTTTAGTTTTTAGTTTGGTTTTTTTTCAAAGAACACATGCTTTTAACCTGTGACTCAAAGTGTCCCTGTGTGTTTATTGTTATTCCAAACTGATGTGAGCCTTTCCATCAAATTTGCATTTCCAGCTCATTTCTGGCTAAAAGATCAATATGGAATCAATCATAGTGACAGGTAAGATGGTAAATTTGACCAGGCTGAACCATCCTCAGAGACTAGGTGATACATCAAAGCAAGGAGAAGCAGAACAGTAAAAAAAAAAAAGATAGCTTTTAATCAAATATTGATCCCCATGTAAATCATTCCATTAAAAAATATAAACCTCAAAATATTTGATTCATGATTATGCACTGATTTATACATGTGCAGTTGCTCACACAGGTCAGGAAAGGAAAGCTGTTGGTTTAAGGCACACACTTGAGTGTGTTCATTAAAAAAAAAAAAAAGGTATCTTAATATGTTTTGTGAAAAAAAAAAGTCTAGCATTAAAACTTTTAAGAAATGTAATGTTAACATAATAAATACAAAATATTACCTGTCATCTAATTCTGACAATTTGGTATTGTCTTGTTTATATTTATCACTATTTTGATATTCTAATATTTTAATATTATTACCATCGTTTGGCAGATTACAGGTTTCATTTCAGTTATTGAGAAATACATTTGAGGAAGAAGTTTAGCCTTAAAATCAGGGACTCTGAAGTAAGTGTGGCTCATAAAAAAAAATGACAAGGCTCCTGTTTCTAAAATTGTCTTTGCAGTGGCAGCAGGTCTAACACCTCACACACACCTCAAGTTTGTTCAACAGCATTGTGAAACTCAGCAGAGGTGTAGCCTACATTATCGATTCATTTGTTCAGAGACGGACAGGCTATCCATCACGGGCTAAGCTTTGCCCTGCACGTGTTGAAAACTTTCACGAAACTTTTTTCACTGATGCTGCGCGCGTCTCTCTCCGACAGAGACGCACGAGCTCTTTCACACACACACACACACACACACACACACACACACACACACACACACACACGGTGCTCGAGTGTCTGGATGAAGTTATGCACTTCACACTGTAACAATCGATTATAAATTTCGACCGATTAGGTTAATCGTGTCGCTTGAAGCACTTGTTTCGTGCAGGGGAAACCGTCTCCTGCCGTCCTTGATGCTGCGCTTTTACGCGCGGCTCTCGGTTAAAGACGTCTAAACCAAACACAGCTTCTCCACTCACCTCGCGTTGGTGCAGTCGTTGTACAGCGTCTCGAAGTCTTTTCTGGAGATGAGTTTGCAGCGGTTCACCCCTGGCTGGATGGCGCCGAGCCCTCTGAGGATGCGGACCTGCTCCACGTTGCACACCACCGGCGTGATCTCCAGTCGCTTCAGCTTGGTGTAAACGGTGTGCAGTCCGCCGACCAGGTGCTTCAGGAACAGGTCGAAAGCCTGAGGAAGGCAGATGAGCTCGCAGCCGTCCACGGTGAAAGAGGCTACTTTGGCACCGCGCAGCTCCACCATCCTGCACTCGTTGTTTTGCGGTATGTTCTCAACGGGCGACGGGGTCGAGTACACGGGTTTGCCGGGCGGAAGAGCCGCGTTCGGGTTCGGGATGCCCGGGATGCCCGGACTGCCGGTGGCGAGCAGCTCTGATCTGAACAGGTTCTGTCCGGGTCCGCATGGAGGAGCCAGGGATGGAGATGGCGATGAAGTTGTCGACGGCGGGGACGTGGTCGCGGAGGAAGTCGAGATCGGAGGCGGTTGGACCAGAGGAGTTGGTGGGATCAGAGCAGCCGGTACGGCCATGGTCACCTACAGGAGGGGAAAGAGAGTAGCCGAAGTTCAAAGTAGAAAACCCAGCCTGCCGAGACACCCCCGAAATGAAAGAATCCACCAGAGTTTAGCTCCTCAGATAAGTTTGGAAGTAAAAAGAGCTGTGCCGGAAAAAAAAGGGCGTGCTGGGTGAGGGTTTGGGGGGGCTGAGCGGCGGGACAATGATCAAAGATAGGAGGAGGAATGACAGGAGGAAAATGAGCTGAAAAGTGCAGCTCCGCTCTGTGGATGAGTTGTTGTTGTCACACGGTACAGAGAGGGAGGAGCTAGGGGACAGCGAAAGCCTTTTGAAGAACAGATACACTGGCTGCTGCTGGCTACTGCTGAAATGCTGTAGCGTGCGTTGCACGTTGCATTGTTTCAGGGATCCGGGTAAGACCGTTTGACAAACACCCACGTGAGGTGTTTTTGGTCAAACACACCTCGGGAATTTCAGATGGTTTGGTTTGTTTTGTCTTTGCTTGTGCTCCCAACTCCACTTCCACATCCATGCAGGTTACACCTGCTTGTCCCACAGCAGATATGCAAATCCACTGCACCACAGCTTTTCCCTACAAACTCCAAAATGTCCAGAACAATCTTTGCACTTGTTGTTGCCTTGCAACCGACAACTCTAAACGTTTTATTTTTATTAACTTGTCATTTGTTTTCACTCAGGACTTATTATTGTTCAAACTGTTTTTATAACTTTAATTCTGACGTCATATACTCTGGCTGACCCTGCTGTACAATGAGTCACTGTTCAAGGTACATTCTATCTGTTTCATTCAATTCGTCTTCTCTGGTTGTTGTATTGACACAGCCAAAGTGGCTACGGCTTTTTGTATAAAGTGAAAGCATAACACAAGGCAGTAGTTGTTTTCTAGGGATGGAAGTTTAAAAAACGAAACGTTGTATTGTGTGTTTATATTTAAAGGTACAATGTGTAGTATTTAAGGGTTTATATAACCCAAAATCCACTTTTTTATACATATTATGTGCTCCTGCATTGTCTAGTCGCTGTATAATAGTTTTTGTTTCATTTTCGTAGTGTTTCAAAAAGTCATGTAAAATAACATGGTCGCAGGCCGCGGTTGCATAGCCACTGTTAGCAGAGAGACGCCATGTTTCTACCGGAGCCTGTAAGGAAAAACGCGAGAGAACAAATCAAGCGTCTCTTTACTTGTAGCAGGAAGTCCCGCCTCCACTCTCTCCGCTTCGTCTGCTACGGCCGCGGTAGCTCCGCCCTCTCCCTCGCCTCACGAACCTCATCTGCTGACACGGAGAAAGACGACGAGGACGACATTTGACCAGCTGAGGATACCGTAGCGCTCAGGGAAGGGAGGGGGTGAGCAGAGGAGCAGTTCTTTGTTGTAAATTTCAGCCTCTCCTCTAGATGGCACTATAAACTACTTATTTCCCCTTTAAGTAAATATTAAGCATGTTACTTAGTGATCTGATGTAAATCATTGCTTTTCCAGTTATTGCTCAATTCAAGTTCACTCACCACGTTACAGGTAAACATGGGAAGCAACGTGTCCTCAAGCAATGTTGTTAAATGTCCTTGTGATCGCTGAACTTTGCTGGAGATGGGAGTTGCAAAACCTGCATTTCAGAATTTGATGGTGTGAGAATACTGCCAAATATTCTAAAACCAAAACACTTACAATGTCGATAAAAAGCGGTTTACTGTTGATGTCAACGACTGCACAACCTCCAGACAGAATATCATATTGTTTCGAGGATTGCACTTGTTTTATGAGGCCAAGCACTTAACAAAGCTTGCTGAACAAAGCTTGACCCAGCTGGAAACGTGAACTCTCAAACTTTCCATCAATCTCAATTTCAGACAGAGGGGGAAAAAAGGGGACAAAGGCAGAGCGGGAGGAAATGCAGCACTGTACCAACGGTCGACTTTATGTACAGTAAGGGCCACTTTACATAGCTCTGTGTTACAACATGGAGTCAAGAACATTTACTCACATATCCATCCGTTGGTGTAACACCGGACCACTCCGGGATCCTAAACAGGCAGGAGACACAAAAATAATTCATGAACACACTGTGACCTAAAAATGTATATTTTTTGGTATGGAAGAAAACTAGAAGTGGACTTAGCAAACTGATTTACAGGCAGTGTGTGTACTTTTACAGAAATCAATGTGGCGTTTCAACATTTGCTTGAGTAAGCAGTTCAGGGGAGTAAGGGTTTCAACTTTTCATACCCTATAGGTGGGCACCCATTTTCTTAGATTTCCAGTTAACCGCAACGTGGAAACACGTGATTGAAACACGTAAGTGGTTGAGAACAGCACATTTGCCTTTATGGTCCGTGTATCCCTGTTGTCCTGCTGTGTCCGATCAGCTTTAAGATAAGCAGCAGAGTGCCATTTCAAAAATTATCATTCAAGGAAAGAGGTAGCTTGTAGTGTAAAATCAATAGCTGCTTAAAATTCATTGCCAGGCAATCCATTTGCCCTTTATGTTGCTAACCTTTCACTTAAATATGCACCATATTAAGATTTCATTATATACAATGAATGTCACAACAGTTTGCCCACTATTTCTCTTGTTTGCATGGGTTAACTGCAAATCATTGCGCCTGTAATGCTTGAAAGATGACTTAAATTAACACTATGTGGGTGAAAAAAAAAATGGGGGGGAAATAATATGAGCATGAGGAGCCTGATAGGTATTAAAAGGCTCCACAGGATATGTATGATGTTTTTAGATACAGAGGCCTTTCAACAGACTGGGTGGGCTGTAATGTGTTGGCCCCCACTTATGAAAACACTGTCTAAGACAAAAACACAACTGGTACAGTGATTTACACAACAAATCTGTGTTGATCTAATGCAGTGCAATGAGCTAAAGTCAAGTGTGGGAACCTGCAGTATCTTGGATGGAAATACAGGGAAATCATAACTGGAAATGTGCCATTCTTTATATAATATAAAAGTGTCCTTTGCTGTATAGTTGAAAATAAGTAGCGTGAAGTTTCCAGCGTGACCGAACTAAGTGGCATAACCAGTTAAGGAGTTTTGCTAAAAGTACACTAAAGCGCAGTACATGAGTGAGATTGCAGTAAACAAATGACTCTGTCAGAATGTAATCACCCAGCGTGATGTACGACATCAGGAAAGTGTTTTGAAAACCTATAGATATGGGACAAGACTTGTGTATGATCAATGACACAGTATATTGTTTGATGTCATAATTTATTCACCCCATAAAGCTTTGATAAAACAATGTTGAAAAGCAATTTAAATTGAATTCATTTAAATGTCAATTCTCATGGTTAGGATTTTTCTATAATTGGCTATTTAATTAAAATAATTTTCATAGTCATTAATACTGCTGGCAACTTGTAGCGCACTGACGTGTTTTAATTACATGGTATTAACAAAATTGATATGCTTTAGAAAGCATAGTGAATAAGAAATAATTAGACCAATCATACATCATCCTCTTATGGACATTAAGTGTATCACAATATAATTGATGAACTTAAAAAACGAGAGAGATAAATAACTTTAATTGTACAGAGTTAGTGTACAGAGCTTGGAACAAAGAATCATACTCACGATGTATTATATTTCAGAGGCAATTCATTATCTGTAACATCACTTAGCTCTCTGTGCCCAGCACTCTCCTCTAACCTATGATTACATGACATTTGAAAGCAGTGATACTGTGTAGTCTTTTATAATGTCCTTTTACCTAGTCTGCATAAATCTTCTGATAAACTGTTTTTCCCCCGCATTGCCAAATAAAGCGGGGAGAGAAGCAGCTTTGGACGCAAGAATAATTTAGATGCTCGGAATTAAACGCTTATTGATCATGAATATTTGTTTCTCCAAGGTTACACTTCCTTGACCTCATCTATCCTTAGACTCCGTCCAACACAAACATGCCACTCGGGGTAAAAGGGGCGGTGTCGCAGAGCGCCGTGATGATGGCGGGGTGTGCGATAATATTCTACTGACCACCTTCCTTTCTTTGCGATTGTGAATAAAAGAAGAAAAGTTTCAGTCAGTCTCTGGAGCATATATTCTGGTAATTTTGTGATGATGTGATCCTGTAACAGTCTGTTACATGTGGGAGTTGGACAAAAAAGGACATGCACATCCAGTTAGAAGGGTGCTAAATCAATCAAAATGTTTCATAGCAGTAAAAAGGAAGGAAAAGACACTCACACCTTGGCACTCCCATTTTAATTAATTATTTATTTATTTTTATTGATGTTTCGACCACATCGGGCTCTTCCTTAGACTATCCTTTTCCTTATTACTTGTTGGACAAAATAAGGCACCAGTCTTGAATCTGAACACATTTGATCATTTTCTGACATTTTATTGACCATTTTTATTTCAACCGAATAAGCAGATTTATCAGTCGCAGCCCCAGTTAAAGGGGAAATAAGTAGTTTATAGTGCCATCTAGAGGAGAGGCTGAAATTTACAACAAAGACCTGCTGCTCTGCTCACCCCCTCCCTTCCCTGAGCGCTACGGTATCCACAGCCGGTCAAATGTCGTCCTCGTTGTCTTTCTCCGTGTCAGCAGATGAGGTTCGTGAGGCGAGGGAGAGGGCGGAGCTACCGCGGCCGTAGCAGACGAAGCGGAGAGAGTGGAGGCGGGACTTCCTGCTACAAGTAAAGAGACGCTTGATTTGTTCTCTCGCGTTTGTCCTTACAGGCTCCGGTAGAAACATGGCGTCTCGCTGCTAACAGTGGCTATGCAACCGCGGCCCGCGGTCATGTTATTTTACATGACTTTTTGAAACACTACGAAAATGAAACAAAAACTATTATACAGCGACTAGACAATGCAGGAGCACATAATTTGTATAAAAAAGTGGATTTTGGGTTATATAAACCCATAAATACTACACAGTGTCCCTTTAATATGAAACTGCTTTGGTAGCGCATACTTTTTTTTTTGTAGCTTACACACTTCGCCAACTTTCACTGACCAAACCTTTGAGTGTAAACTGAAAGACAGACATTAAAGAAGTGACCAACAATGGAAAACAAAAACTAATATCAAAAAGGTTGTTGTAGACACGGAATTTTGTGTAAATTTAGCAAATCTCAACCTTGAATAGGAAGAAAACTTGGTTCTCCTACCTATATAATGGCATTATGAGATGATCAAAAAATATCATCAAAACAAGCTGATTTATACACTGTGATGTTCGCCTTAACAGACAGTGAAGTGTAAATATGGGTAAAGTATATGCACGATTCTCTGCCTCTACGGCTTCCTGGTAATATACCTGCTCAAAAGGGGAGAAAATGGAGTTCCCTTCCCTTTCAAAGCGCCAGCCTCACAAGTTCCTCAATTACAGCAGTCACGGCCCACATCCTTCAGTACTTCATTTGATGCCACACAGCTTCCAATATAACCGGGGTGCAGGAAACAGAGAGATTTGTGGATATCTAAATTGCTAAAGCAGAAACCTGTATAAACAGCGGTAATTACCGGGCCATTGACAGTCTCTCAGTGTTGTGCTCATTCTGCCACAGCCGCAGTGATTAAAATGAATCCTCATCGACTTCTCCATTAAAGCGCTGGCAGGAGCGATCCCGTGACCTTTCCCCATTGATTGAACATAACAATCACAATTCAATTGTAATGCAAAGAGAACATTTGTTATAATGTACATGAGATGCATGAGCCATTTCCTGGGTGCAGGGAAGGGGAATCAATGGAGTGACTCTTGGCGTGATGCAAGGAGAATTCATACAGCCTGCAGTGTATGATGGAAGGCAATGATATGCGTGTAAACACTTTGATTTCTCTCTGCTCATCGTTCAATAGGATAACAACAAGTCCTAATTTTTATTGCCCCATAACTGCCCAATGCACACTGCTATGATTGGCAGTGATGTGCATGTACAAACAGCCCGACGCACATCTGATTCAATCCGAGATCGAAGTTTCATTCAGGTACTTTGCCACAAAACATCACACGACTTCGGGGAACATGTTGCGACAGCCGCAGAATTGCTAAGCGGAAGACCGAGTGCCTGCATAAACCCGTGCAAATGCAGCAACGCTATAAGTTCCTGTGACAGTAAAGCAAGGACAAGCTTGTAAAAGTGTAATTACTAATGATTAGCTAAACTCCAGTGAGTGAAACCACAACTTGCGCGATCCATGCAGCAACAAAAAGAGAAGAAAAAAAAAAGGCATGATAGGCATAACAAACCCTCATCATTCAGCCCCATTTTAAAAGCTGCACTTGATCACGCCTTTCAAAAAACTGTCTTATGAAGAGTGTATGCGAATGATGTCCTTAAGGGATTTCTTTTTAGAATCAGGAGATTATAGTTTACACGGACATTAAACAGATTAAACCAGCCGGCTCTCTAAAGGCAGTTTATCTAATGGAGAAAATGTGGTATGCTAATTGAGAAATTCCGATGGTAAAATTATATTTAAACCTCTCTCTCTCTCTCTTTCTTTCTCTCTCTCCCGCGCTCTCTCACTTGCAAGAGGATTTTAGTTTGGCTTGATGAAATCAAACGGCTAATCACAGCCATAAGCTGTGAGACGCTGGCTGAGCGAAACACTGTTTGCTATGCTAAAAGGTAATTGTCTCGGAAAACTTCATCGATGACAGATTCAATTCCATTTAGTAAATGTTTAATAAATGCTGTACAAACAGGCAGGCACTATCTCACTGTGCTTAGAAAACAAAGGGAAACTTTAATTGCTTTAATCATCTCTCGCTTTGACGTTGTTATTGGCCTTAAAAATAGCAGTTAACAGAAACTGTCCTGCAGAGGAAATTGAACCACATTTGGAAAACGATCCGCAATTAAGATAGGGGCATCCCGAGCAGCTACGTCCAGGAGAATTGTTATGACTAGGAAAAACATTCCGACTCATACAAAGCTATTCAATTAACAGAAAGACCCAAGGAAAACAACCTCCCTATTATGTATCACTTACTTTAATCAGATTGAAAGCGATTGTATTCCTTTTTGAAAACCCTTTAACACAAACATGTTAATTAACAGATAGGAGGGTGGAAAGATGTATTTTTCATTAGTGGGTGAAATAATGTTCCCCTTTAAAATCAAGGAAAATCAACTGCTTACTGCAGTTAAACCAGTCAGCGGTGTAAATTCCCTGCCAGCATTTTTATTTAAAACCTCATTAATGTGTTTCAACCCAGCATAGCTGTACCTTTAATCTGCACTAAAAGGAAATAATGCGTTTCCTGCTTTATTTACCAGCCTTACTTAACAAGTGTTCCTGTACAATTAGAATTCTTAATAGATCTGGAAACAAAAGGACTTTGAAGGTGGGAAAGTGCTGACATTATTTCACAAGGGAAAAACACTCTTGAGAAAAAAGATCTGCTGTAAATGTAGTTTCCTGGAACACAGGCGCACTGCAATGTTGGTCTCTCTCATTAGAAATGCCATGCACAGGACATAAATCAAGGCCCGTAAAACATTTCATTGCCATACAACACTAAATTACACACTTGCTGGTTTGCCATACTGATTGTGTTTAAACATTGTAATTTTACTTTATTCCCATTAAATCTATGCAGAGTTTTACAATCCATAAACAGGGTATCTGTAATAAAAGTTAATAAATGTCAAAATTTGCATTTGGAAGAAAAGAAAAAAAAAAGAAAAAAAAAACACCCTGCTACATTTTTCCAAATATCAATCTCGGAACCTTTCAACATTTCATCAAACAAAATGCTAATTGTACCTTTAGGAATTTAGGACATGTGACATGAAATGAGATGAAATGTACTTTGGAATCAAAAAATCTGTTGTGCTGGAATAAGTGTCAGACTGAAGCACAGCAGATAAAGACTGTTTTAGAAAAGAACAGATGTAACAGGATCAATACAAGTATATACTGTGCATCGATAGAGACTGATCTCCAGGACTGATTTCACACCAGCCTGTTTTACTGGACTGGATTAATTATATTTAACAAGAAACAGAGTTTCTATATATAAGTGTGATTCAAATTTGCAATTGTAAAAATAAGCATACATCACTTTTACCCTTTCTCTCTTTTATTTGTCAAGTTTTGTTTGGTAATACAAGGTCCATGTTTTTCTGCAACAATCCATCCTTAAACTCTATGAAAAGCTGAAAACAAGGTCGAGCACATGGTGAAAGATCTGGCTTTCTCTGTGTGATTGTTATGTTTGGTTAATGATATTGTGTGACACAGCAAATGGAGCGGCTATATGTCAAAAAGACACAAGAACAATTTTAGATATTAGTCTAACAAGTATTTATCCTATCCTGGTTTATAACTTATATTGTATATGATACATGGGATTGGACATGGTGGAGAAAAACAGTCCCTCACGTTGTCTGTGCCAGCAGCTTATAATGACCCATACTTATCATTTATTATTATGCAAATTGTAGCGTCTGTTAAAATTATGACATTATGACGTTAGATAGCGTAGCACAAAAACTGACAAACTGTAAGTTAGGAGTTGGTTGGAATGGATCAGTGGGTCATTCTAAAGGATAAACAAAATGTGCTTGGATAAAGTGAAAGGTCTTTTCACACAAACCACATTTTGACAGAGACAACTTTGAGTGAGCTAAAACCCATTAACTGTTCAGCTACGTTATATATTATATATTATATGGATTGTGTATTTATTCATTTTCTACTGCTTTATCCATCCTCATGTGGGGGGGGGGGGGGGGTACACCCTGGACAGAACACCAGTCCGTCACAGGGCGAACATACAGAGACGAATAGGACTGCAACTAACAATTATTTTCCATAATCGATGAATCTGTCGATGACTTATTGGATTAATTGAGTACTTGTTTGGTCTGTAAAATGTCAGAAAAGTTACCAAACCTGGAAAAAATGATGTTCTCAAATGTCTTGTTTTGTCCACAGACCAAAATGATTCAATTATTTTGTTGCATGGAGCATAGACACCAGAAAATCTTCACATTTAAGAAGCTGAAAAATCAGAGCGCTTGATTTAATTATAAAAAATAAAAAAAATAAAAAAAAACTTCAACTGATTAATCAATTATCAAAATAGTTTGATGAATGAATTAATTTAGTAATTGATTAATAATCAATGAATCAAATAAACATTAATTTGCAGGTCTAGAGACGAACAGCCCTTCACTCTCATATCCACACATACAGTCAGTTTAGAGCATTGGTTCTCAAAGTGCGGCCCGGGGGCCAATGGCGGCCCGCTGAAACATTTCTGGTGGCCCGCAATGAATTACAGTAGTTTTAATCCAGGAGCTACTAAGCTTGTTAAATGTTTATTGGACATTACTGGATACAGACCAATAAGTGTAAACAAAAATACTGGGTATTTACCTGGTTTCTATATGTTGAATTTTAGTGTATTATTGGGTTATAAGCTGGTAATAAGCAGGTAGCTACAGCCCCCAATTACTAGCTATTTACCCAGTAAATATATGGTAACAGAAATGTGTTACTTGGTATTAACCTGTAATTAGAAGGTAAGAACAATGGCCAAAATATTGGGTAATTACCCAGTAAACTTTATATTAACGCTTATATTAGTTAATGCTAAACTGTAGAACTGCAATCTGGTCATTAAAATTATTACAAATGGGATTTCTTTCTGTTTTTTTCCTTTTTTTTCCCTTTGGCGGCCCTCAGTCCAATGTTGGGTTCCTAAATTGGCCCTCAGGTATCAATACTTTGAGAACCCCTGGTTTAGAGTGTCCAATTGACACAATAAGGCCATTGGTTGAACCAGTTAGCCATTGAAGCACTGTGTGAACCATATGGATTGTTCAGATATGGCCAGAACCAAACTATTAGTTACATTAGTGTCATTAACAGAGAGAACCTTCAAATAATTCCACAGTTTGGCAAACAAAGCTAAACACAAGCTGCTCACCAGTTCACCCACATCATCAGACAGTCAAAATGAAAGCAACCAGTGATGCATGGCCACATCATCTGATCCTATATGGTGTCACGTGGTCATGTTAATGTTTATTTATGATTATCACCGTATGATACTGATGTTATGATGCATGATATGATACTAAAAATTTATATTATGAGTGAGTATAAGAACCCATTCTTCATTTTAGTATCAAAGCTGCAATACATCAAAAAGTCTTGGCAGGGCCGCACCATGTGCTATAATATCTCTCAGTTTGCAGTAGGTCACTATGCTCTGGTGACTTCATCAACTATGCATCCAACAACAATGATTATTCATGTCATTCTTCAAACATCCTTGAGAGGATCTCGATGCCGCAGTGATTCAACCTTTTGTATTAATTCAAGCTTGGCTAAGAATGTACCATCTGGGCCCTTGTACTTCATGATTAATGCCAAAGACTTGATTCATATGTGCAAATGGAGTTTAATAAACAAGGATTTTCAGAGTTAAATGGCACATACAAATGTTTGGGATGAACTCAATCATAGTATCTAATTTGTGTTTGCGGTAACACAGCCAGCTCATAATTGTTCCCTGCAATCGTCTCGGAGACACACAAATGGGGATTTTGTGATTATCATGAAGTGTTTTCTTCCAGGGAGCAAATAATCCTACAATTTCTAAGATGACTTCAGACATATGTACGTACGATTTCTTATTTGGTCCGAATTAACTTACCACTCCTACAGCATGATTAAGTCTGGCATAGAGAATAATTACTGTACAGATTAAACGCCAGCAAACTTCCCCCCCTTACAGTATGTCTCGGCAAACAAAATTAACTTTGTAATCCTTCGCTTAGTCGCATTCCCTTACAACATTTCAATGTCACAATGCTTACTACAGACTCCATGAGGGAAGGCACTGGGTTCTGCTGACAGCAATGTGACACAGAGGCACCACACAACAGTGACCTCTGCAGGAACACAGAGCACATCAACTGAAATTCATGCTCACTTTAACACCGTTACTTGATTCTGTCATTCTCTAACATATTTCCATTTTATAGACCCTGAATGTGCATATTAAAGCCTTGAAGGCAGTGTTGCTGCTCCACTGTTGAATTTGTGCTTCATTTATGAGTTATCACACAAACAGAGCATGAAGGTTGCTCTTACAAATGCTGTAAAACATTACCGTTGCTTTTGATTTCCGCTGTGATCCTTGAGTCTGCCTCAAAAACAAACTAAGACACCTTTTTGTTTCAACAAATATTATACTAATTGTTTTTACTTTAAAGTTAATGTTTTTAATGTCAGTTTTAATGAAACATAGGGTTGTGCAAATCACAATTTAGCAATTCAGTATCAATTCAATAGAGGTCCAGTGTATATCGACATATCAAAGCATTGTTTAAATATACTTTATTAGACATATCACATAAGTTCATGAAGAAAAAATTACAACCAAAATTGACTGGTTTCTTTAACTTTCATTGAAAGGCAAATATTTATTATTTATGGAGTGAGCTATTTCAGTAATTATCAATATCAACTGATACGAAAATATATATGGTGTTCCTCATCGACCTGTGATACTCTAAGCTAGATATAGCAACAGATTGCGATGCAGACACACATTATGGAAAGGTGGAATGCAAACAGGTGAGGCTGCTGCATATTAAAAAAAAAATGCACCTCAACCCCTCTGCTTTTAACCGAAGACAAAGAACAGTGCAGAGCAGTGTCTTTAGTGTTATAGAGGAGGGAATGGTAGGGTGCCAAGCCACGCAGACCACAGCCAAGTGCAGGATCACAGAGGAGGAATGAATGATGCTCAGATAAGGGACAAAGTAAAGAGGGCAGACCAAACAGGAAAACTAAGAAGGGAGAATGTGTGGGGCGTTGCCTGCCTGAGCAGGAAAATGTGCCGATACAAATATGTTGCATTTGTTGTTTTTTTTATGCTGTGTTGTAGAATCTTGGCTGTGTATTTTTACAGTTTACATATCAGAGCATATTTACACCTATGACACAAAGATAGTGCAGACATCTCTTGTTTTACAGCTGACATATGACACGCATGTATCCAGATATCTGGCTCAGAGAGAGAGGCAATAAAGCAAACTAACCAGTCGGTGAGTTGTAACTTCTTTAGTGGAAGCAATAAATCTTCAAACACACCTTTACCGTATTATAATGCAACTCTAACGTATTTTTGCTGTGGTGATTAATGATTAGACGCTATTGAACAGTGAAGATGAACGAAAATTCACACTTTATTTCAGTGTGAGGACTTGGGATAAAAAAAAAAATAGCAGTTAATGAGTGAATATACTCATGGCACAAACACAGACCTTACCGTATAAAATTAGTCACCGAGAATAGGGCTAGAGTGAAAAAAAACATGAAGCAATCTGCCTCTTGTTCCACACAAGAGACCTCAAGAACGCAGGCTATGCCGTGCCACCGCTTTCTTTTTTTACCGGAGTTCTCCTTTCAAATTCACTTCAGCAGCACAAAAATTCTCCCAGGAGACAGCATTGTCCTCCCGCTTGTCCCTTGGGCTTCCCATCTCTCACTAAGATCTCTTCACTCCACACAATTTAGCCCCACACCTAGAAGATTTTTCTTTTTCTCCACAGTACCCTTCTTTTTCAACAGTTCAATGCAATTTAATGGAAATTAATTAAAGGCACCTCTAAATGCACATACTGTTTAAAGGCTTTGTGTAAAATGTTTCAGTTCTCAGTGGTTTTTTTTTCCAACAAGGACAATATGGAACTATTGTATTGAAAAAGGCTTTCACTGGTTTTGCCCCGTTGAATAATAATCTCTGGTGTGTTATTATGTGTGAAAATAAAAGGTATACACATTTCTCGCTCTCTCTGTCTGGCTGCATTCACAAACCTTAGAATAGCAAATTTTACACTGATGGCTGAGTCGCAATTGCAGTAACAAATGTACGAACACTATACTTCCATAATAACGCGGTCCAAATGTTTCAAAAGGCACATAGGCTTGCTCTAGTGAACTTGAATGTGTGGTCCTTGGTGCATAAAGTAAGCATAAGGCCAACTCCACCGCGATGAGGCTTTAACTGAATGAAATGAAAAGCCTAAGGCGTCAAAGTTAATACATTAACACAGAAAACTAACATACAAGAAACACTAAGAAATGAACAAGAACAAAATGATATAGAACACTGGAGAAATAACGGTTATGCAAGTCTTTCGCACTGAGACAGCATGTGTCAGTTAAATTCTAAACGTGTAGCTCCGCAATGATTAAGGAAATAAAAAAATATTAATATAAAATGGCAGTGCTGGCTTATCTGTGTGACATCCTGCCACAGCCAGAGGCTCTTGCCACGAAAAAAAAAACATCACATAAACCACTTTAGTGATTCCAAAGTATCACAATATTATCATATCTATTCACGACTAGCATGATGCAAATCGGGCTCACTGGCGTGCCTGCCTCTAACAAAACTCTCCCACAGGGCTCTAATAAAACAGTACAATTTCCCACTTTCCATTCTCCCTCAGAAACACACCAGTCTACAGCCCTGTGATCTGTGACAGACAAAATGAGACGCAGCAGCTACAACAGAACTGAGACACAAGAGTATTCCCCCGCGCTCCTCGAATAGATAATGCTTTTCCTTCACATTCCTTTATTCTTTCAAAAAGGAATGCATCAGAGGCCAAATATTAATTCTTTGCGTCATATGGAGGAGCTACGCAAGTGGCATACTAGGATGGGCTTTTGAATGATTAAGGGAACACATAAAGGGGTTTCTTGTGGCGCTTTGAACTTTCTGCAGAGTTCTGAGTGCTCTCAACTTATTCCCCACTCTGCAGGAGACTTGATGTTAAAAGACAACATTAATGAAAGCTCTGTAACAGGTAGAGACAGAGAGATTAATGCAATCTAAACACAGACAGCAAAGAGCTGGCACTGGTTATCAGGTGAATGGGGAAACACTTTTCCTCACTCTTACTCCATCCTCCCACCATGAATCTCCTTTAAAGAAATGCCAATAGATCTGATCGCCTAATTCTCTTTTCCCTCCCTCCCGCACCAACCCCATGTTGATGCACGTGTGGGGGAATCACTTCAAGGAATGACATTGACTGGGGAAGTGCTGACTTGCACCACTGTTTGTCTTTTGATGTGAGAGATCAAATCAATGTGCACAGCGTTCTCCGAGCAATGTGCAGGCAGATTAGCATTAGCCTGAAGGTGCCTGTTCGCCCTCAATCATTAGCGTTTACGTCCTGACTCTCTAAATAATCAGGATTTACTCAGTGCTGTTGTGTGCTGTATTGATAGGTGCAAAAACAAGTCTAACATTTTGGATGGAGGGTAATGTAAGGCTGTCATAATGAGACTAACGCCTACATAAGCCACAGACACTGCCTGACACTGACATTTGTTATTGGTGTGAGCTGTTATTTGTCACTGGTCTGGTGTGCAACGGTGCCTTCACATGGAAAATACCACGATGAGATCTCCTGAGTGCTTAAGTCAGATGGATTGAATGCTCTTGAACACTGATAAAGGTTGATTTCGGGGTTGTGCTAACATTACTGTGGGCAGACTAATGCAGAATAATTGTCATACTTTGTCCTGTCAAAAGCCAGAACAATAACATATTTAACACGATAAAAGTTTGCCTTTGCATCACAAGGGGGAAACAAGCGTGCCGTGTCAATTTGCGTTTACATTCCAACAAAAGCATATCCTCCCGATTCCTGTCGGCGTTTCAACTAAAGGAGTCAAACAAAAATTGTGTAAAGAATCCATTAAGACGTACAAGTTTGGGATTAAAAAGGTGTGAGGATCTTGGCAGAGCTGTTCTGCCACATTTGAATTTGTGCTGTTTGCCTGTAACTTCATGCTAATGATCAAAGTGGGGGGGGGGGGGTGGATTCTCCTGAGTGTAAGTTATGAAGATGAGATGAGGAGAGAGAGAGAAACTGCTTTGCTGCCCTGCTTTGAACACTTTTACACTTTCCAACAAGCTTTGTTTTTTAATTGGCTGAAATTAATCTTAGGGATGTAGATGCCTGATTTGCATTCATTAAAACCCAACCAAAAGAAGTCATGCTTAATTCCAATCAAATTTGCTTAATTATGCATGGCGAGATATTCCCAAATGAGCTGTGGATTTTTGTTAGACCTTTTTTTGTTTCCTATAGCAAATAAAATGTAATGAAGCTGTCTTTTTGTGTTTTACTGAATGTTGAGTAGCACATGAGGAGCACCTTGAGCCTGGGCTGAAAACAATATTACTGCTAAAGTAATTATAAGAATCTGCATTTTTCATTGTTAATTGTGGATGTCAGCATCATTAATTTTAATTTACGGCAGGCAATAAAATTAAGAATACTTTGTGCTGATGTTTTAAATCATGCCTGTGAAGGGGACACATAATGCAACTTAAATCTCAAGTAGATATTGATTGGGGTGGACGGTCTTTTCTATGAATCTTAAATAGGCAGAAGCTGGGAATCTGCTTGAGACTTCACTTTTACGAGTTAACTCCAGCGCCAGATAACACGAGAGCAATACGATTAAAGAAGTGTCAGTTTGTTTACGCACTCAATCAGCAAACTGCATGACAGAAAGATCATAAAGAAGTGAATGCAACACAGTGCAGTGTAACACAGACTAAGGTGTGCTTGAGGAACTGATAATAAGATCACACCTGTTCATCCAAAATCAAGAATATCTGAAGTCCTATGAAGAGTTTTCCATAGTCCTTGTTTTCCCATTTTGTCACCCATACTGATTAGTTTGTCGGACATTGTCGGACTGTTTGTACAGGCAGAATGAAAGCATAACAGAGGAGTTTGAGGTGTGGTGGTGTACAGCACACGGTCTGTGGGGGATGACATTGTGTGTTTCTGCTCCAACACGTGATTTATAGCTTCATTTGGACCGTGCTTGTACGGAACACATCCTGCTGCAGCAGGAGCTTTAGTGCATTGTAGTCTGAAAACAAAGGAAGAATAAAATTGATCTTTCTGGACACACACAAAATCAATGAACGGCTATTTCCTGTTGCATGGCATGTTTCTCCAACTGACTTGCTCAATCCTTGAACTTTCCATGTGTCCTCTTTGCTGGAGAGGAAAGGTCTTCAGAGTTCATCGGAAACTTGAGATGATCCTTTCGGATTCTTCAGAGCAGAGACATTTTTGTTGCTGTTGTTTTTTTTTACCCAGCGCATCGACGCTTGAAAACGAAAATATTGAAAGGGCCTTTCACATTTAGTCAACATTTACTTATTGGATTAATAAAAAAATAATAACAACAAGCTTAGTGTTTTCAATTAAATTTGTATCCTGGTGACTTTTGTTGTGGCCAACTTTTCAGTGAAATAATAGTGAGATAACTAAAGAAAAATGCATCTACGTTAACTGTGTAGACTGATATAGGTTTGTTTAACGTGCTAGACACCAGAGGATGTGTTTGTACCTGTTGTACAATGCGTTCTGTTCTCCAAAGAGGTGATTGTGTTTCCAACACAAAAAGGACTCAACGGTGATGTTCAATTGTTCTCATTCAGGCTGGCTGTGAGCCAGTGGCTCCTTCATGACACATGGAGCTGGTACACTATCAGCTCCGCTCTCCTCTTCCTGTCTGCTTTCCTGGCGGTGACTGAGGCAAGTCACTCTAATGCAACAATGATGGTGATTTCACTCTGCTTATCGAAGCGAGTAAGTACTTAAGCAGCTGCTTGTACTTTGATCCAATTTACTTCCTGAATGTGTGCTTCCTCATGCACAGTAAACAGGCCTGCCTAAACTGTCATTAGTTCAAAGCTAAGGCAAATAGTTCACATGATTATTGTTTGCTCATTTTTTTTGTTCTGCTTTGTTCACCGGCTCTGTTAACAGAACCGAGTTAACTTAAGTGACAGGCCCTCGCAGTAGGGGATGTATTTCAGGTATCAATTTGTATGTTATGGCGACGGCTGTAATTCAATATTGCCAGCGGAGCTATGGAGGTTGAATGGGGAAGCCATAAGTTGAATACCTCAACCTTTAACATCATTGTGTGCTTGACTCATCCCCAAGGACGGAACAGATAAAAGATGATCAGCAAGAAAATTGATAGCACTGATTTAATAAACATCCTCAAAATGATCTCTGTGACCTGCGGGTAACGCAGCAGTCACTCGCACTTCTCCTGGGTTAAAGAATCAAGTGAGATGATTCATTTGAGTGACTGAGGTAGTTGAGTTTGATGGATCATTCCCAGAAGCATCATTGCTAATCTTCAGCTCCTCTTTTTTAGGTTATTCACAGATCAGTAAGTTTTCCAGCTAATCCTGGACCTGACGCTGCTCTTGTCTGTGTACATGGTATTCATCATACTCTGACAGGGAGAGTCCTTCAGACGACAAATAACCTTCAGAGAGGGGAGGCAGGCAAGCAGTAGGTGTGCAGTTATTTTGGATACATTTCACAGTGGAGTAGGAAAGCTGCATGGGAGATGTATGGTGTCCTTGTTGGGCGCAGAGAGATGGACCCTTCTCCGTTTCCTGGCATAATCATTCTGAGCCTCAGCCATGCCTTCGACAACTCAATCAGACAGCCCTCTACCTGTAAAGTGGCTGGGTTGATTTGATTGCCATTTTTATTGGATCCCGGTCACATAAATCAAACCAATGGGGATGGCTGTACAGACGTGACCACTCGTCATTCGCTAGTAGCCTTGGAAACATTGTTTCGGGGGGCCGCGTGGCTGTCATCGGAGGTAAATCAGGGGTCTGAAGTTTCTTCCCTCCAACACGGGAGCATGGAGTTAAATCATCTTGAAAATTGATGTCGCTGTGCCCAAGTGTTTTCACCTATCCCTTGGATAGAGTCTCATCAACTGGTGACAATGTCAGCACTTTTACCCTTCACTCAAAAAAGGATTGTTGCCGTGTCTTCAGGCCCACGGGCCTGTTGTGCCGGATAAGAGGTGTTAAAGCTTTGACCTTTTTTTGTTACAGATTTCCGTCTAACACTTTAAAATAAATAAGTGTGGTTTAGCACATATCTAGAAAACTAGAGACTTTAAAGTTCAATGCACAAATATGTAACAAAAAAATAAAATTACAAACAACTAAAATGAATGCATGGCCAATATGTACTGTGGTGGTAACGTTTCGCATAAAATTAAGCCTTCATTTTTGCCAGCAAGCCCAGAAAATCCTGTCTTTGAAACTTCATACATTGTTCCTCACTAAGCACAGTCTGGTGAGCTTTTTGATTCAGTGTGAACTGATTAAGTCTATCATGTCCACCAGCGCTTACAGAGGGAACATATTAGATTAAATACAGGTAGCTAATTTCCTCCTCTGCATGGGTGAGTGGGAGTTTGAATGAAAGTGATGTAAAATTAATTTAGACCTCTAAAATTTTGATCACGCCTAGGCTATTTTGGTTCTCATGATGACAAGTAATAGGACGTTGTTGCTTTCTATCCTCGCAATATTACCGAGTTTGCCTATAGGGCTTTCAGGATCAATTTCATTCAGCATAAATATCACTTGATCTGTAAAACAAATTAGAAATAATAAAAAGCCATAAAAATGCACCCAAGCTCTATTGAGATGTCCCTCCTAGCTATGTGTCAAAACTGAAGACATTAATGATACTCGGAGGAGAGAAAATTACCATCTAGGATACGTCCGAACCAGTAAACTAGTAAACAAGCTGGCCGTTAGGAGTGGGGATGATTTGAATCAACAAGGGTGAACAGATATGGATACTCGCCGCATTAGTGTTAATAGGAATAGATTATGGAGGGATTTCGTGGAGTGACCTTCAGTGCACTAATTGAAATAGTATTCCGAGTCAGCAGTGGAGTAATCAACTTAAACACAGAATCATAAATCATCATGAATAGAGCTGTCACAACCAAGCCATTAGCCTTGTGTTTTTTCCCCAGCAACCTCATGAAAATATCTGCCACACCGATCCGTAGGTTAATAGGAACAGAAATGGCATTTAGAGTCTATTTGGATCAAACGTACTGTGAGCTTGAAAGTAGAACTTTGCTAATTTGCAGGTAATATGAATTGATGTAGTAAGGGTTGAGGATAGTTCAGGCAACAAGTCAACATAATAATTCTGCTGGGGGGGGGGGGTAGGGGTGGGGGCATGAGCTTGAGCTTGATAAAGCCTTGATCAGAACAGGACTCTGTGACACATCTTCTCTCTATTTGACCAAGGGGCCTGGCAGTGGCTAGATATGTTATCAGGCAGGGGTTAGGTAATAATGTTGGCCTATACAACGACCTTTGTCTTTTGTAATTAATTATAGCTGACAAATAGCAATAAATTGTGGGACCTTAAAGCTATGCTTGCTCTCTCTAAGAATGTGCAGGGAGCAACCTATGGGGATCATAGTGCAATTCACAACAACACTTTGATATTGTTGGTTGTTGTTGGTAACTACACTCTTTATTAGGTTTAATCTATTTAATACAGCTTAGTTACTTATAAGCACATAATGACACATTTATTTCAAGTATCGATACAGAGTGCTTTGTCAAAGTTTACAACATCTATATTAATATCAACAAGTGCCGCAGCAGTAAATAGCTTTTTAATTGCAACTAAAATGAACGAATTAGATACTAAACAGTCGGTTAGCGTCAGTAAAACGTCTTTCACACAACAATACCCAGCAAAGTTGTCAGAAATGCTGATAAGAGGGCCGATCCTGAGCGCTTACACGGCATTAATCAAATAGCAGGTCTAATTAAAAGCGCTTTAAACAAAGCTTTTTTTCTAAATGTTGCTCAGGTATGGCAATAATTTTTGATCAGTCAAGCCTGGAAGACAAATAATTAGAACTGCCACAGCAGCCTGATGAGTGATGTCAGCATCTCCGAGTGACCTTCCCCTGCTAATTAATTTTCATTCCAGGGAAAAAAGACCCCGTTGTTGCACATTATTAATTGAGTTCATGAAAAGATGCACCTGATTAATTTTTGTTGATAATACTTGTCATTCTGGGTGCAGTCCGTAATAATTTTATGGGTTTTCATCTCAGTGTGTTTTTTAAAGTTGATCGAAGTCATCTTTACTGGAGATTAATTTGTCCAAAGCAGAGCTGCCCAGTCCCAAAAAGAGCAGGTTTCAGTCTATCTTACTTAGATGCCTGAAGCACTTGATTTCTCTGTGTTTTAATTCATTTTGTCTTATTTACCCAAACACCATTACAGTAGCCACATTGTAAGAGAGCAGGAATAATCAACCTTTACAATTAATTATTAACTTTTATTGCTAAACGTTTATGTCATGAGTATATAGTGTATATATATAGTAAATATAACTTAAGGTGTGTTGTAAAATAAAGCTAAGGTATCAGAAAATCCTTATCTTTAACCAACCTAGAAAGTCATTTCCTGGCCATGAAAACTTAACAAGAACAGAATAAATAAATAAAATGCTTTTTTACTTTAATGTCTTACTGCTGACACTATAATTATAGTAACATTACATGCCACAGTGCGTTATAGAGTAATCAACATGCTCTTTATGGATCTGCCTGTCTTTAATCTGTCTGTAAAATCTGACACTGAAAAACAACCAACATTAACAGCTAACAGAAGATCAGAAGTATTTCTGCTGGTTTTAGGTATTTCTTGAAAGAAGATGTTATTAAAAATGTGCTTATTGTAGGACTTAGTAAGTTCTTCCTGGAATGTTGTGAAACATAATCTGGTTCCACAGTAAGTGGGCATCCAAAGAATTATTGAAATACATTAAAAAAAAGTGCAGGAAATACAAAGAATGAGGCCCGAAGTGAGTAATACATTAGATCAATATGTTTGAAGGCTTATCAGATGCCAAAACACTGCACAGTGGTTTATCATATTATTACGATGGATTTTTACGACTTGATTCCAAGGTAAACTTTAGAATAACCCTGTTCAAGTTGCACTGCACTAGAGTAGGGCCAGGTTCAGATCCACTGTAAAGATAACCTCACATTTCAACTGCTGTGCCAACACAGTGCCTCATTCTGGTTAGTTATATGATGGAGTTCAGGAGGAAGCCAGCACTATGTGAAACTAATATAATGGCACAGTCCACACATCTTTTCCCTATACCCAGCAGCGGCTTCTATACCCTTACTGTTGTGAGCTGTACTATTTGTCATAAATGTAGTGGCAAAGATTAATCATTAGTACGACATTACATGTGTATGACAGCTCAAGCTGGGCTTAAATAGCCGTACTGAACACAAAATCAAATATGCTTCTTACCATTAAATGTTACTGTATAACAGAGTTCAAATATAAATATTACAAACAACCTTTTTATGAAAAAAATGCAGTGCAGTAGATGTGAGAAAGAGCAGAAAACAAAATCACACTCATGCTGTGTATGTTATTACCCAAGCTTCACTGTTCCAAGTTTCGGTAGCAAATGTGGGCAATCATTCATGTTTTCGCACGTACATGTTAATGCGTGTAAGCTGATCCCTGTGTGTTTATAAAGTGATAGCTCCATATCTCCAGTAATCAGACACCTAAACTGTATTTTCACCTCTTTTCCTTGCTGAGTGTAAATGTAAATATGAAAATTATCATGACTAAGTCTTATTTTTGCATAGTCTATGTGCAACAAACGACACAGTTTAGATAAGATAAAATAAGGCATGCTAAGTAGCAGCTACCTGGCATGCATGTCTGCTGACAATATAATACAACAATTAGTTACCTTGACCTGGGGTTGATATGGCATCATTTTAAGGGTCAACATTCTCAAACCAGAAAGAGAAGATGGATGGATGGATGATGTAGCAGCCACTTGCTCAGACATTTCCCAAAACTGTAAAATCAAAGAATACTGTACCATTAGGTTTACCCACATCACTCACAGTCATTTAGTTAAATTTCCTGAGCATTCTAACCTGTCTGCTGTAAGTTCATAATAAAACAGGCCCATAACATAACATAGTTAACTAGTATTTTGTTTAACAAATAAATTAATGACCTGGTTGTTGGCAGTAGTACAGAGTTCCCCTGAGCTCATTGTTATCATCTGACTCCAACATAAGGCCAGTACTCAGTGCTCCTATACTATTGGACTTCTGGCAAATTCATTAATTGTCTAACGCTTTATCCTACACATGAGGGTCGCAGGGTGCTGGAGCCAATCCCAGCCGACACAGGGCGAAAAACGGGGGTACACCCCGGACAGTTCACAGGGATCGACAGAGACGATCAAACATTTTGTCTCACATTCACAGTTACGGTCATTTAAGAGTGCATCATTGTACAGTACAGTGAACATGCACACTTCATGCAGAGGGGGCCCTCATCGGGTGGTTTTGACCTATAAAATCAAAATCATAAATCAACATAAAATGCTATGCACACATCCTCACAGCTTAATTCAATCAGACTGCAAATGACTGCATTAATGTGGCCATATGTAATGTACAATGTTATTCTAGCTTCACCTAATGTTACTAATTATATAAGTTTTAAGTTCTAGTCTCATGTAATATGTGCTAATTAAAATGTCATGGCTACTTGGTAAACACCTGGACTATACTATTACAATGATACACATGTCCATAGTTCAGCATTAGCCCCATGTTAATTTAATTACCACGAACAAGTTTGCAGGTGCAATATGGTGATTATTATTGTCACTCACATGCAGACAAACTTTACCTAAACTCTGAAACCAATGTTATTCTAGCTTCACCTAATGTTACTAATTATATAAGTTTTAAGTTCTAGTCTCATGTAATAAATGTGCTAATTCAAAATGTCAGGGCTACTTGGTAAACACCTGGACTATATCATTATAATGATACACATGTCCATAGTTCAGCATTAGCCCCATGTTAATTTAATTACCACGAACAAGTTTGCAGGTGCAATATGGTGATTATTATAGTCACTCACATGCAGACAAACTTTACCTAAACTCTGAAACCAGTTACCTTGATGTTGATGTGACGTTACCTCATACCTCTGCCCTTCACAATATTAGTCCTTATGCTAGCTTTAGCCATCAAATATATATCTGCTACCTCCACCATGCTATGTTTAAGGGTTAGCTGCATGGTGGCTAACGTTAGCCTTCGGAAAATTCAATAGCTTCTTTGCTCGGCAGCTATTTTGGCACGTTTTAGAAGGCAAACACGGGTGTTATTGATTACGTACAGGATGACTGATCAGTTCACGTGAGCGCAGTGTGACAGTAAAACCGGCATGTTAGCTTCCAAGTGGGAAAACTAAATACAGCTATGTTTGTTAAAATGCTAGCAATGCTAGCAATGTGCATAGAAACGGTTATAGTGGATACACCTGTATAATTATAATATCATTAAAAAGGAACACATGTTATGTGTTCATTTCTAATTGGTTTTGTAAATAAAACTGTGATTTGTCTTACCTTGTGTTTGCGTAGAGTGAGGAGCTCAACGCCAGGACTTCCTAATTGAATTGTTTGCTTGTTAGCAGGTAATAATATCACCTGTGGCTGTCACAGCCATAGACATACAACAGTATAGACGCCGCATCGACGGCTACTGCCTATTGGCGCTGACGAGCCGTGGGGGCCGCCATCTTGGACCGGTCGCCCGCTCCACTCTGTCTATCTGTTTGACAGATCAATGCGCACTTTATCAATCGTAACTCAGAATTCAAAGCTTATTTTCACGCATATTTTCAATTTTTTTTGCTGCAAACGTCATACATGTAGCTGTGATACAGAACACATGGTTCGGCGTATTTTAATAGTCATAGTGGGATTAACAGTAATAGAATATTCAGATGTATGATATATGTGATATGTAGGTATTTTGCAAACACTATATACACTATAAATATAAACACAGCAATAGAAATCATAGAGTAATCATATATAAATGTGTATATATATATGTGTGTGTGTGTGTATGTATATATATACACACACACACATATATATATACATACATATATATATATACACATACACACACGGTATATATCAGAGAAAATGTAAATATATATAATTCATATACAGAGAGAGATACCAAATACCAGGCTCTGAGAAATGTACACTTTCCTAAAATAATACAAATACACCCTGAATTTGAACACACTACAGACACAAAGAAACTCTCATATTTTCTTGGGGAGATCACAACACAGTGTTTATTGTTTTTCCACTATTATCTTGATTTTACAAATGATATCTTTCCCTTTTCCTTTCAAATTTTATGGAATCTCAATATTACTTAACAGAACAGATGCCTCTGGAGGCTGAATCGTTAACTGCAGCCCACACCAGAGACACTGGATGGAACAGTAATAAACAACTGACAAAATCAGTTTTAGGTTCAATTGATCACCTGTTCTGGGTAATGTTCAATCCTACTTGTGAAAAGTAATCCCTCGAGCCCTGTTTTCAAACGTCCATCTATTAACGCAGGAATATGCTGCACAATGTTCTGGCATCGTATTGCTTCTGCTGCTCAACTAATAGTAGAACGACCGGTCCAAGATGGCGGCCGCATAACTCGCGCCCAAGCAGCCAATGCGGCGTCTACTGTTATATGTCTATGGTCACAGCCATTGTGAAGTCAGGAAGGTGGAGCTGGGTAAGGATCCTCTAAAACAGCCATTCTCAACCTTGGTGTGATTTCTGGGGGTCACCAAATCATTTTGGGAAAAAAAAAAAAAAAAATTATAATAATATATATTTTTTTGTTTGTTTTTTAAATCAAAATTAATGTAGAGTCCGATCAGACGTTAGAATGACGACGAGCGGTTGGGCCGAAAAAGTACACTGGACACACCAGCTTTTCACCATCTGACCGCCATCTAGAGGAGAGTTTTTCCCTTTTTTTTGAACCCCTCATTTTTATTAGCGCTTCTTTGATGGTCAATATTGGACAGTACGGCCATGTTTTTGAGCTGAAAATGAATTAGTTACAGTGAAGAATAGTTTCCACCCCCGCAAAAAAAAAAAACTAGACAAAATTTGACACTAAACCTCGACAGTCAACTCTCAAAATGCCGCGTAATACCCATCCCTAGTTATCGTTTCATGTCATTAAAAAGAAAAAGAAAGTTTGCGTTATTTGTTTACATTTTAACCGGCTCAACTACCAGCAATACAGTCGCGGACAGCCGTGCATGTTAAATTTGGGGATCGCGACTCAAAAAGGTTGAGAACCACTGCTCTAAAATATATTTATTAAAAAAAAATTTTGAGTTGGGTGTTTTGTCAAATATTGTTGTGTTCTGTCAATACTGTTGTGTTTTGTTGTAATATTAACTAACTTTTCAAACTATGAGGTATAATCAGGTGTTTTCTCATTGCTCATGCTTATAGACAGAATATATATTGCGACCAGTGTAGTCACCATCCAATGTAATGTCAAGAGAATAAAGGTTAAATATGGGCAAAATGTTCCTTTTTGTTGTATTTCAACATATTATTTTGAAATTATAGAACAGGTAGAACATAATAGCATATATGGTTTCATCTGTGTATACTTGGAATACTTATTTGATCTAATGATTAATTAGCCAACTGCTGTGCTGTATGATAATCCATGTATCCATTCTCTTTTTCCCCTTCAATTATTTGCTCATCAATTTCCCTTCTAAATCGTGGGCTCTCTAACAGCCTGCTTAGCAGTAGGTCTGGAGCAGCAGTGGCATAGAGGTTATGGTATAGTGGCTTTGACTCTGAGAGGTTACTGCTTCACTTCCCTCAGCTGGCAGGTAAAAAATGTGTATGTGAGGAGTGAATGAACGGCGCTTCCTCAACCTCCATGGCTGAGTTTGTCACGATAATGAGAATTTTATGCTCACCCTTAAGAATTAATAACACACTCAATCCTTTCTTCTTTTAATGATATTCTGGTGTGTATTATAGACCCACATACTGCACAATTACACTCAACGATATTTTGTTTGAGGCGGTGTGCGGAGAACAATCTTCATCCACAATGCTGACATATCTTTGTCAGATGTTAACTTTTGTGTTTTTCGAGCTGGATATATGCATTTTCCATTCATCATGTGGCAATGTTGTGTCCCCTTCTTACCGCGAGACTGAAATAGAAAGCTCGACAATGCATTGCATATTTTTTTTTTTTCACCCTAATGGAAAATACCTTTACAGCCACAAAAGCCTGCTATTGTACGATAAGCTGCAAATGTAGAGGTCTCGGAAAATCCATTTAGAATTAATAATACTAAAACCATTCTTGTTAATGAAAAAGTGTAATTTATCTGAAGAGGCTCAGAGTCATCTTTGAAATGCAAGATGTCACCGAGCTGGTATAAATGTGGGCCTTAATGGACACATTGACAGTGCTGTGGTATTGTTCTTGACAGTAGAAAATGAAGTGAATGGCTTTGCTTGTCATTGTTGTGAAACTATTAATAGTTCTGTAATTATGGTTGGGCAAATTGTTGATTTTTTTTTTTTTCCTCTGCGGTATTTGATACGCTCAGCACAATGAGGAGATGAATTAGGACTAATAAACAGGTCTCATGATTCTGTCTCTAATTGGAGGATCATTATATCTCTTCCAGAGAGATGCCCACAGCTAAACCCTTTAACAGCACTATTTCAAACAGGACACGACGGCCTTAATGAATACTCCTGTGACTTCGCACCATCTCTCACAAAGGGAAGCACATATTCTGTTTTTATCTTACACATAGTTTCCTGTAATTGTTGGATTGAGGCACAAGATCAGCCCCGCTTCCCTCAGAAATCGCAATAATTATACTTAGCTTGTATTTAGGTTAAAGAGCCAGAGCGTTTTGGAAATTGGCTTGAGAGTTAAGACGGCAGTGGCATCATACTTTATTTATTTCAGAGGAACAATACTGTGAGTGTGTGTGTGTGTGTGTGTGTGTGTGGGTGGGTGGGTGGTGAATACTTTATTTTAAAAAGCTGATATTGCTGTCGCAAAGTGTCAAAGCGTTTCACAATGTCCTTACATGCATTACCATTAGAACACAATAACGCAAGAATGGAGAGAAAATGTAATGCATGCTCAGAGAATGAGTTGAAATCTCTGGGTGCCATTTGCTCCCATCAGTGGAGCTGATAGAGTCATTAGAGAGCTGCTGCGCTTCGACTCTGGGGTCTCGCTCCTGTAAATGGCCCCGTTGGATGGGTGAACAACCTCCGCATGGCTCTGTGGCCTCACAGCACTTCACCAAAGCTAATAGGTCAGAGCTGCATAGACGGGTGACAAAAGCACGAGTGTTAACAATGGATAATGTGCGAGAAGAATAGATTGCAGTTATCTCGAGCTTTCTCGGTGTCATGATATGAAAGTGTTTGACGTTGCATCAGATGAATTGTTAAGTGTTAGTCACATTTGTTTCTTTCTCTTCCTCTGACTGCAGTGGCAGCAAGGTTTGGGACTTTTTTTTTTTTTTTTACATCACATCACATATATGACCTCCATGCCAACAGAGGAGCCTGTTCTTTATCTATTAGTGACTATAACGTGGTGATCACCCTTGGTACGGCAGGAAAAACCAAAAGTGCTGAAATGGTCTAAATGAGGAACTGAAGGATCTGTGGGTTTTTTGCATATCGCACGTCTGCTGTGGCTTTAAGAAAGGGGTGAAGGAGGTCAGCTCCATATGCATATAATTTGGGGTTACATTCAAAGTTTGAGTTTTAAGCTTCTTGATGAAAGACAGCTATGAATAAATGTAATCTTTTCTCTCACATTTGGTCATTTGCTGAGGGCCAGCGAAAAAAGCCTTTGTATGCGCTTTTGCTATTAATATTCCTTATTATACTGCTCCTTGAGATTCATTGTCCTTCCAAAGCACCCAAATGATTGAGCGATGTAACTGATTTCAGATATTTATTTACAGAGGACTTTTTTTTTTTTCTTTTTTACTGATCTGTGTCATCCAACACACATTATTCAGAAAACCGTGGTGTGACTGTGACATTTTTTTTCTCCCTCTGTTTGTCATGGATGAGTGAATAAGAAAAAGTTTAGGCCACACTGCAGAGGAACTTATTTGTTGAGCAAGGGAAAACACAATGAGACGAGGGCAGACTGTCAAAGGACTGAACGCCATTCATCTGCTAACCTGTTCAAGGTGTGCCTGGTTGATGTCCTCCTCCTTTGTTGGGGAACATATGTCCACAGCAGCTGTGCCATCGTGAATAGGCAGTGATTGTATGCTAGCTAACTGCATTCCTGGGAGCCAGGCCAAGTCTGAGTGGAGTGAGCTGCCCCATTTTTTTTTATTTTTTTTTTAATACAAGCATCTCTTACATTCCACCTGATTTTCATGTCTTTTTTTTTTTTTTTTACCACACAATGAGAAAGACATTCACGCAGGCTAAAATAGCTGTTAAACTTTGGATCTCGTTTTTCCAAAGATATTCGAGAGGCCATCCTGAGACACATTTTGGATCAAGTGCTGTATATCTAACTGTCTACACAGGGACAGTGTTTTTAAGAGAAAGGACGCTATAGGTTCTAATGGTGGGACTCTTGTTCTTATCCTTTAGGGCAGGGGTGTCAAACCCAAATGACCTGGGCCAGGTCAACTGTTCACTAGGGGTATTTAAACTTCAAACATGAAAATGCAATAACAATATTTGAGATGATATTATACAGATTAGTATTATTATTTTAAAGGGACAATGTGTAGTATTTATGGGTTTATATAACCCAAAATCCACTTTTTTATACATATTATGTGCTCCTGCATTGTCTAGTCGCTGTATAATATTTTTTGTTTCATTTTTGTAGTGTTTCAAAAAGTCATGTAAAATAACATGGTTGCGGGCCGCGGTTGCATAGCCACTGTTAGCAGAGAGATGCCATGTTTCTACCGGAGCCCCTAAGGACAAACGAGAGAGAACAAATCAAGCGTCTCTTTACTTGTAGCTGAAGTCCCGCCTCCTCTCTCTCCGCTTCGTCTGCTACGGCCGCGGTAGCTCCGCCCTCTCCCTCGCCTCACGAACCTCATCTGCTGACACGGAGAAAGACGACGAGGACGACATTTGACCAGCTGAGGACACCGTAGCGCTCAGGGAAGGGAGGGGGTGAGCAGAGCAGCAGGTCTTTGTTGTAAATTTCAGCCTCTCCTCTAGATGGCACTATAAACTACTTATTTCCCCTTTAAGTGTTGGAGTGATTAATTGCACAATAAAAAAAACAAAACATGCACAGTGAATCTATAAATAAATAAAATACATAAATAATAACTTGATATTAAGTCTTCTTCTTTTTAATATTGTTTTTTTAGCGGCAGCTGGCTATACCAACATTATGGGGCATTACCACAACTTGATATAGCCCGTGAGCCACCAGTTTGAGACTTGATTTTGGGATTGAAGTTTGATGCAAGTTAAAGTGTGTCATCAGGAAATCTCAGATTTGGATGACAGAAAAAAGCTGTACATTTTAATAAAATGTTATTTTTCCCGTTTGTCCAAACCAAAGAAATAATAAAGCACAATTGTGTAGAAGTTGCCATGTTCACCACTTCAGTATAGTAAGTCATCATGATGACACCTGCTAATTAGCATTAAATTGAAAATAAACCTGAGATCGAGGGGGATTGCTATTGATTGATTGTGATGGCACAACAACAACATGGTTCACCACGGTACAAACTTAATACAGGACAAAGATTACTGCATTTTTCTTCTGAGAAACTTTAACGTCTGAACTAAAATTCCCTGTCATTACAATCCAATAGTTTCAAATAGCATTCGTAATCACGGAAATGTCACCTTCGCTGTGGCACTAAAGGAAAAGTCAGGAAAATGACAAAGTCAACTGGATACATCTGGGACACAGCTGGGCATCATAAACATCAAAACTGAATTTTAATCTATTTAGTTCGGTTCATAATAGTCTAATAAGCAAAGTGGTAGAACGACCAAAACACTGACATTGTGAACCATGGCATATTGTATAAGGCTTTTTAAATTAAATTTGTGATAATGTTTCACGTTTCATAACCATCGCAAGAGTAGACAGAGCTGGTTGTTTATTTCAAAGCCATTAAGTAACAAACAATGTGTCGGTGTATTTAAAAGCAGCCAGTGAAAGCTTGTGCAAATTAGCACTAAATAAAACAGGCGATGAGAAAGAGCATCTGAGCTGCGACACCTACACGATCAAGTGACCTCAGAGAGTTGTGTGGAAATAATTACAGCTGGTCAACACTGAGTATTTCATCCTTGCAATTATTATTTCCAAACAAGGCATTCATCCTTGCTACAATAAACTGAGGCCCCTGCGATTGTTCTCAGACACTCGCGCAGGAAAGCGAGGCCTGTTAAGGCAATTTTAATGTTACCGTTAAAAAGGCAACCGCAAAAATGGAAATCTCATTTTGCTGTTCGGGCCGCACGTCTGATAACCAACAAACAATAGACATCTGCAATATTTCTCTGTCCTATCACAGCCTCCATCCCGCGAGGAACAAGGTCAACAGAAGAGTTCCAAATGCGACGGTGATCCCAAAATAACAAGCACTAACAACCCCCTCTTCTGTCTTAAACAACACAATCGCACAATCAAAGCCCGACTGCCTTTCCCTCATTGTTTAATTTCTCCTGGCTATCTTAGATATCTCTGTGGCTGTTCTTATCTTTGACCTTCAGCTTGTTGCTTTGTCGTCACCCCACCGCCACCCGCCCACCCACCCACCCACCTACCTGCTCCCACCCCCCACGCCAATGTGCTGCGACCTTCAGAGGGGTGTCATTACTCCCTGACCCATTTGACGATCCCCTCATGTGGAATGTGCATATGCCGAATCGCCGCGGATCTGCACAGTATGGGGTGAGGTGAAGTACTTACAGAAATATGACTTGACACGCTTTATCAAATGGGGAAAGATGAAGACGAAACAGCTGCTGGTGCTGTCGTAAGCAATCTGGCCGTGATTGAATAAAAGTGTCAGGAAAAGGGCCGCTTGATGGTCTTTTGTTCTCCCCCATCCAGCTTGATGTTAGTTTGAGCTGTCAGGAGGGAATCACAGCTGGGTGATTTATCAATACTTGGAGTGACCTTGCAGCCACACTTCTGTGTGTGTGTGAGAGAGAGAGCACACACACACACAGAAGAAGTGTGTATGGGGGGGGGGGGTGGTTGTTTGTGCACATATTTGTGTGGCTCTCATGGATTAAAGAGACACAAAGTGGAATATTTTCAAAATAGTTGGCACACACAGACAAAGACTTGGCTTGACTTGGAACAGAATTCTCACTTCTCTCAGACACAAAAAGTGGATTGTCCTGCCAACACGATAAGGGTATTTTTTTTCTCAACATCAGAGCACTCAGAGTACCAACAGCAAATGTGTGCCTCTTTTAACTAACTGTGCTTTTGAACAGGTTTTCCCCTAAAACTCTTTTTTTAGTGAAAAAAGAAATGATTTTTTTTTTTTTTTTTTTAATAACCTGTCCAGACTGGCTCTTCACCTAGATACTTTCTTTGAGATGTACTTGGACAGCCTGTTTTCACAGCAGCTTATTGACTGTCTCTGTTGTGATTAAGCAGATGTTTTATTGCAGACTGGAACAGTCATTACTGCCATAAACCCATCTGTGGAATTGCTTTTTATGCAAATTCACAAAGCATCTGCATAAATAAAGTTCTAATTAATACCTTTTTGCAAACCTCTGCGCTCTTTGATTCCTAAGTGTTCTTAACTGAAGCGGGAAGAAAGTACAAGTCGGTGCAAACACTGCGGGAGTTTCTTTCACCTCGTGCGCACGTGATTTCTTTTTTTTTATTATTATTTTGGTAGAACTGTGAATAAATAACCAAAAACCAAATACATGTTGTTTAGCAATATTTTACATAAATATAGATTTCTCTGAAAGCACTGCTCAGCTGTTATTTAAACACATACAGCGGGCTATATTTCTATACATAATTACATTTTGACAAGCCGACATGGTAAACTATCGACGATTTTTTGATTAAAATGAGATTAAAGCAGTTCCAATCAAGGATAACATTTTTGTTAAGTTGCAGTGAGTTGCATTTTGAGCTCCTGTTGTAGGTTACAGGGGAAATAAAACAAAATCTGCTGCTACCGGTTGATTGGGAACTACTGAAGAGTAAAGATTCCCTGAGAACATTAAGGCTGCTTTATAGATCCCTTTGTTGTGAGGGTGCCAATGGAAGCTCATTAATTTCCCCAGGTTTTTAATGGGGAGTGTTGAACATGTGGCAAGAGTTGTCTTGGTGGGACCCTGAAGAGTTGCACCTCTGCTGTTGAAAGGATGCCATGCTTTTTAATTGTAAAGGTGTCCCTTTGCTAAGTAATCAAGTGTATTTTATTGTTTGGGAAATTGTACAAACCAATTAATAAAAGCGGCTTGATTGATAACTTTTTAAATATTCCTATCCGGTTGATTTTATTAAGCTATTTAATGTCAGTCAATTATTTTAACGTGGCGTATACACCAAAATATATCAAATTACAGTCAAAACAAAGCTGAAAGGCATTCGGAGTGAACTTGAACCTCCGTTTACCTTTGAAGTAAGAGGGACGAAAACAAATTTGTGGATAAAGAAAGACTTTGTTCGGGCATCTGAGGCATGTCTGAGGAGGGCAGTGAATCAGTGGGGTCAGGGAAAATGAAGTAAATGAAGACAGGCTTCAGAAACCTGGATGAAGGCAAGGTATTCTGCATTTCATATTTTATTGTGTATAGGGCTTAATTAGGAGGCAGCAATGTAACCAAGGAAAATTGATGTTAATTGCTTCGCTATTCAGGATGTGCACGATCAGGTCATTTTAAATCGACTCACTGGGCGTCAGTGTCACTTGTGAAACACGGTGGTCACACAATCTTATGTCTACCCTTCATTTATTTGAGCCCAGAGAAGAGAAACACAACCAAACATTTAGAAATTAGCTGTAAATACTTAATTATAGTCTCTTTTGGTTTGGAGAAACTGTACGTTTACTGCGTCAATTTCCACTTTATGAAATCTGAAACTGCTTATATTTCTTTCCTGGTACAAAAATACAAAAAAAAAAAAAAAAATGATGCTCCACTGTCTTGCTCTCATCAGCTAGTGATATCTAGCAACTTTTAGCATAATGAATTTAACAGGGATGCCTCCTCTACACAGTCCATCAGGCCTGCCATCTAGGAGATTAAATTATGTCTGTAAGCATTAAAGCTTTGATGCTGTATTTGGGCGGCATGTATGCATCCATTTGCAAAATTCCATATAACAAAATTAAAAACACGGACACCTATGGAAAATGGCTTGGCACTAGCACTTAAACACAACCACTCCAAACAGTCTGCTGACTAATGCATTTCTAATCATTTCTGTGATCAATGTTAGCTACTGTGCAATAAGATTAATCAGCCATATGCAAAGCTCGGATCACCTTGAACAAGAAAGAAAAAAAGGGGGAGATAAAAGGACGGGAAAAAAAGAAAGTGTTGTGTGTGGATAAAAAAAAAACACACACCATACAGAAATAAAGTACACCTGCATTATTCACGCTTTTCAAGCCGTCGGTTTTGTGTGTGTTTCGGCGGCGTTGCGCCGTTGTGCTCCTCTCAGCTGTGCTTTGGCATCTGTGCGTGGCCATCTCACTGCTGAATAGCTGCCTGATTATTCCAAATCTAAGGGAATATTCAAACAAGGCCGATAATGCATTCTTCCATATGATTCTCCAGAGCTGGGACAGCTGTTCGGCAGCTTTCAATGCCACGTTCAGAAAAGGACAGATTTCCCTGCTAAATTAATAGGCCCCCATTAAAAACCAAGAGAGAAGTTTGACAAATGAAGCAGGGACTCAGTTTGCTGTAAAGGCTGCACTATAACTATCTTATATATCTGATAAATAGCTACACTTTAACTGGGACATTATTGGGAAATGAATGCTTAACTTTATGATCTATCGTCGGACAGGATTGCAGTGGTCATGTGGACAAACCGGGCTGATGTATTGGATTTCCGGACGGCACACAAAGCCTGCACTATATATCCGAGGAGTGTCGTTTACATTTCCAGACAATAACTGTCAGTGGCTCCGTCACGAACGCGCTTGCTCAAATCAAACAGATTAAAACCCCCCGGGTCAATTCCCCCCCGACAAACCTGCAGCAAACGAAATGATAAAACTTTTAACGACAAGACATTTTGTCATCTGTATCGGACGAGGAGGAATTAACCGGAGATCAAGTGCGTCTTTGTTCGCTTCACACTGGCCACACTGTGGTCTGAGAGCGAAAGAGGGGGCGCTACTGTGCCGGAGCCATGTAAAGTTTCAACGGGCAGATGAATTCTTTTAGTTGGGATCTCTCTCTCTCTCTCACTCAACCCCTCCCTCTCTCTCTCTCTCTCATTCTGTCTCTCTTGATCTCAAACAACGAGGAGCTTGTGTGTCCAAGGGCACACCTGTAAGGTGCAGACCCCCTCGACAGGCTTACCTCAGTGGCCTCTCCTGCTGTACTCGAAAAAGGCAATTATTCCTCCCAGAAGATAGAGCACTGTCAACTTCAAACAGAGGACATTCTTTAGGCAGATTAGACCTAAAATTATGTTTTATTATTTTGGGCTCCGGGGAGAATGAATTGGACTCTATTTGGTCGTCCTTGTGGTGAAATCCAAGACAGTTTAAATGGCAGAGGTATGTTTGGAGTCGGGGGGTAATACTCGAGTGTCTTTATGAAAGGGCAACAGAAAGGATCAGATTAGAAGGCGAACAGCGAGAGTCTTTCAGTGCGGGCTGTGCTATCATCTCCGTCTTCTTGTCCGTGCCTGTAGAGAGGTTAAATTAAATGGCTGTAATAAATGTTTTGGTCTTGCTGATGCGGTATGGCTGGCTATCAAACGAAAAAACACTGTGGAGAGAAACGGCACAGGGTGGAAGATCAGAGAGAGGAACAAATGGAGGGTGGGAGAACTATGTCAGCACATTACCAACATTAGAAACGGACTTGTTTTCACTTAAACCTCAATTATAACGGTGGCTCCAGAAACAATTATATTGATGAATGCTTTCTAAGTTACTGTAATTAAATTATTCCATTTAATTAACGAATTATATTGAATTTCCCCCCAGAGGACGGCATTAGCCTCATCTGCTGTTTTACAAACAGGAGTACTCTAATGTTGTGTGCTATGGAAATGATTACTAATGCCTAATGAAACTGTGTCAGATCAGATAAATGCTGCACAGAGTCAACAAGCCAAGATTGCAGCGCAGCCAAAGTTAAAACCAAAAATAATAAAGCCAAAGAAGACATTATTGATTGTATTTTCTCAAGGGCAGGCTTTTCTAAAGCTGACATCATATACATTATCATTCTGAGGGCCTACATGGGATTATAAGAGCATATAGAAAGTCAAACAAAATATGTATTAAGCAGGCTTTTGGAAATAATTGTCTGCATATTAATGCACACATAGAGCTTTTGCTTTGCAGTAAACATTAAAAGTGTTTTAAAAATTAACTTGTGTGTTCTTCAGAACACATTCACACAACAAAATTTTAATTTGCTAATTAACAGCACTTAATCAAAGTGCCAGTTTATTGCACACAAAAACATCCCTTTGCCGTTTCCGCTCGCTGGCTATAGAAGGTAATTATACACAGTATAAAACTGGAATGCATAACCGTCTTACTTTGATGGTTGAAGCATTACAAAGCTACAGCACATGAATGCACAAATGAGGTTCAGCTGCAGCTGACCATTGCCCTCTGGTGGGGGTGCAGAGCACCTGCTTTAAGGATCAACTACATTACAGAGAAATACTCTCAAGATGAGGTGGTTCTGCTCTTGTTGTCCCCCCTGAATTTCTTCCAATTCAAAATAGCTCACACATGAAAAAAAAAAGAAAAAAAAAGTGGGTCGTGCACAGAAACTCACCAATAGTTACCTTGATTTCCAAAAACAAAACAAATTTTTTTTTAACATGATCACTGAAATTGATGTTAAAAATGATGTTAAAATAATAATAATAATGATTTGAAAAAACAACAACAACACAGCGTTTACAGTAGCGAAGCGCTGCATGCGTTTGTTGTCCCATCCCCACTTGGGTTTGTCCATATTAGTCCATGTGACAGCAGAGACACGTTGTGATGCTGTAAGCACATACCATGCATTCTCTGTCCTCTGCCGTGCAGTTGTTGGGCATATTGTGAGGTTTTAATACAGGGGGGATACACGACGGAGGTTGGGCTCGGCTCACATTCGCCGTATACAAGAAGAGCCACACGGCCAAGAATGACAGTTGCTCCTCTTGGAGCCGAGACATCCATGGATTTGAATTGCACTTTGAAAGGTCAGCACATGACAGGCAATCGGTCAACTCCTAATTGGATGATCAGCAGTCATTTGAATATGCTTATTTCTTTTTTTCTTTTTTAAACAGTGAAAAAACATGAATATGTTAACATTTTCTTTGTGCAGTGACATCAAACGATTTTGTAGAATGTATGACATCCTTTATAATAATAATCGTTTTTTTAATCATTTTGAGAAAGAAACTCAAAATGATGACAATATATTTTATATTAAACTAGTATTTTACAGTAAAATAAGGAGAATACAGCCTAGGAAGATTATATAGTCACCATTATTACAGTTTTGAGAGTTTAAATGAATTGACAGTAAGCGAGAGAAACATTACAAAAGGGTCCCTTTCTGCATGAACCCAACATAAACAGCTCTAGATGATTAACATTTACGGTGTAATCAGAGTAAAAATGTCGTTTTAGAGACACTGCATGTGTCCACGTTTGTTTTTCTTTCAGTATCTTTACACATGACCCTATTCAACCTCAGAGGAGTTCACAATTAAAACTTGTTCAGTCAAGCCTTAAAGGGTGTAGTTACAACATTAATAAGAGGACAAAAACTGCCTGAAGAAAAACATAGATGGGAGTGTCAGTGAATGTCACACTTAAAGAAACATCCTTTACAAACACTGCCTGGCTTCTTTTTTTTTTTTTATCATGTTGCTGAGCCTCAAAAGCCATCCCAGTGTTGTGTCATTCTTGTGTTTCCAGTTCCAGCTTGTTGCACGGGCATGATCACTGACTTGGGGTAATACTTCATTCACCATGTGTTTGGGGGGAAAAAAAGAAAACTCAACAACAAGTTGATTCTGATTTGCTACGCTGGGGCTGAAAGCTGCTGTCACTGTGACCTCAAGGGGCCCGAAGGTTAAATTACTGATTATTTTTCCATCGCTGAGCCAAATAACTGAAGTACACCTGAGGATATAAAGAACAAACAAGGGCAGATGAAAACATCACATGACAAAAGCCCCTGCAATGTCAAAAGGCAAATAAGGTGTATATTATAAGAAGTCTACATCTGCAGTATAGAGCTAAAGTTTTCTTTCACCTGCTCACACGTGGATATTCTCTGGTCTCTTTGCTTCGGTAAATGTCGGTAATTCTTCAGGGGTTTTTTAATCGATTAAGCAAGCAATTAATCAGCATATTGTCAACAGATTAAGTTAAAAAAATCATGATATTCAATGCAGAAATACTGAGCTATTTTCATGGAAACATCCACTGCCAATGTACCAATGTGTGTGTGTGTGTGTGTGTGTGTGTGTGTGTGTGTGTGTGTGTCTGTGTGTGTGTGTGTTCTTGTACTTGCGGCATACTGAGGACCAGTGAGGGTTTTTAACCAACAAAGTGAGGTCATTTTTACGGAGTGAGGACATTTTGGCCGGTCCTCACTTTGTTTTCATTGAAATCACTTCCTTAGGTTGCTATAACATGCTACACTCAATTTGGACGACATAGTATATTATGACGTTTTTGTCAAATTTTGGACCAAAAATTTTTTGTCAAAGACTTTTTCACATTTTCGACGACGTAGTATAGTATGATGTTTTTGTCAAATTTTGGACCAAAATTTTTTTGTCAAAGATTTTTACAATTTTGGACGACATATGACGTTTTGGTAAAATTTTTGACCAAAGATTTTTTTACATTTTGGACGACATAGTATAGTATGAAGTTTTTGTCAAATTTTGGACTAAAATTTTTTCGTCAAAGATTTTTTCACATTTTGGACGACATAGTATAGTATGAAGTTTTTGTCAAATTTTAGACCAAAATTTTTTTGTCAAAGATTTTTTCAAATTTTGGACGACATAGTATAGTATGATGTTTTTGTCAAATTTTGGACCAAAATTTTTTTGTCAAAGATTTTTTCAAATTTTGGACGACATAGTATAGTATGACGTTTTTGTCAAATTTTGGACCAAAAAATTTGGGTAAATTTTTTTTTCAAACTTTGGACGACATAGCATAGTATGACGTTTTTGTCAAATTTTGGACCAAAATTTTTTTGTCAAATTTTTTTACAAGTTTTGGACGACATAGTATGGTATGATGTTTTTGTCAAATTTTGGACCAAAAATTTTTTGTCAAAGATTTTTTCAAATTTTGGACGACATAGTATAGTATGATGTTTTTGTCAAATTTTGGACCAAAAATATTGGGTCAAATTTATTTTTCAAATTTTTGACGACATAGTATAGTATGACGTTTTTGTCAAATTTTGGACCAAAATTTTTTTGTCAAAGATTTTTACAATTTTGGACGACATATGACGTTTTGGTAAAATTTTTGACCAAAGATTTTTTTACATTTTGGACGACATAGTATAGTATGAAGTTTTTGTCAAATTTTGGACTAAAATTTTTTCGTCAAAGACTTTTCCACATTTTGGACGACATAGTATAGTATGAAGTTTTTGTCAAATTTTAGACCAAAATTTTTTTGTCAAAGATTTTTTCAAATTTTGGACGACATAGTATAGTATGATGTTTTTGTCAAATTTTGGACCAAAATTTTTTTGTCAAAGATTTTTTCAAATTTTGGACGACATAGTATAGTATGACGTTTTTGTCAAATTTTGGACCAAAAAATTTGGGTAAATTTTTTTTTCAAACTTTGGACGACATAGCATAGTATGACGTTTTTGTCAAATTTTGGACCAAAATGTTTTTGTCAAATTTTTTTACAAGTTTTGGACGACATAGTATAGTATGATGTTTTTGTCAAATTTTGGACCAAAAATATTGGGTCAAATTTATTTTTCAAATTTTGGACGACATAGTATAGTATGACGTTTTTGTCAAATTTTGGACCAAAATTTTTTTGTCAAAGATCTTTTCAAATTTTGGACGACATAGTATAGTATGACGTTTTTGTCAAATTTTGGACCAAAATTTTTTTGTCAAAGATTTTTTCAAATTTTGGACGACGTAGTATAGTATGACGTTTTTGTCAAATTTTGGACCAAAATTTTTTTGTCAAAGATTTTTTCAAATTTTGGACGACATAGTATAGTATGATGTTTTTGTCAAATTTTGGACCAAAAATTTTGGGTCAAATTTTGGACCAAAAATTTTGTAACAAAAATTTTGGGTCAAATTTTGGACCAAAGTTTTGGGTCAAATTTCTTTTTTCAAATTTTGGACGACATAGTATAGTATGACGTTTTTTGTCAAATTTTGATCCAACATTTTTGGACCAAAAATGTTGGACCAAAGTTTTCCAGCCCTTTTTGCTCTGTGGCTCCACCTGCAGACATTTTATGGTACTGCAACCAGTAGTTGTAGAAGTAGATATTTGTAATTGTGTTGATTTATAAAGTGGAAATGCTGGTCCTCACTTTTCACCCAGTCCTCAGTATGCAGCAAGTACAAGACTGTGTGTGTGTGGGTGTGTGTGTGTGTGTGTTTGTGTGTGTGTGCATGGCTGAGGAATGTTGGCATGGAGTATGCAGTCCTGACAGACAGCTGCACTGCAGTGGCGTTTTTAACATGCCACACCAGGACCCAAGTGGTGCTGGAGGCTCAAAGAAAAAAAAAAATCACAAACTGTGTCTGAAGATGATACGGAGGAAAGAATTGTGCAAGCTTGATTCCATGTACAGTGACAGGTGAGACAAAGACCGGAGGAACTTATCAGTTTCAATTTGGCTGAAGAAGTGAGGGGTGGAGAACATATCTAAAAGTTTATATATAATATTATAATAAAATGTCTTTTCTCTCCCATTAGTTTGATCAGCTAAAAGTAGCAGATGCTAATTTACCCCCATGCAGTAAATGTGTTCATCTGTGTATTTCCACTTTCATAAGAGGCGTATTAATTTCCTCTTGTGAGAGGGTTAGGTTTAAAAGTTTTTAATTGTTTGAAATGTTATTTTCTTTTCTTACAGCACAACTTACGTACAGAAAAACACTTCATTTTCTACCTGGCTTGGTAATTGTGTTTGTTTTATTATTTGCAATTCAGGTGAATGTCAGACTGACTGATGTGTGATGTGCACTGATTTTGGAAATATGAGTTGTGGGATATTGTTGTGTAATTTATAATTGAAGTATGTTTTAAGGAGTAAAATGCAATCACAATTACACTGTCTTTATGATTTCTCCCATTTTTCCCCACTAAGGACACAGAGAGTGTCATTTGCTATACAGATTGTAAAAGCCCTTCCAGGAAATATAATATTATACATAAAATTAACTTGGTTTGACTCTGGAATCTGGAAACACTATCAAATTGTAAGAAAAAAATGTATTTATAGCTCAAGTAGAAGTTCTATCTGTCTGAGAGCTGAATAATGGATCTTTTAAAGGAAAAAACTGAGGAAATGTTGCATTTAAATGCAGATTTTATGACTTATTTTGGCCCTCACATAACTAAGGCTCAAAACAAGAAGTCATCATGACCCTGAGGAATCCTGTCCGGATTAAACCAATGACTCACGATCGTTTCATTGCTGTGAACAAACTCTTCATTCAAACCTGTGACAGGATCACCGTGTTCACCGTGTTTACCCCGCACATGTTCAGTAAACCTATCGTTTCTTTTTTTCCGCAGCCGTTTCACCCCCCAAATGCCATAAGCAACAGCGTTCATTACGCATATAGGTGTATATCCCGATCGCCTAGTTAGTGCTGTTTATTTTGTACATGTTCGTTCAGCCCCGCCCTGCAGACGCGCCGACACCACGCAGTTGCGTAATTTGACAAGCCAGCGCAAAACAGGGAGAATGGAGATTTGACAGCCGTCGCCGCGCCGCTTTTTTTCCCCCGTTGCAGATTGCAGTTTTGTTTCGAAACAAAAAAAAAAAACAAGAAAACAAAACCAAAAAAAAAAAACCATATGCTTTGATTTATGCCTTTAAACATCTCGGATAGTTAGACACAGTAACATCTGCCTCTATATGGCCGCTGCTGTGAGGAATAATGTCTGGGTTGCTCCGGGGCAGCAGGACGCGCAGTTTCTCCACAGAACCACGGACCGTCTGAGAGGTGGAGATCACGGACTGTGTAACACGAGGGATGCCATCCCGGGAACTTCGTGCTTTCATGATTACAATGTGGTAGGGAGGAGTGCATATTTTTTATATATATTTTGTACAACAGCATCACAGTGTTTACTGTGGCGCGAGATCCTGTGCGTTTTTTTTCGTGGCAGCAAAACAGGCTGTTTTCATTCATGTATCTTAATATTGAGATATAGGCCGATTGGCGTATGGTATACAACATGTACAGCAGCTAAAAAAAATCCTGCGTTTCCGGATGAGTGTGTGTGTTGATGCTGACATGCAGCGAACAGAGAGCAGGGACAGGGTTAGGGGCTGGGGATGTGAGACGCTGCACCACCCGCTCCTGAAACTTGTGAGGAGGGAGATGCACAATATCGCAGCAGAGCAACTGGATATATACTCATTTCAGCCATGTATTGCAGAAACAGCTCAGACTGGTGCGTCTTTGCTGAGCAGCGGTGTGTGTGTGTGTGTGTGTGCGTGTGTGTGTGTGTGTTGTTGTTGTTTTGAAACGCACACAGGCCCCAAATGGGTCTTTTATGATTTTAAACAGCACACATTCCACACCACACCTATAACTCCCCAATCTTTTTATTTATTTTTGCAAAAACAACAAGTAAAATAATGAAATCAGAAAGAGTTTTTCCAGAAAGAGGCTCTTTCAAGAAATCCACGTGACCCTGAATGAATAATCTGGTAATCTGACTATTGACATTATTATTATTATTAGCATATTCCATTCAGATATTTCTAAAATTGTGTCTACATTACACAGTTCTGTGAAGCAAAAACTCCATAGAATGTTAATCTATTGTACAATCTGACGACGTGACCACAATCAGAATACTCATTCACATGACTGTGTGTTATTTAAATGATGTGAGTCCTTGAATAGTCCATAGTGAATTAACAAAAACATTATTTAATTGACTTTTTGTTTTTCCAGGGTAAATCAGAGATGGACAGCTACCTGTCTCCACAGCCACAGGAAGCTGTGAATTCCAAAATGTCGTGCAGGGACGGCCCTCTGATGCCAGAACCACCTTTCCCCGAGGACTTCGCCTCGCCCTACAGTGTCAACATGAGCCTGCTCCTTCCTGACATCACATACCTGCACCCGGGTCTCTGCAGGACTATGAGGCCGATCAAATCAGAGCCGTCACACTCCCTGACGCAGAGCAACGGGGCACCAGCGACACTCCCGGGTGTTCTGAGCACAGTCGCAGACACAGCGAGCAGTCATTTTTACATCAAACAGGAAGTGCCTGACTTCCAGGATGTTCCCCTATTTCAGCTGTTGAACTCTGATTTGGAGCAACTTGTCCATGGATCTCAGCTGAACTCGCTCAACATGGCACCGTCGTGTCTTCCAAATGGGAACGTCCACGTAAACCCGGTGCAGAATCCTGCCAAGCCCGCGAGCGGTCCTCAGAGCCGATGTTTTCAATTCAGTCAACACTTAGGCCTTCAGCAGAGACCAACCTATCTGCCACCGTCTCCTCCAAACTCTGAGCCTCCGAGTCCAGACCGGAGGAAGGGGCTCCTTCACAATCTGTCCCCACCTCCCTCCTATGAAGCCAGTATTGCCTCTAAGTTAACTTTCCACACCCATAATCCCATTGATCCGGGGCAGACTGCCAGTGCCGCTCCAATCCAAGGTGCGGACCAAAGTTCCTGTGCCAGGGTAATCCAAAATCCATGCGTCGGACCAGTCCAGCGTTCGAGTCTGTCCTCAGTGCGGACGACACCGGGTGTCGGCCCGCTGTCCCCGGTGTTGGCTCAGTCGGCTCCTGCTAAGTACAACAGAAGGAATAATCCCGATCTGGAGAGACGGCGGATTCACCACTGTGATGTTGCAGGTGAGTGTAAGAATTAGTGACATCTAATGGTGAGGGTGCAGATTGCAACAAATGAAGAGTTCCACCGCTTTTCCTTCCATTTCCCAAGAGCTTTAGGGAACTACGAGGACCTTTGTTTTTGATTTGCACAGTTAGCCTCCACGCTCAAAAACAAAACAAAGATGGTGGCCTTTATAAAGCAAGGCTCTTGCATAGAATAACATGAAGCTACAGAAAACCAAGTAATTTTGATTCTAAAGCATTGGTTCTCAAAGTGCGGCCCGGGGGCCAATGGCGGCCCGCAGAAACATTTCTGGCGGCCCTCAACAGTTGATAGTTTTAATCCAGGAGCTACTAAGCTTGTTAAATGTTTATTGGACATAACTGGATACAGACCAATAAGTGTAAACAAAAATACTGGGTATTTACCTGGTTTCTATATGGTGAATTTTAGTGTATTATTGGGTTATAAGCTGGTAATAAGCAGGTAGCTACAGCCCCCAATTACTAGCTATTTACCCAGTAAATATATGGTAACAGAAATGTGTTACTTGGTATTAACCTGTAATTAGAAGGTAAGAACAATGGCCAAAATGCTGGGTAATTACCCAGTATTTTGGCCATTTATAATTTAATTATAAAGCGTTATTATATTAACGCTTATATTACTTAACGCTAAACTGTAGAACTGCAATCTGGTCATTAAAATGATTACAAATGGGATTTATTTCTGTTTTTTGGCGGCCCTTAGTCCAATGTTGGGTTCCTAAATTGGCCCTCAGGTACCAAAACTTTGAGAACCCCTGTTCTAAAGCAATTAAACACTTATACAAACACGCCTATTGGGTATTATATTCAATGTCTGCTAGTTAAACCACCTAAATGATTTGGCACTTGACCTTTAAACTTTTACAACATACAGTACTGTGTGTATAGAGATATTTAAAATATAAAATAACTGAACAAGCTCTTTTTTTTTGTTGTTGTAGGATGCAAGAAAGTTTACACCAAGTCTTCTCATTTGAAAGCCCACCTACGGACCCACACAGGTAAAAATATTTTTTTTACAGTTGCATTCTTATTTTGGGGTGAAAGTGATGAGCGTTGCCGGGCAGAAAAAATGCACTTGGCATGCAGCTGCATTCTGTCTACTGACAGACCTGGCCCACATCTCACTGCTGTCAAATCACATAAACCCCTGCAGCTCTCATAAAGGGGAGACAGGGAGAGCGACAGGACACGCTGTGATTAATGGCGCCCAGCTGAGGCCGCGGATCAGTTTTTTTCATCAACAAAACTCTCTTTTAAGAGTCGTTTGAGACGTGAATAAAAATGTTTTAAATAGTGAAAAAACGAAGGAGTATGTGTGAAGATATTTGTTGAGTGATTTCCTTTTTTTTTTTTTTTTCTCTCTCTCTGCGCTGAAGGAGAGAAGCCTTACCAGTGCTCGTGGGAGGGATGTGAGTGGCGTTTCGCTCGCTCCGATGAGCTGACTCGACATATGAGGAAACACACGGGGGCAAAGCCGTTCCAGTGCGGCGTGTGCAGCCGCTGTTTCTCCCGCTCTGACCACCTGGCCCTGCACATGAAAAGACACCAGCGCTAGAGAAATCCTCCTTCAAGACAAAGAACTCATTTCCATACCAGCAAAAAGCTGATAAATCGGAAAAATAAAAAAATAAAAACTAATAATGTGGATTATTCCACTTCTAAGCAGTGCTGGCACCACAACTAATTGTAAAAAGACTCAATATAACTGTTGCCTTATTTTACTTCCATGTGTGTATCCCAGTACTTGGGGATATTTAAAAAGTTAGTCAAAAACTACTACTAATAATAATAATAATATTTAATGTTACTCTCATAAGACTTTGTTTTACTGCCAACACTTTTTCAGGAAATATGAAATCATGATTTTCAAGTTTTTCAAGCTGTACAGATTATATATTTACACGTGTTATATGGGCATTTAATGAATGGATAGCAAACTGCCATATAATTTAAGTGCTAAGAGAGATCGAGTAATGAAGTGGGAGGTCAAAGGATGTGTTGTAACGTGATTGACAGAGGAAACAGAATTCATCAAGTAGTGCATCTCATAATGCTATTGTAATATCGGGATGTTACAAACAAAACTAGACCAAGATAAACGATTATTTATCTGAACTGAGATGTTAATTCTGTACTCACAACACTGTGTTTTTCAGCAGAGATTATCAGCTAGAAAATCAGCTCAACTTGTTTTGATGAGCTGATTTCGCCTCGCGTTAACAGCCACGCAGCCATTTTACATTTAACAACCGTGTTTGAGAAATTGCTCGGACATATTTTACAACAGATTTACAGAGTACGTGACATTTAAGCAGTAAGTCTGAGGTATTTATTTATTCCTCCCCCTCTGGAAGTTGTCGTTCCTGATTTTGTTCTGGTCGTAACAGGATCACAACGTTGAATCACTGGCGGTTTTGTCGTACCTTGAAGTGGTTTCAAACTGGTTTCTTTGAGCGTTAAGATATTTCCTTTCATGACTCGGACTGAGCACGTGCCAGTCTGAACACATGTGAAAAGCTTCTGGTTTCTTTGACTATGATCAGTGTATTCAAACACCTTTGAAAGTGCCTTTAACTGCTTTTTCTTCTTTTTCTCCTATTTTTGGAAGGATGACAAACAAAATGATTCTCTATGTTGGCTTTCCCTTTTTTATTTCTGCAGCAGATCCATTTCTATTTATGACCAAATTAATGTAAAATTAACCAAATTGATTTTGGAAGTTTCTATAATTTGTTAAGATGTATATTTTGTGTCTGATCATTGAGGACACAATCCATTGGTTGTTGTATAGCTCTTTTGTATTATTATTATTATTTTTTAAGCAAAGCCTAAGAAGGATCAATTAAAATATTCTCACAGTCTATTCTGTCAAAACTCTCTCCAGCCAAGGTATAGCAGCTCAGATGGTGTATGAGCCCGTGAAATACTGCAATACTTCTTCAATATACATATACACATATTTTGACATGTAAAGTTTTACAATACTTTGTGTCAAAGCTTCAAAAACATGCTTAAAAAGCTGTAACCTACATTGGTAACACTGCTCTGAAGCCACGTGACTCTCATAATGCAAATAAAGGTTTTGCGTTGAAAATGATATCTGTGAAACGTTTTTAATGTCTGACGTTTTTTTTTTTTTTTACTCCGACATTCTTGTGTGAATCTAGTCAAAACATTTCACAAAAATAAAACAAGGCGCATCAATCGTGGAGCCTTTAGATTTTATTTGGCCACAAATGAACAGTATTTTATGATCTTTACACAGTGTCTTATTGTTAAAAATGCACCTCAGTGCTGAGGTTGTGAAATTATCAATTATCTTAAAATAATCTTATCTTAGTTTGGGTTATTATTGTTTTCATTCTATTGTCAAATACAATCTATACTAATTAAAGGTGCATTATGTAAAAAAAATCATAAAATCCTCCTCATATGTCACAGAGACTCAGGAATAATGTTCATATAACAAACTGAACTCACCAACAACAACAGTGCAGACAAAATAATTTGCATTAAAAAAAATATTTTGCAGACTGCAAATCATGTTTATGTTTTGAAACCATGTTTTGGCGTCACGTGGCGCCACCTACCGATCATTGCAGTCAGTAGAGTCTCTGCTGCCGAGCAACCACGGGTTGCCAGTTACGTCAGAAAAAAAACGAAACCTAAAAGACCTCGGTGTCTTGAATTTGAATGTAGTAACCGTTTTTGGCCACATTCTTACATATGGCACCTTTAATAATTTGACCAGTGCATATAAAATGGTGCTCTATTATGTCATTCTTTGTTTTTTTTTTAAATAATTGCTGCAAATATGTGGACAGTTTCAAATGCCACGGCTCCAAAACCTCCACTGACTATCTTATTTATTTTTGTAAATGTATAAAAAGAACGATATGTGATATTGTATCTGTATTAATTTAGCGCTTTTCTAGTCTCGATGACCACTCAAAGCTGCTGTACACTACAGTTTTTTGCCATTCACACCCATTCACACCCATTCACTCATACAGCGCATGTCGGCACAGCCGTCAGGAGCAACGCGGAGCAACAACGCGGGGCAACGTGGGATTAAGTGTCCAAGGAAAAAATCGACATGTAGACTATAGCGAAAGCCTGGAATCGAACCCACAACCTTCAAGGTTGAAAGACGACTCTCTCTCTCCCACTGAGCTACCACAATGTTTTCTTACAAATATGAGAGAAAAGAGGAAGAGTAAATAAACAAAACAAAAAAAAAAAATTCTTAAATGTCACATAGAGTGGTCCTGTTGCACATAAATGTTAGTTATAGAGGTCTACTTACATATATTAACTTGTTTTTATGGTCAAAAACCTCCTAGTTTCTGTAAACGAGCCGATAGAAATCCTCTTTTCTGACGGTGTTTTTCAGCCGATGTTTCAGAGTGAACTTTCACCCCCAGAAGACAGAGTCTTGTGATTGGCCAGTACTATCCAGCACATCCACTCTCACAAGCGCAGCGCCCCCCTCTGGAACGGTGGATGCACTGCTCCTCATTATCAAAACATTGTTTTAACAGTGTTTAAAAATAGCTTCTTCACGACTCCCCGCCGCAGTCCCTTTGACGACTTTAAACCGGAGTCAGACCCAGAGTCAGAAGACACTGTTGCTCGTGAAACACCTCCACAACGGACGTTATTCTTCTTCTGCGGTTCAATGTACGCAACCGGATGTGCCCGGACTAGTGCCCGGAGCAGGACGATCGGCTGTTCAGGAGAACCGCTGCTTACGTAACTATTACGGGATTTTCAGTGATCTCGTTGAGCCCCGAGATTACAATAAAACACAACGTTCTCAGCAGTGGCTGAACTGTTTGTTTCGAACCGTCAGGGCTTCATAAACAAGGTAATGACGCAGATACACACCACAAAAAAACAGCGATAATAGGAACTTCCGGTCTAGTTCCGCTTTAATGTTTTATTGATGCGAATTGTTTGCACAGTTTGAATAAGTCAGCTGCGGTTTTGTCTGGTTTTTTTTCCACACATGATTTGATCTGCTCCTGCAGGAATGCAGTTGTACTCACAACAGTGCAAACAATTTGAAATGTGATCAAGATCACCTCTTTGTGTGTGTGATTTATTTATTTATTTATTTATTTATTATTACTTTCAAGTGCCTTAGAAATGAGTCACAGCAGAGGTGCTGACAAAAACCACAGAAACCAAAAAATGAGTCTGAGCTTGTCCTGAGCGCTGAGGGAGTTCCCGGCGTGGATTGTTACTCTATCGCCCTCATTTGCTTTATTGTACTTTACTTGTACGGTGCAGCTTACACAACAGTGCGAGTAATAAATCACCCGCGTGATATAGTGCACACCAAAATGCTTAGCCGAGTGGGAATTGAAGCCTTGTTATTGTAATCATTGGAATCCGTTTACTGGCAGACAGACCCCATTCATCCAGATCCATTTATAATAGAGCGCCGTGCAGGATGTTCTGGGCGTTTTTCTTTTAAGTGCAACCTGTTCACAGAAACACTTTTTCACTCCGCGCTATGTTGAAACATTCAAAAATAACTGCAAACGTGCTAGAGTCGTAGCACGTGTACGTTTTTAAATAGACCCTTTTTAAATATCAGGAATTTATTTATCGTTGCGCCAAATTTTTCCCCCTTCCCGTAGTGATCGGATTTACTCTTACTGTGCTGTATATATCAGCTATCCTTCAAAATGGCCGCCCTAATACCAAGATTAGGTTTGCGAATACCAGTGAACACGACGACACGACTCAGATGTCCAAGCGACACCTAAACCACATACCGACACAACCACTCGGTCATAGATAGCAACTTTTTCCACACCGGCGTACATACAAAATGCAACTTTATTAACCTTCATGCCTCCATTCATATTAATATACATGTATATGTTTGAACTTATTTTTTAATTTCACAGCTCCATCCATATGAAAAATACAGAGAAAAAGGCAAAAAACACTGACTGGATACTTAAACAACTCTTACAGAAAAGAAAAGAAAAGCGTAACTGAAAAAAAAAAAAAAAAAAAAAAAAAAAGGACAACCTGTTCTTTAAGTTTTGAAAAATATCAGGAGTAAAAATTTCTTTTACAGTTGTGGAAATTCCGTGAGCAAGATCTCCCTTTTTGAAGCGATGCTGAGCAATATCACAATTCTTTTAAAACAGTAAGAATGAAAAAAAAAAAAAGGATCTGAATATATATACACTACACTCACTTTACATAAATACAGGAACAACGATTACTGTACGTAATATCCGCAAAACTTGAAACATAGGCATTGGCTTCACTACGTAAAAAAATTTAAAAACCAGGTAAATCAAAAGCAGATGTTACACAGAAAGTAAAAATAGATATTGAACCGATAGAACGTGTAAGATCGTTATTCATAAACAAAGGCCTCACTCTCTACAGCTGGAAATCGCAGCCACAGGATTTTTTTGTCCTGCGAGTACGATTCCTCATTATCTTTTAATGGAATCGCTCTGTTGCGTGAACGTGCTGAAGCTGAAACATCAAGAGGCCTTTGTCACTCACTTTTGTTCCCGTAGAGGAAAGGACTTATTGCGAGCAAAGTGATAATGCAAGCTATAAACAGCCTGTGAACGTGTTATGGGAGGATGCTGCATTTGACACGACGGTGTAAGGCTCAGTGCGAAAAAGAAAGTTAAACGTTAGAGGTCCGACTTGCATAACGTTGTCTGTGCTTTTTTTTCCCCCCTCCCCTCTCTGATCCTCTCCTCTCTTTTCAAAAAATTCAGGATTTCTCCCTTCAAATGTATCAATTTGAGCACACGTGATGGAAATCGAAACCCTGCGCAGAGCAGTCGATGTTACACGTTTGTGATATGAGGCACTATTCTTTATTATTGCATAACTTTGACCCTGGTTACCGTTACAAAATTATGCTTTAAAACGAGGAAAGAGAGGCTGAAGGGAAATACAATTCACCCTGTCCTGTGGAGACTTCAAGTCAAATTGAATTTGTTTAAAAATGGGTGTATTAAGGCATGCAACGTCACATACTGTTTAGTAGAGTACATGTGTTGTTGATATGTGCTTGATCGATAAAGATTTTCTCTTGTCAAAGGGTATGGCAGAATAAGAACACAGGGAAATCGAGTACCTTAATACGGTCAATGTATATAAATATTTTGTCGATTATAGCAAACACTGATTCAGCCTTGGGAATAAAAATCATTTGATCGTGAACTTTTTTAACCGCAAAACAAGACACACACACAAAAAAAACAAAACGTTATATAACACCACATGTGATCATTTACATGATGAATTCCATTAGCCCCGTTTTTCTGGATACCAAATTAGATAAATTACAGTCTCTGGAAAAAAAGACTTTACATGTATAAATGTATTTCCTGCATCTACTAATCAAAAGCCCTATTTTTCCGATGTATATACAGGATGTAGAACTTTGTAATCAATAATTTTTCATCTTCACTATCACATATATTACAACATTTCAAAAGATCCTTTTTACAGAAGAAAAAGAGTTATATGCAATGATGAAGTGCCCCTCAGTCATCAACAGATCTCATACATTATATGGATGATATATATATATATATATATATATAATATGAAGATGATTACTTTGTTTATAAATCGACATCTGGAAATAAAATAATTTGAAAATCATACGAAACAAACAAGGTGCTGATATGCTTCTTTTTTTTTTTTTTTTTTTCTTGCCAAAATGTTAATACAACTGGGCATAATGACGCTGTGCACAAACAATATGCATAAATAATGATAAGATACACTTTCACGGGGGAGTCACATACATTGGGTGAAATGTGTGGAAATCAGTTCCTGGATTTGGCTACTTTACTGAAATGCAGGCTGTCCAATGCAAGTGTGTGTTTGTGTGTAATGTGTGTTACCTTTGTAGGACCTACCCTGGCATATACACTGACCTTGTCAGGACCAGTTGTCCCCACGGTGACCAAGAACTGGTCCGAATGAAGCAGAGCCTTGTTAGTTTAGGGCTGCGATTTTAATTGTGGTTAAGTTAAAGTTAGGGATGGTTCATTAATTGGTTATGGTTAAAGGGATACTTCACCGATTTGAACGTGGCTTTGTATTGCTAGAATAGGAGTAGTATTTTTTTAGAAAATGTGCTTCCCTCCCTCAGTTTTTCCTTGAGTTGTAAAAAAATCTGTTTTCCATTTTCAAAATTTGCCCTACTGTGATGCAGAACGCGTCATTTGACTCACAGTAGGGCACATTTGGATAAGGGAAAACAGATTTTTTTACAAGTCAGGTAAAAACTGAGGGAGGGAAGCACATTTTCTAAAAAAAATACTACTGCTATTATAGCAAACCAAAGCCACATTCAAATGGGTGAAGTATCCCTTTAAGGTTAGGGACAACATTTTGTTTAGGCTGTGCAAACAAATGGAAGTCAATGCAGTGTCCTAAGAAGAATTGCTGTGCAAACGTGTGTGTGTTTGTGTGACGTGTTGTGTACTGTAAGTGCACGGTTTTCAAGGTGCAATATCAAAAAAAGTTACCACTTCCTTTTACTGGCTTCGGTCCAATAAATACATTTAGCAGCACTATGAAATGATAATATGAGCTGGTTTGATATCTCAAGTTTATGTCTGCGGCTCTTCCTCAGCGTAACAACATTGGAAACACCTGCAAAAAAAAGGTCTCCTAATATGAGTATTAAAACAATGAAAATTAAGCTTCCTGATTAAGGTTGAGTGATGTTCTCTGTGGTTATATTAGCCAGTAACTGCATTAAAAGTGGAGCCCTACTGCACATGTATCATATGGTGTATGTATGTAATACGTGTACGTCAGGGGTTCTCAAAGTTTTGGTACCTGAGGGCCAATTTAGGAACCCAACATTGGACTGAGGGCCACCAAAGGGAAAAAAAAAAGAAAAAAAACTGAAAGAAATCCAATTTGTAATAATAAGAAAAATTTGACAAAATTTTTTTGGAAAAAAAATGTTTGGTCCAAAATTTGACAAAAACGTTGTACAATACTATGGCGTCCCAAATTTGACAATTTTTTTCAAAAAAAATTTCGGTCCAAAAATTTGACAAAAACGTCACACTATACTATGTCGTTCAAAATTTGACAAAAACGTTGTACAATACTATGACTTCCCAAATTTGACAATTGAAAAAAAAAAAAAAATTTGGTCAAAAATTTTACAAAAATGACATATGTGCCGTCCCAAATTTGAATTTTTTTTTCAAAGAAAAATTTGGTCCAAAATTTGACAAAAATTACATATATGACGTCCCAAATTTGACAATTTTTTTCAAAAAAAAATTCCGTCAAAAATTTGACAAAAATGTCATATATGCCTTCCAAATTTGACCATTAAAAAAAAAATAAAAAAAATTCCGGTCCAAATTTTGACAAAAAGGTCATACTATACTGTGTCGTCCAAAATGTGACAATTTTTTGGGAAAAAATATAAATGCCAAAATTTGACAAAAACGTCAACGACATAGTAAATACAGTTGTACAGTTTACACTTATTGGTCTGTATCCAGTAATGTCCAATAAACATTTAACAAGCTTAGTAGCTCCTGGATTAAAACTATCAACTGTAATTCATTGCGGGGCCGCCAGAAATGTTTCTGCGGGCCGCAGAATTGGCCCCCGGGCCGCACTTTGAGAACCAATGGTGTACGTGTAATATTTGTGTATGTGTAGGTGAACGTGTGTGTGATTCTTACTTTTTTTTTTTTCTTTCAGCATTTGTACAACAACCACAGCCAAATCGCAGGCGAACAAGATAATAACACATGAGGTGATAACTGTTCAAGTTTGTTTGAGACAAACAACATAAAACAAGAGGAAATAAAAGGAACTCATTAACTAAGACACGTAAGTTTAGAGTCTTGCGCTGGAGCTACAAACCAATGGGTAACACAGGGGGTGTTATGATACAGAAAGAGGGGCCGACCTAGAAACTTCTCCTCGGATACTGACATTAGCAAACAGATCTAAAGAGGAGGTTGACGCTCCTTCCTATCGCTTTGTTCAGAATGTATTGCTCTTCTGTATTGTACGTCAGGTACCGCGCGATCTGCGTAACACTGTAGCTGGTGTCAATGTCAGCTTATGGTCAAGTGCTGCTGTGCAAAACCACCGACACAACTTTCCTTCCACTGTGGAGGAGCCCAGTTGAGAAAACCAGAGCTAAATATTAAAAAAGAGACGGAAAGCGTGAGACTGTAAGGTGCCTCTGTTATTGTATGTGTCTCTTCACATACTGGAAAAATCTCCTCTGATTGTTTCAAAGTGAACTGTACATGAGGGGTTGTATTTTTCAGACATGAGCATGAGTCATCAGCAAGAATTAATAATAATAATAATAATAAAAAAAAACAACGTTGTGGTACTGAAATCCTTTTAGATTGCACTTTACTGATTGCTAATCACAGCACAAAATCAACCAAAAACCAGAGAGGTGGTGTGTTTTTTTTTTTTTTTATGGTTTGCTGGCAATGGGAACACTGAAAGTCCAGAGTTTGTATAGCTTTTTTTTTATGGGAACCATCCGACAGAGCAGCAGACTCCAGGTGGCGATTCATCCGTGATTAAATGGCGCCCTCTGCTGGTCATAAATTAGACTTGGAGGAAGGCTTGACGAAAATACTGCCTGTAACTCCGAACGAAGCCCAAATCCTTTGCTGTAATCCAGTCCAGGCCTAACCTTTCTGCTCGCACAGTAAATCCATTCCGTTCAATCGGGGTCTTTCACATTATGAATGCTGAGAAAAGCAGCAATATGGATAATATTGAAAAGAAAAAAAATGGCCAAAAAAAAAAAAAAAAAAAAGAGGAAACATTTGCGATTGCATTTTTATACTTTTTTTTGTTGTTGTCCAAATGAAGAGTGCGAGTTCATTTTTTAAAAATCAAAATGAAACATTCGTGAACAGTACTGTAAAAGACAGTTCCCTATTATATTCCAATGACAAATAAAAGATCCTGCCGTCTGTTCCTTCCAACCCAGAGAGGATCCAGAAGTGACCCTGTTTTTTTGCGCTCCACAAGCTCTGTGCTCCTCCATGTCTTCACTCCTTCAGACAGATGAGAGTATGTGTGTGTGTGTTTGCGTGCGTGCGTGTGTGTGTGTGTGTGTGTGCGTATGAGTGTGTGCATCCAGGCCAGCTGAAAAACATCCACAGGGAGATCCTGCTCACCCCGGCTGCTATTGTGTTATACGTGCGTGCATGTGTGCGTGTGCGTGTGCGTGTGCGTGTCTCATCTCTGCCTCCTCGCGCCTCCTCTTTATCACTCTCTCCGTCTTCCGTTTCACACCAGCATATGTCTCCGTCGGTGCAGAGCCAAGTGGTCGGATCTGGAGAAGCTGCGGTCACAGTCTGCGCACTTGAAAGGCTTGACCCCCGTGTGTTTCCTGTAATGCCTCGTCAGCTCGTCTGAGCGGGCGAACTTCCACGTGCAGCCGTCCCAAGTGCATTTGTATGGCTTTTCCCCTGAAGTGGGAAGAGACGGGGAGGAAAAAGGAGAACGTGCATTCAATAGCTCGCAGATCATGTCAAGTCTAAGTGCTATAAAATTATGGTAAATTTTCTCTTTAAAATGTGTGCGCGAAATGATTAAGCGTCAGTCACTTTACATTTTGCTCTCTTACTCAACTTGAAAATGAAGGTCCCTACTTTCTGCTTTAACGTTATCTACATCACAACATAACTTAAAAAGCACAATTAAAGTATCATGCACTATAATGCATTATGTACTCTGTATATTATGTACATTATGTTATATTATAGCATATATATATATATACTATGATGCATTATGGGCATCAAGAATCCAGGAGAATCCAATGTAAGGAACATGAGGAACAACATATGGTTACCCTGGTCTCAGTCTACAAACTTACAACTAAAAATAAGTAAAACCAACACAAACATAGCAATATGGGGATTAGGTCAATTGCACACTTTAAATCATCGGTTCTCAAAATGCGGCCCGGGGACCTATGGCGGCCCGCTGAAACATTTCTGGCGGCCCCGCAATGAATTACAGTTGATAGTTTTAATCCAGGAGCTACCAAGCTTGTTAAATGTTTATTGGACATTACTGGATACAGACCAATAAGTGTAAACTGTACAACTGCAATCTGGGCATTTAAATTATTACAAATGGGATTTCTTTCTGGGTTTTTTTCCCCCTTCTTTTTTCCTTTGGCGGCCCTCAGTCCAACTTTGGGTTCCTAAATTGGCCCTCCGGTATCAAAACTTTGAGAACCCCTGCTCTAAATTTACATTTTCTCTACATGTGGCCCTGCAATGGACTGGAGAACTGTCTAGGGCAGGGGTCTGCAACCTTTAGAATGAAAAGAGCCATTTGTGTCCCCCATTTTATCCTTTAAATGAAGATAAAATCCCATGTAAAGTTGTTGTTTTTACACATATATACTATATTTAAAGAACTATGTTGATACCAAACCTCTAAACTGTAGAAAAACGACTTTGAGATGAATTTTTATGAACGATTATATGTAGTTTATGTCTGAGAAAATCTGCCTGGCCTAAGTACATGGACCTAAACACGGACAGGACTCCAAATGTGAACTTCTTCATGTACGCATTACTTCAATGGCTTTCAGGGGAGGTTTATACAATTGGATGTGACGGACAAAATATCAAAAACACTTTTATTTACGCCTTTAACCCGACAAAAAAGTGTGAAAAACATGAAAAGTTTTTCTCATGTGGAGGATAAAGTGGTAGAAGATGGATGGATGGATGGAAGTATAACCAACAAATCAATCAATAACAGCAACATTATAAAAACAATTGATTCCAATAGTGAAAGCTATTATCTTCTTTACCACTGAGCAGCTACTGATTTATAAGTGTTGCCGTTTCTGTGTGTGTTTGACTTGGTACAGAAGACAAAAGACCAACATTTAAAACAGACAAACTGATCCTTTGGTTCCACGATCATCAACTTTAACGGGTTTCTCAAGAATATATACGTACATTTAGAGCTATGTTTTATTTGGCTGCCTTTGAATGACTGGTGTTTGCGTTCCAATCAAGATACATTGAAATGAAAACAAAACACACTTATCATTACTGACCTGTATGCGTCCGTCTGTGTGCTTTTAAGTGGGAGCTTTTGGTGTACACCTTATTGCAGCCCTCAAAGTCACATCTGTGGATTCTTCTCTTTTTGGAATCTGGTGACTCTGACCTCCGGGGGCGCCGTATACTGTCAATACTGAACGGGGACATGGAACTGCAACAGGAGAATAAGAGTCAGTGTTAGCACGGATTTATTGAATTGACAAATGCAGGAACAATCACACAAATTAACCGACTCAAATTGCAAATTAAACAAAAAAACTTGACATTTGAATGTGTTATAGAAAAAAGGAACCGAGAGCTGACCACAGCTGCAAGCAAATTAGGATGTGATGGAATTAAAAAACCCAATTTACTGTTTCTGAATTTCTGATTTATTTTCCTTTTTTACATAATTTAAGTAACTTCAATTCCTGTACAGATTAATTACACACTTCTAACACAGTATGCTTCGTATACATTACAATACAGCAGAGATAAATGCCACATATCATGGTAAAAACCCTGGCTTTGCCAGCCAGCAGGTGGCAGCGCAACACAGCCATAGCGTGACTGTTAGTAGACGAGGTAAAGTGGCTGATATATTCATTTTGCTCCCAGACTTTCATCAATCAGAGGTGGATACTGTCTATTTCACAGTGTTTTTTTCACAGTGCAGTTAATGACTCCTGAGCTACTTCTGCCATCAGTAAAATATGGCACAACATTTCCTTTCCAATAGGTAATCCATATTACAGCTGAGTATATCATTTGTCACAGCGAAAGAGCTGTAGCCCAGTAGCAAAGGTGTAAAGGTGTAAAGGTAAAATCCCGTCTCCAGCCAGCAGGGGCACGGCTGAGTATGGGCTTTAACACTCACACACTTTGCAAGTCCCCGCTTTGCTTAATATTAAAAGAATAAAAAATAATAAATGACCAGAGTGTCTTAGACATGATTTTAGCTTGATTTAAAGCACGACAAAGACGGGACCTGAAAAATGTCCCCCGCCCAACGTGAGTCCCCTGTTTGAGGGTGTGTTACAACACTTAAGTCCCCTGGAACAGGATAATCATCATAATCTCTGTTTATATCTGAGGGATATGATTATCAGGGTTCACTCAACCGAGGACGAGCACAAATGCTTTTCTTTTAGGGTCTCAGAGTCTCTGTTGTGGAATTTAAGGGAAAAAAAGGAAGGTTAGAAGGTGAAGGGAGAAAATGAGAAGGAGAAGAGGAAGAGCTTCACATTCAGTTAGAGGGGACCTGAAAGAGGAGCCGGGACTGACGGGGAGGCCCTCCAGTGTCTGTCTCCATCGCACAGAGGCCACTTCCTGTCTCTCTGTCTTTACCCAGAACCACCATTTGTCAAACGTACAGACTTATATAGATATGTGTGTGTGTGTGTGTGTGTGTGTGTGTGTGTGGTGCAATCAGGGTGCAAACATACACACACACGGGCTACACAAATACACAGAATCACCTGTTGCTCTTGGCTTACTGCCAATCTGAAGCTGTACAGGAAATGAGCACACGGGTCAGACATGAAATGAACTCTCACTCTACTGCGTTTGTCTGAGTTCAGAAAATCTAACGCGGTAACGCGACGACAAAAACTGAACGTGGAGACAAAGAGCTGCATTCACAAAGCATGCAGAGGACCGTCTAGGTATCGTGAGTGTGTGTGTGTGTGTGCGTGTCCGCGTCCATGCGTGTGTGTGAAGAGGAGAGGCAGGATTTACAGTGGAAGCACTCAGCAGAGCTCAGCCACCGAACAGATGATGAGGCGGATGTTTAGATTTTGATCATCAACTTCATCTGACTCCATGATTATGATGATATACAGCACAGTGATTTAGGAAGCTCTGACCACAGCAGTAAAAACTGAGAATTAACGACAACTTTCCCATATAAGTGTATTTAATACGACAGATTTTTGTTAAATTAATAAATTATATGCAGTGATCTATTTTCTTCGTCATTTGTTTTTTTTTTTTAAATAAGGTGATATAACATTTAGACCCTCAACTATGACACGACACAATGAGAATGCCTAAAAAAAAATATGCACAAACAAAACACCTGACCACCCATATTTTATACCATTGGTTCTCAAAGTGCGGCCCGGGGGCCAATGGCGGCCCGCAGAAACATTTCTGGCGGCCCCGCAATGAATAACAGTTGATAGTTTTAATCCAGGAGCTACTAAGCTTGTTAAATGTTTATTGGACATTACTGGATACAGACCAATAAGTGTAAACAAAAATACTGGGTATTTACCTGGTTTCTATATGGTGAATTTTAGTGTATTATTGTGTTATAAGCTGGTAATAAGCAGGTAGCTACAGCCCCCAATTACTAGCTATTTACCCAGTAAATATATGGTAACTGAAATGTGTTACTTGGTATTAACCTGTAATTAGAAGGTAAGAACAATGGCCAAAATACTGAGTAGTTACCCAGTAAATTATAAAGCGTTATTATATTAATGCTTAAATTACATTATATTAATGTTTATATTACTTAACACTAAACTGTAGAACTGCAATCTGGTCATTAAAGTTATTACAAATGGGATTTCTTTCTGTTTTTTTCCTCAAAACTTTGAGAACCCCTGTTTTAGACTGATGCTTACAAAGACAACAACAAATATGCAGAAACAAAGTGTGCAAGTGTCGTAGTGTGTCTGATACAAATCCCTGACAGGATTTGTATCCCCTGCTGCAGGAGCACACATGCATTTAGTGAGGCAGAGCGGGGGTTACGTTACTATCTGCATATTCTGTTTGAATGCCTCTCGCTAATAAAGATTCTTTGCAATGCCACTTTTTTTTTTGAGAACATCTTTGTAACTCATTCCCAAACTAAAATAAAACCCAACAACACTATCTCTGTACACCCCGAAAGCCTCAGCCCTCTTCTTCTTCTTCTCACTTTACTTGTGTAGGTCTCCAGGTAATTCAGAGAATGTTATTAATATCATTCATTTTGTTCACACATTCCACACATTTTTTCCCATGTCATGTCTGGGGCTCCGTATTTATCAATAGTTTTGGCTTCAACAAAGTGAGAATATAGTTTTACATCATGTAACGGAAAATCTTTGGGCTTTTGATTTGACATGTGAAGACAAAATGAAGCTAATATACTGTAAGTTTTATCAATTACTTGATAGAATTGACTGTATGTGGCCCTAAAAGCCAACAGTTTTTCACTACTGCATCAACTAAACATGAGTGATTTTGGAGAAGGATTTCCATTGCTTCTCCGTGGGTTGGGGAACATTTCACCACCACTGGTCTTTTTCTGCTAAGCTCCTGAAAAATGTTACAAGCAGTGTATGAAGCTATTTATATGAGCAGGTTCACTGCATGAGCGCCCACAGTAAAACCTTACTACAATTGACTTTGTTCAATTGGCGCTTTTGACCCAGAGATTTAATCAATTCCAAACTACACAACTTTTAAATGTATAGAAATGTACAAATGTCCATCACTGATAAAACATTGTCCAATGATTTCAGGCCTAGAGCGCCACACGACTCCAGTATAGTGGAGTTTACATCTCATTTCACCTGGCGACATTACCGCAATGCACACAGGAAAAGATTTGTTTCACGACAAGACAGACGGAGGCAACAGCAACGTTTGCACTAGTGAAGCGAGTCGTCTGCAAACGGGTTGGAGTCGGACTGAAAACGCAAAGAAGTGCCCACGAAAAGTTTCACAAGTGAAATCTACCTCTCAAAAAAAGCAGTTTGGTGGAATTAACACATCCTGCCTCCGCCCGCCTCTGCACTGCTGGTTTATACACATGAACACACCCTCGGTGAGGTCTGATAGTTTTGCCTGACAGAGCATTTTCCGATAAAGTATGCAGCATAGTGACATTTTTTTTCAGGTACAGTGGCATTAAAAAAGTCAGAAGATCTTTTTTTGGATAATTTAAACAATTATATCGAACAACATATCTCTGATTATATGTGTTATGGCTGTTAAAGGTGAAGTAAGTAGTTTATAGTGCCATCTAGAGGAGAGGCTGAAATTCACAACAACTGCTCCTCTGCTCACCCCCTCCCTTCCCTGAGCGCTACGGTGTCCTCAGCCGGTCAAATGTTGTCCTCGTCGTCTTTCTCCGTGTCAGCAGATGAGGTTCGTGAGGCGAGGGAGAGGGCGGAGCTACCGCGGCCGTAGCAGACGAAGCGGAGAGAGTGGAGGCGGGACTTCCTGCTACAAGTTAAGAGACGCTTGATTTGTTCTCTCGCGTTTGTCCTTACAGGCTCCGGTAGAAACATGGCGTCTCTCTGCTAACAGTGGCTATGCAACCGCGGCCCGCGGTCATGTTATTTTACATGACTTTTTGAAACACTACGAAAATGAAACAAAAACTATTATACAGCGACTAGACAATGCAGGAGCACATAATATGTATAAAAAAGTGGATGGCCACACCAACAGTTTCGACTCAGTTACCACTTCGACATGACTCTCACACACACAGGTAAAGCAATGGTGGAATTATGGGGAAAACAGGAAAGGGGATATGTTTGAATGTGTGTGTGTGTGTCCACTGGAAGACAGCCCACTGGGCATTCCTGTACCTGTCAATGGATACTGCCACTCACCACCTCACCCTTCTCCCTTCCCTCCACCTGCTATGCCTCGTTGCACCAAAGTCCTTGGGGACCAGCCAGACTTCAACAGAGACGACCCTTCCGACACACGCCGTACGCCTAACCCGAACCATAACCAGTTACTGCCTTAACCTAAACCCAAGTCTAACCTTAACACTAAAATCAAGTCTTAAGACTCAAAGAGCCCTTCAAAGCTGTAAGAACCACTCAAGGGTCAACAATGTCCTTACAAAGACAGGTGTGAATCAAAATTGGTCCTCACAGCCTATTACAAACATGTATTACACACACACACACACACACACTATATGGTATAAACACACAAAATATATCCACACACCTATATACAGTGCATATGCATATATGCACACACACACACACACACACACACACGCACGCACACACACACATTCTTGTACTTGCTGCATACTGAGGACCAGCATTGCCACTTTGTAAATCAACACAATTATTAATATCTACTTCATGAATGACATCTATAAAGAACTACTGGGTGCAGTACCATAAATTGTCTGTAGGTGGAACCGGGTTTTGTACCAACTTGAGGAGCTCTGTTAAAAAACAGACTATAGCATGTTATAGCAACCTAAGGAAGTGATTTCAATGAAAACAAAGTGAGGACCGGCCAACAAAATGTCCTCACTTCGTAAAAAAGGGCCTCACTTTGTTGGTTAAAAACCCTCACTGGTCCTCAGTATGCCACAAGTACAAGAACACACACACACCCACACACACACACACACACACCTATCTCTCTGTGGCAGTCTCTCTTTCGCTTATGCTCTCCCACAATAGCCGATCCACCGGTCCCCAGGGAAACGCATGAATATGGAGGAGGCTGTCCAAGAAGCACATGACACTCTCTCTCTCAGTGTGTGTGTGTGTGTGTGTGTCTCTCTATCTCTCTCTCTCTCTCTCTCTCTCTCCTTTCACTCATTTATTTATATGTGGATACCTGGATTGGAGGCTGCAGTCCCTCCTATCCTCCGCCCTTTCACTTCTCCATCCTGATGCTCTCTGGGCGACTGCTTGTGTAAATATGAACACTAAATTGCACAGAGCGCTTGCTTCTACACTCAAAGTGTCAACGTTCCAAAAGAAAAGAAAAAGAAACGCAGCAACACGACGCTTCAAAAATGTGCCGTCGACGTCTGTTTTTTTTTTGCGGGCGCACGTGTCCGTAGAGCTACGTGCGTTGTGTCGATACAAGAGCGCGCATTCTCCCATCGCGTAACTCAAGAAGGCTACAGACTTCTTTGTTTTTCCCGCAGACAAACATGCAAGTCTGTGTTCCTGTTGACAAAAGGCTGACCTCCTTCCGGAACCAGCTGTTCTGTCCATTGTGCACGAACACGTGCATGTTGTGTTGCAGCGCAAAAACACACAAACACACAAACGCACAGAGGATTGATACTTTTGCAGGCACGAGTACACACTTTTTTTGTCACAAACGCAGCGATGCACGCAGGAGTCGCACAACAGTTTCCAAACCGCACAGTCTGCACTTTGCACACAGAGGAGCGAGTGTGTGGGCAGGACCCTGGCAGGGCACCGCTTAGCCTTGGCTGGTGATTTATCTCCATAGTGAAAGCTTGGGCAGTGAAAGGTTGAGGTCCTGCCAACCTCTGTTCTCCTCTGGCCACCGGGTGCCCACATGTGGCACTCAGGGACAAGGCCTGTCCCTTTCAATAACCTGCACCGAAACCCGAGTCCTGCACCGAGTGTCTCTCACTCTGTGTGTGAGTGTTTTTCGTAAAAAAAAAAAAACGGCCACTTCTGCTTCTTTTTTTTCCACTGAACAAGCACGGCCACAACACCGGTTTCTTACCGTAATGCGTTGCACAGAGCCACCACAACAACTCATTTAGTTTCATTACTGTAGATGTTCAGTGCACAGACAAGGAATGCAAAATGCACCTACACACACACACACAAACCACCAGAACACAAAACGCCAGTCGTGGTTGGCCTACTGTCAGCCTTCATCATTAGCAGGATTCTCACAGAGTCCTGGAATATTTTTCCTCACAGTTAGTCTAAATAAAAAGCCCATGGGTATTAACTCGAGTCTGGCCAGGCGACTAGTTATGACTGCTCTGAGTTTACGGGTGGCAGGGGAAGAGGGCAACGGCCGAGCCAAAATTGCTTCTCTGCCTCTGATTTCCTGCTCTCTGATCAGAATACCACGGCCTGTCATTCACCGGAGAGGGAAGTCTTTTCATTCAACACAGATGGACAGACACCGCAGGAGCTGTGATGTCTGTAGGCCCGAACATGGCATAAAGTATGTCTGAGCCATATGCAGTCATATAACTGCACACCCACACAGATACGTTCAATGCGGCTAGAGAATCTCGCAGAAAATCACAACACTAGACCTTACGCTCTCTCGTCCAGGGTGTCAGGGAAAACATTTTAAAACTCATCGGTCTGAACTATAACATTTATTTCTTCAATTCTCTTTAAATAAAATGTAAATTTAGTTAGTTTTTTTTAGAGGATGCCTGATATAGGTTTTTTTAGTGCCAGTCTTTAGAAATCAGTTCAGTACATGATGCTTAACTGTTTTAAAGGTGACATAGAGTGGTCCTGTTGCACATAAATGTTAGTTATGGAGGTCTACTTACATATATTAACTTGTTTTTATGCTCAAAAACCTCCTAGTTGCTGTAAACGAGCCGATAGAAATCCTCTTTTCTGACGGTGTTTTTCTGCTGCGAGATTTCAGAGTGAACGTTCACCCCCAGAAGACAGAGTCTTGTGATTGGCCAGTACTATCCAGCACATACGTTCTCAGAAGCGCAGCGCCCCCCTCTGGAACGGTGGATGCACTGCTCCTCATTATCAAAACATTGTTTTAACAGTGTTTAAAAATAGCTTCTTCACGACTCCCCGCCGCAGTCCCTTTGACGACCTTTGACCCGGAGTCAGACCCAGAGTCAGAAGACACTGTTGCTCGTGAAACACCTCCACAACGGACGTTATTCTTCTTCTGCAGTTCAATGTATGCAACCGGATGTGCCCGGACTAGTGCCCGGAGCAGGAGGATCTGCTGTTCAGGAGAACCGCTGTTTACGTAACTATTACGGGATTTTCAGTGATCTCGTTGAGCCCCGAGATTACAATAAAACACAACGTTCTCAGCAGTGGCTGAACTGTTTGTTTCGAACCGTCAGGGCTTCATAAACAAGGTAATGACGCAGATACACACCAAAAAAACAGCGTTAATAGGAACTTCCGGTCTAGTTCCGCTTTAATGACAACACATAATACATGATATGAGTTGGTTCCTGTCTGACTCACCGATCTGCCTTCCCTGTCAGATTTTGTGTCTGCAATGCAATGCACTCATATCGTTCAAATAAGAGTAATGTATAATGAAATATTTCATACATGGAAAAAGGCAAAAAAAAAAAAATCTATTAACTTTTAGATGAAAAAAGTTTTGGTTGAATAATCACCTAATGCAATAATAAATAAAAATAAGCTATGGCTAGTTTTATATATATATATATTTCCATAAGGCACTTACAGACAAACTATGTACATTTTGATAGTGAAGGACTTCTACTTGCTACTTTACCAGTAGATCAAACTCAAACTCCCCTTGCACCAAATATAACAGCTGCCATAACGGTGAAGAGTGTCAGGATCAAAGCCATACTTCCCACATACTCTACAGTGACAGGACTGAACAGATACAACAGCTTGACACGGAGATGTGGGAATTATTTTTTTTTTAAGGGTCAGTAGAGGGAAAAAAAAAAAGTCAGGAGCGAACATTTCCGACACACGCGTGTGTATAAGATCACGATACTCACTCTTGTACAGCGCGGGCTATAGACAGCGCAGTGGAGCCGGTCTCATTAACACTGTCCAAGGTCACGTTTGGCAGGTCGTCGTCATCGCTGTCACTTTTGATCTGCCTTGGCGACAGGCCGTTGGGGTCTGTGTGTGCTGCGGGGAAAAAGGGACACAGACACAGGAGTCAGACACATGACACTCTGGAGCTGGGCCTTTGGAAACTTGTGAGTGCATATCGCATCGAGTGTGCTGTAAAGTGTGTCAAATTGTAACGAGCGGATCGTCTTTTGTGTTTATGATGCAGTTGCATTATGGTTATATGGGCAGGAGCGGGCATGTGCACACACACACACACACACGCACACACACACACACACACACACACACACACACATGCATTCTTTATCAGCATCTAACTATAGAGATAAGGAGCTGGGTGGAGCATTGTTTGGGCGTTCCCTTTTCTTTTCTGTGCGTGTGTGTGTGTGTTCTTGTACTTGCGGCATACTGAGGACCAGTGAGGGTTTTTTTTAACCAACAAAGTGAGGTCATTTTTACAAAGTGAGGACATTTTGGCCGGTCCTCACTTTGTTTTCATTGAAATCACTTCCTTAGGTTGCTATAACATGCTATACTCAATTTGTCAAAAAAACGACATAGTATAGTATGACGTTTTTTTCAAATTTTGGACGACAGTATAATACAACGTTTTGTCAAATTTTGGACCAAAAATTGTTGGTCAAATTTTTTTTTCAAATTTTGGATGACATATGACATTTTTGTCAATTTTTTTAAAATTTTGGTCGACAGAGTATAGTATGACGTTTTTGTCAAATATCTGGATCAAAAATTTTTTGGTCCATTTTTTTATTTTATTTTGTACGACAGTATAGTAGACGTTTTTGTCAAATTTTGGACCAAAAATTGTTGGTCAAATTTTTTTGAATTTTGGTCGACAGAGTATAGTATGACGTTTTGTCAAATTTTGGACCAAAAGTTTTTTGTCAAAGATTTTTTCAAATTTTGGACGACATAGTATAGTATGATGTTTTTGTCAAATTTTGGATCAAAAATTTTGGGTCAATTTTTTATTTTTTATTTTGTACGACAGTATAGTACGACGTTTTTGTCAATTTTTGGACCAAAAATTGTTGGTCAAATTTTGTTTTGTAATTTTGGTCGACATAGTATAGTATGACGTTTTTGTCAAATTTTGGACAAAAAAAAAAAAAAGAAAAAAAAAAGAAAGAAAAAGTTTTCCTGCCCTTTTTGCTCTGGGGCTCCACCTGCAGACATTTTATGGTACTGCAACCAGTAATTCTTTTTAGATGTCATTCATGAAGTAGATATTTGTAATTGTGTTGATTTATAAAGTGGAAATGCCGGTCCTCAGTATGCAGCAAGTACAAGAATGTGTGTGTGTGTGTGTGTGTGTGTTTATGTGCATGTGTGTGTGTGTGTGTGTGCCTACTGAATATGTGCAAGTTAAAAGTAGCAGTCAGTAGCTGCAGCTCTGTAGGAGAGGACTCACACTCTCTGTTCTCCCAAATGAGCAACAGACACACAACAGAATTCATGATAATAACACACTTTTGCATAAAGGTCCTGGAGAGAATACAGAGGTCTGGTTTTATTTGTTGTACTAATCGCTTTACAGCAAATCCTGATAATTACCAAGCTAACTTTGCTGAACGTTGGAGCCTAGTCTTGGAAAGTGAAGGCCAGAAAGTTGGAGAGAACGAGCAGTCAGAGAACAAAAAAGAACTCGGTTTGAAGAGAACTCGGGGGGGAAATTAGCCTGATTTGATTTTTTTTTTTTCACACCATTAGCACCTTTTCCTGAGGTGTTAATGGTCTCAAATGCTAGTTTTATGTCTTCTTCAGTCGAACGCGAATTGCGTTCACAATTAGAGGAAAACAGACTATGAAGTATGGCACATATGAGTGGACACCAGTGTGATTGACGGCTAGTATCGTCCAACGGGTGCCTGTGTTTGCCTGTCTGTGAACTTCCAGATTCGAAAAACCTGAGTTTCAGAAGACATCCAATGCATTCAACTGGCCAGCATGGCCATTAAGTTCCCGACCCTTTCGAGCCAATGAGCGCAGGAGTGTCTGTCTCTTGCTCTCCATCTCAGAGTTGCATCCGTTCCAAAAAGTTGTGACAGCTCATTAGATATAAAGCCAGAGTCTGCAGTCATCCTATCCACTCTGTCCCCAATGGCACCGACTTGACTGCAAAAACTTGAAGAGATGAAGGTCATGAAAGTAAAAAAAACTACTCAATAAATGTAGATGCAAATCTACACAAAAAAAAATATGATATCTACTTTTTTTAATAAGTATAAATTGACAAATGCTGAACATATTCAGACATACAGTTCGTTCTGCTGGGTTTTGTCCACTGTAATCCTGGTGCTTTTATAAGCTATCAGGACTTCACCTCTTATCCCCTCTCAGCTGAGACTGTGACCATAATGGTACATAATAGAGGTCTACAGCTAGCAGCAGACATGGTGTTATTACTTGTGTGGGGGGGGGGGGGGGGGGGCACATAGAAAATGCAATGTCTCAGTTGGAGATTTTTGCTTTTAAAGATTTTCTACATGTTGTTGCAGACAACGATATGCAAAGTGGTCACCAGCTCGCCTGCCCTGCGGAAAACCTGTAATTAGTTAGAAATGCATTGTGTGTTGGAAAAGGGGTATTTTGAGCGAGGGACACAAAGGAGGAGTGGTGGAGAGGTGGGCAGAGCACTGGATTTCTTTCTTTTCGCTCCTGTTGTTTCCAGTCAAGCCCTGTTTCCATGGCAACCTCCCGCCGGAGACAGGGAAACGGCAGTGAAAAGAAGCATACCCACCCTCTCTGAGAGAGGATGGCCAACCTGTGCGTGTGTGTGTGTGCGTGTGTGTGAGAGTGGATGTGTGTGTCCATGTTCTTGTGCTTATAAGAGCTTTGATGATCAGGTTAAACTTGACGTGGACAGAGCAGACTCTTGTTTGTGACTTCGCTGATGTCAACAACTTATTTGTTCAGCCATCGACCAATGGTGACATCTGACACATGGAGCAGGACCCAGGCTAAGTGCAATACGACAGTATTTAAAACTTACTATTGTTTAAAAAACATACCAAAAATCGAAAGGTCAATAAGAAGAGACATAATTAACATTGCCAATATGAAATCCAATCACCATTTTTTTTATTGTGCCAAAGATTATCATTTAATTTTAGGGCAGAATAAATTCAGTAAAATATTTCTTTGTGATTTTTTTTTGCTACATGTATTGTGACTGCGATCGCACCTATTTTTATTTTATTTTTTTAAAACACACACGGATGAATCAATTATCAAATGATCAGTGATTAATTGCAGCCTTTGTAGTTTGTAATTTGCATTAAAAATAATATAAATATAAATTACTATTTCATTTTGAATTCTGTTCTAGCACACGGGTCAGCAAACAATCTGCAGTACGACAACTGCAACAACAATAACAACACTGCGATGAATCAATGGATCAATCAAAATGTGATTGTTGTGTCCCAGTTCCTCTCTGTGACAGTAGAGTGAATATCTGATCTCATTTGGGAAACACTATTCTCTAACATTGCAGGGACCAAGTAATCACCAAAATAATAGAGAATAGAAAGATAGAATAATTGATAATTAAAATAATATTTTTTTTTTATCCCATATTGGAAGGAGAGATGTGTGGAGGTGGCACGTAAAAAAAAAAGAGCCTCCTAGAAAAAGTCAGTCATGCACCAGGAAAGCACAGATTTGCAAATGATGTCACAGATGTGTGGCCACAACAGACCAACAATGCCCGAGGACAAGAGTCACAAAATGCTTAAACCAAACCCCCAAACGCAGACTCTGCATGGGATTTTGTTTTGACTGCAACATATAGTGGGAAAAAAAAAGTTTCAAAGGTTAAAGGAGGTAACAGGTGCCAATAAAACTTAACATCTGCAATAAATAGCCACGACGTACAGGGGCTGTAAGAGTGAGGACTGAACATCTGTATTATTTAGATGACACGACCTCAAAGTAGTAAGCGAATCAAGTGGGTGCAAACACAACAACAACAACAACAACAAAAACTCTCTGCTCTCTTTCAGAACCATGTTATTTCTGTTTGGTGCCTTCACAGCACAGTACATTTTTATTTATTTGATGCTAGACTGTGGATGTGAGAATGCATGTGTGTGTGTAAGTGCCATCCATCTTCAATATCCATCCACACCCTCTTATGCAAGTCTTTGTTTTTCCTGTTCTAACTTCTTTCCCTCTCCTATCCACGGGAGCAGACATCCAGCACTTAAAACGCCCATCTCCCAGGACCACCCCACCCTGCCAGCCGAGTGTCTGTCTGAGCACTAATTACACATCCCTGTTTGTTTGTTTCGCTCGTATGTACAGCATACATGCACATGGGTGTGACTTATAGTCTATGTGCTGTCTGTCTGTCCGTCCGTCCTGCAGGGGAGTGACAAAAAAGCAAACTCTTTCATACGCAACAGTTGCCCTGTGTGCCACTCAGAGAAAACACCTACTGTACTGTACTGTACTGTACTGTATGCCCACGCAGAGTGGTTGGCAGTAAAACCACACCCAGAGAGAAAACCAATAACACTGTGTAGGTTGGGCCAGAGAGGTCTAAAACTCGAGCTGCCCAATATGTTTGCCTCTCTATAAAAAAAAAAAAAACTGGTGTGGCTCCAGAGGCTATTTAAAGGGACACTGTGTAGTATTTATGGGTTTATATAACCCAAAATCCACTTGTTTATACATATTATGTGCTCCTGCATTGTCTAGTCGCTGTATAATAGTTTTTGTTTCATTTTCATAGTGTTTCAAAAAGTCATGTAAAATAACATGGTCGTGGGCCACGGTTGCATAGCCACTGTTAGCAGAGAGACGCCATGTTTCTACCGGAGCCTGTAAGGACAAACGCCTCACGAACCTCATCTGCTGACACGGAGAAAGACGACGAGGACGACATTTGACCAGCTGAGGATACCGTAGCGCTCAGGGAAGGGAGGGGGTGAGCAGAGGAGCAGTTCTTTGTTGTAAATTTCAGCCTCTCCTCTAGATGGCACTATAAACTACTTACTTCACCTTTAAAGGTGACATAGAGTGGTCCTGTTGCACATAAATGTTAGTTATGGAGGTCTACTTACATATATTAACTTGTTTTTATGGTCAAAAACCTCCTAGTTGCTGTAAACGAGCCGATAGAAATCCTCTTTTCTGACGGTGTTTTTCTGCTGCGAGATTTCAGAGTGAACTTTCACCCCCAGAAGACAGAGTCTTGTGATTGGCCAGTACTATCCAGCACATCCGTTCTCAGAAGCGCAGCGCCCCCCTCTGGAACGGTGGATGCACTGCTCCTCATTATCAAAACTTTGTTTTAACAGTGTTTAAAAATAGCTTCTTCACGACTCCCCGCCGCAGTCCCTTTTATGACTTTAAACCGGAGTCAGACCCAGAGTCAGAAGACACTGTTGCTCGTGAAACACCTCCACAACGGACATTATTCTTCTTCTGCGGTTCAATGTACGTAACCGGATGTGCCCGGACTAGTGCCCGGAGCAGGACGATCGGTTGTTCAGGAGAACCGCTGTTTTACGTAACTATTACGGGATTTTCAGTGATCTCGTTGAGCCCCGAGATTACAATAAAACACAACGTTCTCAGCAGTGGCTGAACTGTTTGTTTAGAACCGTCAGGGCTTCATAAACAAGGTAATGACGCAGATACACACCAAAAAAAACAGCGATAATAGGAACTTCCGGTCTAGTTCCGCTTTAAGACAACCAAACAACATTTCTTTCAGTGAAAGATGAGAGGACCTTCAAACCTGTAAACCTCATCTTCACTCTAAGTGGGGTCACATTATTACCTGACAGGCTGCCTCTAAAAGCATTTTACAAACACAATAAGCCCTTGCTTGTCTCTGGGATCACTCATGCTACATCACACAGGTACAAATCACAATCTCTTCTAAATGACAAAACCCCTGAAGTCAGCCACGACCGACCTGTCTGATAATTATCCCTTGTTTCTCACTGTGGGCTCAGATATTGACTTATTTCCTTTAATCCATGTCTAAAAATGGTGGTGAATTTAAAAAAGAAGAAGATACTGTATCAATATTAATATTTGCATTTTCATATCCTGAACAAAACCTTTGATACAAATGTAATTTAATTTTACAAATTTAAATTTTGTGACTCATTACGGTGAAATTCATTTTGAAATTCGTCTTCTCGCAGCCGCACGTGAAGCAACTTTCCACTACCATGTTTTAAAACGTGCTAGCGTTTCACACAAGTGTTTTGTTTACTTTGTCGCATCACTATAGATCACTTTGGCATTGGTTCATCCAGTAAACAACTACCAGCTCTCAAGTTAAGCCCAATTTATACTCCTGCGTAAAGTGCTCTGTGTCGACGCAGAACCTGTCGAAGAGCCTCTGCGTCGTCTCCGACTGCACAAAATATTTTTTAAGTGTCCGTCACTCTGTCAAGGGACAACGGAGACGGCAAGAGCTGCGATTGGTCCTCAGGACAGGCCAAGCTAACGCTACTCTGTGCCGGCTCACAGTGAGCACCCGAGCGTCCACAGAGGCGGAGCTGATCCCCGCCGATAACGCCGCTGCCAAACTATAAATACGTCATATCTTAACACACACAGCACATGTTTAGACTCTAAATGGCCGATTTTTCGCCTCAAATGATCTTAAAACTGCGTTCCGTGACACAGAAAAGTGAGAAACGGCCACTGTTTCAACAACAACAGTCTTTCTCCCTCTTTCTCTCTCGGACGCCATTGCTCACTGTAGCCTGAAGCACAACAACCTTGCGCAGCGACCCCTACTGATCGGGGCGGGAAATTGCAGCGCGTGTCTGTCACCACGACGCAGAAGTATGAAGGCTCGAGGCGTCTCCGTGGTGACGCAGACGGATAACGCATTACGCAGTCGGAGAAGTATAATGTGGCCTTTACAGTGCAAACTCACGTGTCAAGCCTTTGTAAGGTACTTCCCTCACTGACACTAAAGAGATTAACCCCATTGGTATCAAAATTTGATTTTGAATGACATCAGGAAGGCATTGAAATTCAATACCCAACGTGAAGTTTGAGCCACAGAAGCATTAAAATTCTACACCCAGTCCTCGTCTAAATTAAAGCTGAAGTCTTCCAAACATGCATTTAAATGTGGACATTTTCCTGATATTACACAGAGAGGGTCTGTATGTGAGAAGGCAAAAGGCACAAAGATATTTTCACAGAGGCTAAAGGTCAAGATAATTCAAAGCAAAGTGAATGGATGAGTGTTCTGCGAATGCTCTCCATGCTATCGTCAGGCATCACCTCCGGCGTGGATGTTCCGTACATTCTCTCGCTGTTGTGAGTGTGTCTGACCCTGATAATATGCTGCTGCATTCATTTAATGTGAATGTGAACTCTGTGAGAATGTCTGCAAGCGGGTTAAGAGATACATCATACAGCTTAAGTAGCGATGTGAAACTAATGAGGCAGTGGCTTAAAGTCATTCGGATCAAACTAAACTTAAATAATGGGGGGAGGGAAATATGAATGCTTAATTAAAAGGCCACAAAATACCACAGCAATTCAAGAGAATGAAGAATAGGCAAAGGAAAGAGATGAAGAAGGCAGTAATGCAACATTAAGCAGTAAAACATGAACGGCCGTGTCAGCTGCAGGAATATCAAGTACAATTAGAAAAACATGGTCTCACCTTTGCCCTGGCTCTTGAACTCATCCAGCAGAGGTAGCACGATGGCATTGTTGAGGCTTGAGGGTGATCGAACCGCAGTGGTGTACATGAGGGGCAGTGACTGTACCACGACCGGAATGCGGTGAACATGGCTGCCCAGCTTCCCGGCTCCCTGCAGGCTCAGGGGGCCGGACGGAGGCGGCGGCACAGAGTGCAGGATGTGCAAATATGGCTGACCTCTCACCCCGGCGCCAGCGGCGACAAGAGGGCCTGGTGTGAGCACCGATGAGGCCGAGGTGATAACCGATGGAGAGGAGGAAGAGGAGGAGGACGATGATGACGACAGAGGCGACGGGGAGAAGGCGGATCTGAGGGGGGATGACGATAAGTTTGTAGCGGTGGGGGTGGTGGATGAGGAGGTGGGGCGGGATTTGTTGATCGACAGGTCAACGGGCTCGGTCTGCGTGTGGAAGTGCAGGTCGTGGCGAGCGAGCAGGTCTTCGGGAGCTTCAGCTTTGACTCGGCTGAGGAAGAACGGGACGCCGTCCATCGCAGAATAAGGGCGCACTTTTGGTGACTGTGGGAGGTGAGAGAAACAGTGAGGTTAGATTTTGTCACTTAAATCGGGTTTACAGTAGATGCGAGCCCAGTGCGTTGATGGCTGTGTCGCTGATCTGCTGCATTACGAAATGCGTATATATATATGTATATATATATATATGTATATATTTAAATATATGAAAAATAATCATCATTACATTACTTGACTAAGAATCTTTTCATTGCGAACCCTGGCATCTGTCAGTTCTGCAAACATTCTATGATCAAACTTTTTGGGGGAAAAAACACATGTATGGATTCAAGGAACAAGATTTGCATTTGCTTTACACACACTTTAAGTGATGTCCAAATGGGCAAATATACCCTAACTTACCATCTAATGCATTGGTTCTCAAAGTGCGGCCCGGGGGCCAATGGCGGTCCGCAGAAACATTTCTCGCGGCCCCGCAATGAATTACAGTTGATAGTTTTAATCCAGGAGCGACAAAGCTTGTTAAATGTTTATTGGACATTACTGGATACAGACCAATAAGTGTAAACAAAAATACTGGGTATTTACCTGGTTTCTATATGGTGAATTTTAGTGTATTATTGGGTTATAAGCTGGTAATAAGCAGGTAGCTACAGCCCTCAATTACTAGCTATTTACCCAGTAAATATATGGTAACAGAAATACAAAATACTGGGTAATTACCCAGTAAATTATAAAGCGTTATTATATTAACGCTTAATTACATTGTATTAACGCTTGTATTACTTAACACTAAACTGTAGAACTGCAATCTGGTCATTAAAATTATTACAAATGGGATTTATTTCTGTTTTTTTTTCCTTTGGCGGCCCTCAGTCCAATCTTGGGTTCCTAAATTGGCCCTCAGGTACCAAAACTTTGAGAACCCCTGCATTAAACTGTCTTGAAAGTTCACTGTGTAGTTACGTGAAGTTCAGGGAAAAAAAGTGATTGTTTTCGCTAATGTCTTGTGATAACTGGTATAGTCACATATACTGATACGGTGATGAATCAAGGTTTACAGACAGTTGTCTCTTCAAAAAAAACGAGTTTTGGATACAACAAAACTGCACGATGTGCAAGAAAAGTCTGCAAAGTGCAGCGAAAAAGGAGAAGTAAATTTCCTCTTTGCTCATTCAAGGTCACGACTCCTCCCATGAAGTTCTCTTAGTTAGCATGATGTCATGCACAGATGAAACACAGGAGTAAAGATAGTGTCTCTCACATACGCCTCCCTTCACCCTCTCGCTCTTTCTTTTCCTTGGCGTGGGTTGCTCTCTCTCTCTCTCTCTCTCTTCCTCCTGTTTTCCATCACTCCCACAGAATCGCAGCTCTCTTGGCTCCCCCCTAGTATCTCTCCTAAATCTCCTTTGTGACGCTGGAAAAACATCATATGGCCTCAATTTCCTGACCGTCTCTCTCTCTCTCTCTCTTTTCCCTGTCTCTCGGCGATGAGCCTCCTAAGGCCGACGCTGGTGGCTCAGCGTATCCCTCAACATGTCTTTCACTTAACGCCGAGCAGACTGCGACGCGACCGCTCCGTCCGTCCGTCCGCGCGAAGTTTCAGGAACCGGTTTTACTCGGAAAAAAGACGACGACGAGGGAACACACATAGCGAGAAAAACACAACGCTCGCGCTGCTGCTATTTGTTTTACGGCCTCCAAAAAACTTTTGTTATAACCGTGGTGCGTGAAATGAAGTGGATCTGGACTCACTATATTCAGTGTGGGATGAGTGTTTAAGAGTGAGTGTTTTTTCTCCCTGTGTTTTATTCTTTCAATGACTCACATCCAGGATCTCTCTCGTGAAGAATAGCTGAAGAAAATCTTGACAATGAAAAACGTTGTGAACGGTGGATTTTCATCCTCACTTTTGTTTTTCAGACTCACATTTTTCCCCCCTTATGTAACACCGGCTGAGACGGATCTGCGGTGTATTACACATTTTTCTGAGCGTGTGCTCTTCCAATTCGTACTATTTTTACTCCAGACTCGTATTCTCGTTTTTTTAAGCCTACAGGAAATGTTACGACCCCGTGAATCAAAGAAAAAAGAGAGCTTCTCCTCACTGTGTGACTCCTCCCCAGTTGGAAAACAAACCCTACGCCGTGAAATATGCCCCCCGATGACCTCTGGACTTTTGTGGGGGTTCAGCTCAGGTTCATCAGTGCCAGGTCAAGGTTCACAGCACACTATGGCTTCATCACACCACCCACAGAGCATCCTCAGTACTGGACTGAATTCTTTGGGGAGAAAAAAAATGTCATTTTTCTTTTTCGTTAAGCTGCAGGTACTGTATCACCGAAACAAAATCCTTAACCGCAGCCAAAATGTGATAAGATGAATTATGACGATGATGAAATCATCGCTCCTCCTTCATTGGAAACTGATAGTTTGCTCGTTTTTTGTTTTCTTTGTAGAACAGTTCGCTCAGAGGGAACTTTCCTCAAGGAATTGACCATTTATAGCAAATTCGTTATTCTGTTATATTTGGCGGATAAGACACCGCCTTTTTTCAGGGGGCTCTCAAAGAGTCATAAGTAATAAGGGTTCTGCTCTGTGTGTTTGTTAATCCCTCTTAACAAACACACAGATAAACATTTTAGATATTAGAAAGTCGGCAATACACAAAGGCTTTAATAAGAGGTTCCGTAATAATAGCAGTAAAACTAATAGAAGTATTAGTTTCATATTCCTATTACCCATGATACCTTGCGTGAATTATGAGTGAAACATCCGGCGTGTCCTATCACTAAAGCAGAACCAGCGTTTTCCATGGTAACTTGATGCTTATCGCTGGAGCAATTACAAAATGTAACATGTAACATGTAGGAAAATTCAGTTATGCCTGAAAAGAGGTGATGTCATCATTCACTGCCCTCTATTACACAGCAAATTTGCAGTATGAAAGTGATGGGACAAGATACAATTTTACTCAACATAAATTTACTATTTTATTGTTATTTTTAACACTGCTAGACTGTCATGAGAGCAATGCATTTCCCAAATTAAAAAGAAAATGTAAAAAGTGCAAGCGTATCAGTGGTGATCAGTCGCATAATTATTGTTGAAAAGAGGTGGAATACGATCTTATTTGTTTAAAGGTGAAGTAAGTAGTTTATAGTGCCATCTAGAGGAGAGGCTGAAATGTACAACAAAGAACTGCTCCTCTGCTCACCCCCTCCCTTCCCTGAGCGCTACGGTGTCCTCAGCTGGTCAAATGTCGTCCTCGTCGTCTTTCTCCGTGTCAGCAGATGAGGTTCGTGAGGCGAGGGAGAGGGCGGAGCTACCGCGGCCGTAGCAGACGAAGCGGAGAGAGTGGAGGCGGGACTTCCTGCTACAAGTAAAGAGACGCTTGATTTGTTCTCTCGCGTTTGTCCTTACAGGCTCCGGTAGAAACATGGCGTCTCTCTGCTAACAGTGGCTATGCAACCGCGGCCCGCGACCATGTTATTTAACATGACTTTTTGAAACACTACGAAAATGAAACAAAAACTATTATACAGCGACTAGACAATGCAGGAGCACATATGTATAAAAAAGTGGATTTTGGGTTATATAAACCCATAAATACTACATATTGTACCTTTAAATGGACTACTTTATTGTTATTTTTAACACTGCTAGACTGTCTTACTGTGTGTAAATATCACACGAGAACAATGCATTTCCCAAATTAAAAGGAAAACGTAAAAAGTGCAAGCGTAGTATCAGTGGTGATCAGTCGCATAATTATTGTTGAAAAGAGGTGGAATACGATCTTATTTATTTATTTAAAGGCAGAAAAAAGAGCAGAGTCAACAACGGGTGATTCTCAAACTGCAGGATGCTCATGCACTGCAAGAACGGGCGCAATCGTGACGCCATGTAACAGCCGCAACCACTGGAAAGGACCGGTTTACTACTGCTTCCACTTCTGCTACAGAAGTCTCCAGGAATAAGATGGATAGCTGTCGTAGTTTTCAGGATGTAAGGTCGCCGTCTACATTTGTAAGACTACGGCAGGATTGTATTCATCGTCTAATAATAAATGACCCGCTGTCAGCAGCAGCAGATACCAACAACTCTACTACGTTGCTCTGCCCGACCTACGCAAAAATGCTCAATTTCTGAGTTTATCTACTCATAACACCAAGTCTACACAGGAGGCATAGTGTGATCAGCGTGTCAGCCGAGCAGCTTTAGTGCTCCATCTGTACACACACACACACACACACACACACACACGGTGTTTTCAGGCACATAACTGACTGAGAGTAGGTCACGGAATCATATAGACGACATACATCACTGTGATTCAGTGTATTTCAGGTGGCATCTGTGTGTTAACACCACTCGGTCAACTTGAACCATTATGTAGTCAGATTATTTCATTTACTATATTATTTTTAAGCTTCAGCGTAATATATTTACAAGTGTAAATTCTATAGTGCAGTAAGTATGATATGGTAAGGTATGAATTGCTTCCAACAAGGACATTTTGTCATATTATTGTCATAGTGAAATAATCAAATAAAGAATATATCACAAAAGCTGTGACTGAGTTAAATAAGTAAAGTAATAATACTTAGTAATAATAAGTAGTTTAAAGGTTAGTCATTCATAGCTTAAAGGGATACTTCACCGATGTAAAAAAATAAATTTTCAAGTTTTCCATTTTCAAAATTTGCCCTACTGTGATGCAAAACGCGTCATGTGACTCACAGTAGGGCACATTTGGATAGGGGAAAACAGATTTTTTTTTTACAAGTCAGGGAAAAACTGAGGGAGGGAAGCACATTTTCTAAAAAAATACTACTGCTATTCTAGCAATACAAAGCCACATTCAAATGGGTGAAGTATCCCTTTAAATGCATATTGAGCATGACCCCTCGTCGTCATGTGGAGGCTAAAGCGGTAGAAGATCAATGAGCGAATGAATGACAAACGCTGAGGATGGCATGAATTTGTGAAACCACTGACAGCTCTAACTTGGAGCCTTTGGGTTATTTTAAGTGTCTTTTTTTACAATCTAGAAAACCATTATTAGTTCAGCTCCACTCTGTGGACAGAAGGATATTTGTTCCACTAGACATGTGATGTAAATAACTGAGAATGTGGTGAGAATGCTGTCTTCTGTAGACACGCTGTGATGCGGCCTTGGGTCGTTAGTAATTCATTAGAGTCGCCGTTGACCCCGACTTGTTAGCAAAGTTTAGATTTATCCAAAAGACGTTGGTTCCCAACTGATTTTGCACCTGATTATCCAACAGCTATGGTTACTATTCCATGAAAAAAAAAAAAAGAACATGCATGTTTGTGATCTCAAACTTCCTTCATGCTTCTTTTGCAGCCGCTCTCAGGCTGTAGCCTTTCTTGACAGAGCCTCCAGCTATCCTCCAGCTGCTTTTGCATGTGATCTCTGTGTTTCTCGTGCTATACGTAGGATGAGTGTCACAGACTGCCTGCAGCTAAACTGCCTGAAGGCCTTTGAAGCCATTAGATCCGCCGAGGCTGATACTGTATCAGTGTTTTTGGAAATCTTGTCTTTCTTGGTGGAGCGTGCGCTTGACTGTGTGCAACGCAAGTTCTGCCAATGACAGAAAAAAAAATAAACTGGAATCTGAGGGAAAACACTTCTCGTGCCAACCAGCGAGCATCATCTGAACACTATTATCCTGAGGATAATGTGGTAAATACACTCGAGTTCATGCAACTCAATTCTGTTTATACATTAGATCAGGGGTTCTCAAAGTTTTGATACCTGAGGGCCAATTTAGGAACCCAACATTGGACTGAGGGCCGCCAAAGAAAAAAAAAAAGGAAAAAAAACAGAAATAAATCCCATTTGTAATAATTTTAAAGACCAGATTGCAGTTCTACAGTTTAGCGTTAAGTAATATAAGCGTTAATATAATGGAATTTAAAGGGGAAATAAGTAGTTTATAGTGCCATCTAGAGGAGAGGCTGAAATTTACAACAAAGAACTGCTCCTCTGCTCACCCCCTCCCTTCCCTGAGCGCTACGGTGTCCTCAGCTGGTCAAATGTCGTCCTCGTCGTCTTTCTCCGTGTCAGCAGATGAGGTTCGTGAGGCGAGGGAGAGGGCGGAGCTACCGCGGCCGTAGCAGACGAAGCGGAGAGAGTGGAGGCGGGACTTCCTGCTACAAGTAAAGAGACGCTTGATTTGTTCTCTCGCGTTTGTCCTTACAGGCTCCGGTAGAAACATGGCGTCTCGCTGCTAACAGTGGCTATGCAACCGCGGCCCGCGACCATGTTATTTTACATGACTTTTTGAAACACTACGAAAATGAAACAAAAACTATTATACAGCGACTAGACAATGCAGGAGCACATAATATGTATAAAAAAGTGGATTTTGGGTTATATAAACCCATAAATACTACATATTGTTCCTTTAACTGGGTAATTACCCAGTATTTTGGCCATTGTTCTTACCTTCTAATTACAGGTTAATACCAAGTAACACATTTCTGTTACCATATATTTACTGGGTAAATAGCTAGTAATTGGGGGCTGTAGCTACCTGCTTATTACCAGCTTATAACCCAATAATACACTAAAATTCACCATATAGAAACCAGGTAAATACCCAGTATTTTTGTTTACACTTATTGGTCTGTATCCAGTAATGTCCAATAAACATTTAACAAGCTTAGTAGCTCCTGGATTAAAACTATCAACTGTAATTCACTGCGGGGCCACCAGAAATGTTTCTGCGGGCCGCCATTGGCCCCCGGGGCCGCACTTTGAGAACCAATGCATTAGATGGTAAGTTAGGGTATATTTGCCCATTGCACATCACTTAAAGTGTGTGTAAAGCAAATGCAAATCTTCTTCACGCGGTATACTGTATATATCAGACAATTATGGCATGAAATAACGACTGGAAAGGTGATTGGTAACATTAAACAAGTAGTTTCAACTGTATATACTCTTCCCAAATTGCAATACAAAATATTTAAAACATAGTTGTTGATTATAAAACCTAAACCAAAAATTCATTCTGACTGACAAAGGTTTTTTCATCAAATATGTATCCACTCTATTTGGACAGACTACCAATATCCAGATTAGTAAATATTAAATCATCATTAAACCGATCTCTGATTTATTTAATGCTAGTAGCTGGTTTCATAAAAGCAATGAGGAAGCAGTCCATGAAAGGATAATGGCTACTGAGAACAGATTTATTTAGGCTAACTTTTGTGTCATTTTCCTTTCAAAGCAGCCACAAGTGACATTTTCAGTAGCCATTTTTTACAACCTCATCGCTGCGCTCCATAATAATTATTCATAACCGTATACAACCATTTCAGGAGAGATAAAAAAAAGAAAAGAATGTGTTTTCTCTTTAAGACTCACGTTCATGGTGTCACCATGAATGTGACAGTGAGGATTATATTCATCTAAGGAACCTGTTAATGTGGCCAATCATCTGTGGCCCATGTGTACGAAGAGCACGACGTGTGTGGAAAGGTCACGAAAACAAAAACGTGTTGTGTTGAACAAAAGTGAAAAACAAAAACTTATTGGCATGTTTTGTGTTTTGTGTTTTCTAGAGCAGATCTCAACCAGTGCAGATGGAAAACCGAATCCACCCCCACTTTCGTTCTGACAGGTATAAACACACTTAAACCCACACATACTGACACACACTGACATACGTATAAAGATATGCTCGACCCGCCCCTGCCTGTCTCTGTCCTCATGCCATTGTCTTTATTAGGGGATACTGGTTTCGCTGGCCAGATTTTCCAGACCCGTGCAGGCGGTCTAACGAGGCAGACCATTTCCAGCAAACCCTTGGCCCCCCGCCACCCAAATGAAGACCACATTTCTGCAGCAGCCTGAACTGTGTCTGTCTGCATCGAAAAGGGAAGCTCAGCCTTGGTTACAGGGCAAGATTGGATCTCAGCGCACTTGAAAGCTGTGTGGGCTGCTGAGCTCACATCCTGTGTGTGACATCACTACATGTATGGAGACTTCAAAAAAAAACTGCTTTTTGGTAGCAATGTAAGAACACAGCTAGAAAGCCCTTGAGCCACATATGAGAGAAAGGATATGCAGAAGGTAACCACCTGCCGCCTCTCTGTCTGTGGAGAGACGAGCGAGCTCTTATCAAGACACAGCACATCCACGGCCAAACAATTCTCTATGTGATAACCCGATGGGTTATCGGTAGTCAGTCATTTTCTCATCCATCACAGGCTAATGCTCTTGGATTCGCCTTGACTGGAAACTGTGTGATGCTTTTTCTCCTGCCCGGTGATACATCGTGGCCCTAGATATTACCGATGTGCTATGAGTGGAGATCAGTAATAACTGAACACTAATTCATGATTACCAAAATTAAGTGGCCCGCGCCTACTGAACACACAGCTGTGGAAGCACAACACAAAGCCCTGCGGTAACCTAGCAACAGCCCTCACCATAACAAGACCACTTTATTTCTAGGTATGTCAAACCAGAGAGCACTGATACTGTATGTGGACCTTGAAAAGCCTGCACGAGGTAACTCCATTACGCCCTACGTGGTCAGTACACACTGTTCAATTAAATATAAAACACCGAAATGACAACAGAGATAGTGCCTGCAGAGGAAGATTGTACCATGGAGAGACTGTTTTAGCGTGTGTTTGTGAGAAACAAAAGGGCAATGGAGGATAACTGAGATACACAAAGTAGCAGGAACAGACAGAGATGGATAAGATTTAGCGTTTCCCCCCCCCGTGACCCTCCTCCCCGGAGCAGTGACTGCATCTGTGCAATCACCCCCAGCCAGCACAGACTCTCAGCTGGCCCCAGTCACCTCCCCGAAAAAAAACTCTCCCAATGCATTCCTGCCCCAGCTGTAGCTCCCCTCCTCTTTATGCACTCTTCTCCCCTTCCCGCTTGCTACCATGCTATCCGAACCATCCCTCTAGCCCCCACACTCGCTCTACTCTCTCGCTCACTTGCTCGGGCCTGGGAGTGATTATCGGCCCGTTGCCGGGAGGAGGATAGAAGGAAAGGAAAGCAGGAGGAGGAAAAAAAAAAAGGGAATTGTCTGGAAAACAACTGCTCTCTTACCCCTTGTTCCGATTCCAGGGGCTCAGCTTTGACTCGGACTGCAGGCATTCCGTCAAGCATTAACATCCTGTTTCTGAGGCTGCCTGTGAAGGGACAGAGAGGAGGTGTAAGACAGGTTTTTAGCATGACTAATCAGGTCCCACACTCATGCACGGACATCAACAATGTCGAGCTTACACCCACCGAGAAAGTAACACATTTGAAATAGACACAAACTCATGTTTCGAACCATTAAAAAGTTCTAAGACAAAAGATGCAAACTATATATACGAGCAGAGCATGACTCCCCCTTCTCCATAATAACGATTTTTCAATTGTCCTGTAGGCTGCTGCTGAATAAAACAGCAACAGTAAAAAGACATGCATAGTGAGTTTAATCTCTGAGCACATACTGTAAATAAAAATATATATGTCGTGCTCATGATGATATATGTAATATTAATACCACAATAGGGACTTGCTTATATCAACAATATCAGATTTCTTTATACATCTAAATGTTTATCCCGAGCTGCGCTGCGCTTCTGTTAAGTGGCTGTCTGCACAACTCTCAGCGCTGTGGCTTTAAGACGAACACACAGATGGAGCCAGTGACAACAATGCATGTTCCGTATTCCTCAGCCGGGGCTGACCTGAGGTAACCCTCCCTCTCATTATTTTAGCAGCAGTACATGGAGGAATGCACGGCAAGGCAAATAGACTCTAAACATCTCTCTCAACTGTTGGCACCCACAGCTGGACGTGTGGCCTTGGCCCGAGCAAGTCAGCAGCGCCGCCACATCGTGACTGTTGTGCAGAAGAAAGCTCAGACGGTCATAAGTGACATGTGTTTGTCTCTCTATGCAGCGACACCGCGCGAGCATCCGTGTGGACCGTCCAATAATCAAGTTTTTCGTACTCACCGGAAAAATCCGCTTAAAAATGCAGTAGACAACAAAAGACATGACTTTTTTTCAAAGGTTTCATTTGGAAATTGCCACAATGCCAAGTATTGGTTCCACTACCTCTTAGATTCTCAAGCAAATCCTGACTGTGTTTGTGTGTGAGAGGGAGCTAGAAAGAGAGGGAGGATTTACTCGGTCTGCAACACACCCCCCCATCCCCACCACCACCACCCCCACCCCCACCCCGATCTCGCCTCTCAGGTCTAAGTCCCTCAGGTACCCTGCCTGTGCTCCTATTGTATTGTTGTCCAGGATGTCCTTCGGCTCCAGGTCTTGGTAGGCCCAGATAGTGTTGCCATAGTAACAGCTGTGCAGGTGGAGCTTCAGCCTCCGTCCAGCCTCGAGCCATGTGTCTAGAAGATGCAGCGTACTAAGAGCGAGGTTTGTTTTAGTCAAGAAAACCATCACATTGGTCGAGGACACACTTTAGATAAGCTTGATATTCCCATGAGCTGAAGTTCACTTCCCAAACAAAAAAAAGTGTCTTCATTTGTTTTGTTTGACAAATTTCATGCTGAAAACCTTTCAAATTTTTCGAAGCAAAAACTGCGCAACCAACAAACTCTCCCCATGAGCCTCCAGTCCAGTTAATCCAGTGGTGTGTGTGAGCACCTTCCTAATGAACTGGCCTGCAGCAAGCTATTCATAGGAAATCAATGGCAAGTGCATAGACCTGCTTGTGACTGTAACGACCAAAGAGCTTAACAGCAGTGAGAGACCTAACACTGAGTAATGAGCTAACAGAGGGGCACTGTGTATTGAGGAGTTCATGATGAAATACTTTGACTGAAGTCGGCCGTCAAACTGCTTTTTGCTCCCATGAAAGGATCATATCATGTCTGCCAGTGAGCGCTTGGGGATCACAAGCCTGAAAGAATAACAATAGAACACAAAGAATACAAAGATTGAGTTTGAAATGAAGAGAATTTCGTGCAAAGTAATAACTGTTTGTGTATCCAGTGTTCTCTATCACTACATTCAGTGTGTCCTAGCTGCGAGCTCAAGCAACCAGCAGCGTGCTGTCCATCAGTGTATGAGGCTCTGTGTGTGGGAGATGGAGAGAGGGAGGGGGGGGGGGGGGGTTAGAGGGAAACAGGGTAGATTAAGATCACCTTTCCATTTGCTGCACTCTGAAATGAAATGGCCATCCCAGGTGTGTGGGGGAGTTGGATGGAGAGGAGGGCAGTGGAGTGTTGAGGCATCTCATTTTCTCCCTCCTACCCTCCCACGCTCCCATCCCCACCAAAAATCCAGAGAGGGAAAAAAAAAAAAAAAAAAAAAGGTAAAGGGAGCAGGTGAAGATTGAGGCCAGTTCTATCAGCGAAAAAGCTCCGAAATAAAAAAAAAAAATATTTCAGCGTCTGCTGCTCTCTTCGCTTTTCGGTTTATGCTTATTTGTGCGGCCGTTAATGCATTTCGCAAGTGCGAACTGCAACTCCCACCTCATATCCGCATCTGTGACCTCAGGTCCTCTATCTCCCAATCTCGCCTGATGGCTATCTGCTCTGCGCTGACTGCAGATAGCAAGTTGCTGGAGAGAAAAAAAGACGAGGCTCAGCCAACGCCACTCTGAACAGACGAGCTGAGCTGAATCAATTGATGAAAGGAAATCGACAGAAAACCTCTGACCTTCTAAAACCTAGCAATGACCTCGTGAAACAGTGACATCATCTTTCACCCATGGACAGATGTTGCACCACATGAAAACCCAATCATTTCTCATGAAAAATAAAGAACAAAAGAAAAGAAAAAATTCGACAACAATCTCCAAGAGCTGCTCTCTGCCTCAGTTCATGCATTTTATTAGATTTTTGACTTCTTCCAGTTTTTTAAATGAAGATGAATTCTCTTTCGGTAATCGTTCGTTGTTAATAGCCAAACAGGAAGTGTTTTTTTTTTATTGGACAAAGGTGTGTGTTTGGTTGAGTGGGTGGTGTAAATCACAGTGAGTTCATATGGAGTGTGAAGATACAGATACTGCTTAATTGTATCGCAATTGAGTGTTTGCTCATGCAGCCATGAAACTAATAGCAAATTAAGGAGAATGTTAGGAGTGGAACAAATTCTTGCACACTCTTGATCCATCCATCCATCCATTTTCTACCGCTTTGTCCTCCACACGAGGGTCTGACAGGAGACAAACAACCATTAACTCTCACACTTACACCTATGGTCAATTTAGAGCGTCTAATTCACCTAATCCCCATATTTCCCGATCTGTTTTTCAGACTGTGGGAGGAAGCCAGCGAACCCCGGAGGAAACCCATGCAAACTCCATGCGAAAAAGGGCTCTTGTTCCAACTGGAGTCCAAAGGTAAGAGTGCCAACCACGACACACCAACTGTGTGGCCTTCTTCCAGATCAGAAACATTGTGACACTGGCGCTCACACGATGTAGGTCACTCCGACTTGTCACATGTGGTGGCGATCACAACAAATAACCTCCACCTTTTGGGGAGGGAGCAATCAATCAAGGGACTGAACACTGACTATGACCTGAAGTGTTTAACAAAATGAATTGTTATAGATGTACTGGCAAGGTGTTAACATCCATATAGATAGATAGCTTTGATGACTTATATAGGCTATATACCTTTACTTCAATCGCTTCAGGACCACTCTAGGTGACATAGAGTGGTCCTGTTGCACATAAATGTTAGTTATGGAGGTCTACTTACATATATTAACTTGTTTTTATGGTCAAAAACCTCCCAGTTGCTGTAAACGAGCCGATAGAAATCCTCTTTTCTGACGGTGTTTTTCTGCTGCGAGATTTCAGAGTGAACTTTCACCCCCAGAAGACAGAGTCTTGTGATTGGCCAGTACTATCCAGCACATCCGCTCTCAGAAGCGCAGCGCCCCCCTCTGGAACGATGGATGCACTGCTCCTCATTATCAAAACATTGTTTTAACAGTGTTTAAAAATAGCTTCTTCACGACTCCCCGCCGCAGTCCCTTTGATGACTTTAAACCGGAGTCAGACCCAGAGTCAGAAGACACTGTCGCTCGTGAAACACCTCCACAACGGACTTTATTCTTCTTCTGCGGTTCAATGTACGCAACCGGATGTGCCCGGACTAGTGCCCGGAGCAGGACAATCGGTTGTTCAGGAGAACCGCTGTATACGTAACTATTACGGAATTTTTCAGAGATCTCGTTGAGCCCCGAGATTACAATAAAACACAACGTTCGCAGCAATGGCTGAACTGTTTGTTTAGAACCGTCAGGGCTTCATAAACAAGGTAATGACGCAGATACACACCAAAAAAACAGCGTCTAGTTCTGCTTTAAAACCTTGGTTTTTATCAAAGCTTTTGGGAACAAGTGATTTGCACTTGTTTCGATCAACATCCGACTTTCCCGACCCTGCACTTTCTTTCCATTCTTCATTCTTATTTGTTCTTATGTACTGGTCTTCATTTGTTTATGAATAATCTCCCATTCTATCTGCTCCTGAGGCCAGTTACACCACCTATCACTCAGTAACCTTAGTAATAGCGTAAGTGTTTACTAAATCCCTTAAATTATAATCAAAATTAAAATGTGTTGCACCACTTTTACTAGCAGTTGCGTAGAACTGAGTAATTACTAATTGCACCCCATGGGTGGTGTAAGTCTAGCACGATCTAGCTAGCTGTCATCAGAAATAAGCACAAAGAGAATAAGGGCTAATTTAGAGAGGATGATGACACTAACAGAAGAAGAACCTGTCATCCACAACAGAATGTACCCTTTAGATGAGTACGATGAAGCAGATATTTATTCCTGGTACCGTTTTTTTTGACGTGACCCAAAAAATCTAAATCATGGACTTAACTCGGGCAACTCAGCACCACTCAGAGCTGAAAAGGCCTCTGTCTTAATTTCTTCAAGTTTGTGTATCATTGAGATATTTTGCTATGGGGTCCATGCAGAGTGTGGCGAGAGACACAAAAGCACTGTGTGCCCGAGCAGTGGTTTTATGCCAACATCTCGACGGGCATCGGCAGCCACTGTTCACATTATGCTTTGCATGCTGCTTTGGGTAGACAGCTTGTTGTCGTCACTTAATGCGACTAGTACCCACTTGCACAATAATTATGAGTTTACAAGCTAAGTGTATGTTGGTCTGGTGCAACCAATGTTAATTAACTGATAGCTGCAAACTCGCAAGTAATTCCTAAGGATTTAGTAATAACTAAATGCGGAATTTGGTAGAGACAAGTCAAATTGGTGCAACCCCATCCTGGTCTCTCTCTTCTGTCTGCACTATGCACCTCCTTCTTTCCTTCTGTCTGCAACCTTTCACCCCAACTGTCCGATGCACATTTTTGAGTCTGCTTCTGTCATATGAGAATTCTTTTTCTCTCTCCACTGACACCAAGTACTACTTTCTTAACATTGTTGGTGTAGTGGTTAGCACTCTTGCCTTTGCAGCAAGAAGACCCGGGTTCCTGGGTTCGAGCCCCGTTTGGAACGACTTCGGAACAAGGGCCTTTCTGCAAGGAGTTTGCATGTTCTCCCCGTGTGTGCGTGGGTTTTCTCCGGGTTCTCCGGCTTCCTCCCACAGTCCAAAAACATGTGATATGGGTGAATAGGTGAATTGGTCACTCTAAATTGACCGTAGGAGTTAGTGTGTGAGTGAATGGTTGTTTGTCTCTATATGTGGCCCTGTGATGGACTGGCGAACTGTCCAGGGTGTACCCCGCCCAATGTCTGCTGAGATAGGCACAGCACCCCCCGCGACCCTCTGGTGGAGGATGAAGCGGTAGATAATGGATGGATTATTAATAATTATTCAACTGTACTATGATACATCAAAGCGGAAAAAAAAGTGCCCGTAATGAAACCACATAATCTCATAGTCAGTGTTCAGCCTCTTGCTTTGATTGCTCCATCCCAACAGGTTGTGATTGTCAGCACATTATGTCAAGTAAGAGTTACCTACATTATAAATGGGAGCCATGTCACAATGTTTCCGATCTCACAGCAGGTCCGGGGGCTGAAACATCATCATGTAAAGTACAATGCACGGAGCCCAAGATTGTGCTGGACTTTGTTTCCGTTTTTTTAGTCTGTTTCCCAGTCAACGGCATCTCAAATGCACCATTGGTGTTTTTTTTACTATGTAAGGAAAAAGTAAGCTCCACCAAGCGCATGAAAGCAGTTGCAGTGTTTACTCCTAGTGTTTTCTATCGCATCTCTGCTTCTCACTCACACAACAAGAAACACACTGTAACAGACGGGCCCCACCGATGCTTTGTTCCCATGTTGAGTGCCCAGAGCAACTGGGTGCATCTGTGTCACAGAGGCTGGACCTGCTGTCACGGTCTGCGATGGAGGAGAGGTGGAAAAGGATGAGGGGGGGCTGGATGGCTGGGGGGCTGGCAATGAATTATGGACACATGGGGAAGGATTAGGAAAGGTGATAGTAAGGGAAGTGTACGAGGACGGGGGCTTGTCGAGGAGCAGGGCTGCTGGCAGGAGCAGTGGTTAGGGAAGCAACTGAGGGGAGTTGAAGAGGTTGGGGGGTGGTGGTGGTGGGTTAGCGGTTCGGAGGAGGGGCTCTAGTCAGACAAGCGAGAGAGGGTAGAGAGGGGATATGGACCTGAGCCAAGGCCCGGTCAAACACGGTGCAAGAATGCCAACAAACCCCCTCCCTCCCTCCCACCCGGTCCAAGAGAAAATAGAAAGGAAAAGGGAGACAGAAGAGAATGAAACTGTAAAGACAAAAAAAACACATTGAAATATTGCAAATTAGAAACCAAATAAGTAAATGTGTGTTTAAGTGCAAAAGCGTGTTAAATAAAAAGGAAAGTGCTGCATGCTGGTGTGAACTGCATTTCCTGTGTGTTGTGCCTGTATTATTCACCACTGGCCTTTTTTCGCCACAGTTCACTTCCCCCTTCTGTGCCCCTGGACACCCCTATGTGACACATTGGTCTGATAACAAGCCTGCACCGAGTTCACCAGCACACTTCCCCGCTTCCTCTCTTTTGAGTCACTAAGTGCAGAAACTTTATGCACAGCAATGAAAGCTGAGTATGTCCAGGACATAGTCATTAGACAAGTAACAAAGAAAAGTACTGGCTGAATAACACCTTTGACAACCCTGCAAAATAAGGGTCTACATGTTTGTTTGTTTGTCGAAAACATGCATTTTGCTTGTTTCCCCGCAGTGCAGACACAATAGAGCAACAACCCGAATCACAGCTGATGTTGATCTCAGACCTCGGTCTGCTTCATGTTAAGGCTGTGTCTGTTCATGACCTCATCTTCTTGGCCTCATTCTGATCTTGGGAGTCATTCAAATTATTGTTCCCTGCAGAGTTACTACATAAAGAGAAGGGAACAGCACATAGTGTGGTCAAAGATTCAAAAAGAGGTGAACCATCGACCCGCGGAGGCGAGTGATGCCCTTCGAAAAAACAAAACGCGGACATTAGAGATGTGATACAGGTATCAGATATTGGTACGAAACCAATCCCGAAAAGCAGGATCAAGTATAGGTGACAGTAGGGCCAGTCTATGGGGCTCAGCTATTCCATCCTCTTTAGGTAAATAATAGATAAGGATTTTGCAGATGTATACGATTCTTTATGTATACTTTTCTGACCCAATTCCTAAAATAATTGTTATCAGTGTTTTCGCTTTTTACACCTATTACTCTTTTGTTTTACTATATTCAATGGGTTTTTTTTTAATGTGGCTGTACAGCAGTTCGGCCAACAGTGTTGTTTTTAAACATGCTTTATAAATAAAAATTGGATCGGAATGGATTGAATTAGGATTTTCTCGCAATGTAGCATTAAAATTCCATTATATTTGGAGGCTAACAAAAGCCAGGTTGTAAAAAAAAAGAAAAATCTCATCAAAACTTTCAACTGGATCCTACATTTCCCACACTGTACATTTCTCATGAGCACGTCCTTGCCTTGTAAATATGTACATCTTTCATGCCACATGTCCACAGTTTACAACATTTCCCAGCCTCTGGTGGCATCATCATGTCTTGCTAAATCAGACTTGACAAACTTAAAAAAAACTGAGCTTCAGAAGACAGTCAGTACAGTAAGTGCTTTCACAGGCTGAGTAACACTCCCCATAACTTCACAGATTTTTCTGCATAAAATCTGTCCAGTTCCCCTTTAAGAACTTTCCGACTCCAAACAGCACATACAGAGTAAACAGGGTCGATGATATGTTTCTGTGTTAGAGTGGTGTTGTGAATGTGAGTTTTCCCTGAAAACTTCACAACTCCTGGATGTTCTGAGATGGACACACGGTCTTTTTTTCTCTAATCATTCCTGGCACTCTGTGAATGGTCTCAGAATTTCCATTTCATAAGCGCCGTGTTTTCTTTGGCAGGCGCAACAGGCAAAGTCTTTCGGATGCTTCTGGGACATTTTTTGAACTCCAGAGAGCAAGAGTGCCGCTACCTCTCCCGCCATAGAAGCATTCAGTCTTCCTTAACCAAATAGCATCAACAAGTACAATGGCATCAGACCGGTATGTGTGCATTTCCCTTTGAAAGAAGTGGGGAGGGGGAGTGGTTCCCCTTAGGGTTAAAAAAAAAAAAAAAATGCACTCAAGTGATGCATTTTACCTCAAAACTCCTCGTGTTTTCCTCTGGGAATAGATCATTCCCTCAGAGGAACAGCACAGCTCTGTCTCCATGAACACAGCTATTATGAGACAGAATGCAATTCTCATGTTCTGGATGTTTTCATCTCTGGGACACGCAACCAAAGTGTGTACCGTCTATTCTTTTGTGGGACACAGGGAAAGCTGACCAGTTGACACTGAGCTAATAGACTCTGGAGAATGTCGCCATGCAGCCTGTTACGTTTAACCCTGGGTTTAAACTGGGTTTTTTTGTGACCAGTTAGAATGTGTTTAATCAGCATTCACTCCCCAGTCAAATGACTCTGTAATGCACATTGTGGGAACATAATACCTACATCAACTTACTAACTTCTTCTTCTTTATTTTTGGCAGCAATGCAAAACATCTGCATCATTTCCTCTGTGACGCTATGTTGTGCGTTTATCTTCCAGCCAGTAAATAGTCTTACAGATTGTGGTGAACCTTACATATTACAACTCAGTATTGTGTTTGGATTGACTGTTGAAAAAGGCACCAAAGTAAAGGATTTACAATAGCAACCACTGTGACTTTGTCACTGAACACTGAACGGTGGTATTGTTTTCTTCTTCCTCTAACTTGTTTTGTTGACAGCACGTTCCCAATGTTACTATTGCTACACCGGAGATGGTGGTGCTGGGAGAAAAAAACCCACAATGCAGACCAACCACTGATAAGTGTTCACAATGGTTGGGTAATGCCTGCTAATTTTAGTCTGAAAGAGGCTCTGGAGAGAGAACCCACTCATACAGAAAGCCATCATCAAACTAGGATTCATATAGAACCGTCTTAACGCGTGAGGCACGAGTGGTAAATGTGTGGACATCCAGTCATTTTAAACGAATTCTGTCTCTGAATAGATTGTGTCCAAGCTTCACCTGTTGTTTCAATTACACGTCATGTAACCAGCGATTTAAAGGGACACTGTGTAGTATTTATGGGTTTATATGACCCAAAATCCACTTTTTTATACATATTATGTGCTCCTGCATTGTCTAGTCGCTGTATAATAGTTTTTGTTTCATTTTCGTAGTGTTTCAAAAAGTCATGTTAAATAACATGACCGCGGACCGCGGTTGCATAGCCACTGTTAGCAGCGAGACGCCATGTTTCTACCGGAGCCTGTAAGGACAAACGCGAGAGAACAAATCAAGCGTCTCTTTACTTGTAGCAGGAAGTCCCGCCTCCACTCTCTCCGCTTCGTCTGCTACGGTCGCGGTAGCTCCGCCCTCTCCCTCGCCTCACGAACCTCATCTGCTGACACGGAGGAAGACGACGAGGACGACATTTGACCGGCTGAGGACACCGTAGCGCTCAGGGAAGGGAGGGGGTGAGCAGAGCAGCAGGTCTTTGTTGTAAATTTCAGCCTCTCCTCTAGATGGCATTATAAGCTACTTACTTCCCCTTTAATATTTTTATATATATATATATAATGGTTCCTCTTGACGTCACAATAGCACATTATAGGATAATTTATCAATAGTGTTGTCACCAGCAACAAAATATGGCTCTCATGACGTCCTCTTAATGAATACGCCTTGCAATGACCAATCACAGGCTGCTGGCGAGGGAGGATATTATCGACAGAATGCTTGTCACAAAAATGCAGAGTAAAGGAAAAGCGAGGCATTTATAAAAAGCCAAAGACGCAGATGGGGAATGGAGCGAGACGGCCCCAAAGACGGAACCGTCGGAACCATTTGCATGGGCTGAATGGAAATGGCAAAGGGTGAGTATTGATTCGATCGACCTGTACTTCACAACACAAATCAAGCGCCGTCGTGATGAAACCCGGCTTAAAATGCTTCAAATCTTGTGTTAGTGACCCAGTAGTTCCATAAAGTTGAATGATAGTTTGAGTTTAATGAGCATGGGTTCACAGTGTTTGGTGTCGTATGTGGAAATGGGCTCAGCAACAATGCGGGGTTGCCTAAAGTCTTCATTATGTAAGTCCCTGTACACATTTAATACAGAAAAAATGTCCTCTATATACAACGTAGAGTCTAATATAAACTGTCACTACAGCAAGAGAAATGAAGGAACAGCAGGATATGTAAGAGTGTGTGAGTGTAAGAGAGAGAGAGAGCGAGAGCAGGAAACTCATGTTTGAGAGACCTCAGCACCTGGGAGGAAACAGCTCTGTTTGAAGAGCTGATACCCATGTAAATACACAGACAACACACCCACACACAAACACACACACACTCACACACTCACAAACACCCACGGAAGTTCCCATATTCTGGTGGATTGCCCTTGGGTCCTTGCTATTTCTGCCACGGGCAGGGGGATCCTGTGTCAGTAATCCTGTCGGGATGATGGGGGATGAGGTCGCCGGATGTAGCTCAAGTCCACTCCCCTTCACATACACATCACATGCACACACACTCCCCCCCCCCCCCACACACACACACACACAATGCTAATATTGCAGCATAGTTTCATTTTTGAAATAAAGTTAGAATTTGCTCCAAAATTGCAACAATGCTGGCATTGTCACATTCACACATGCATTCGTCCAATACATGTTGTGCCAGTACTAACACTCGAATAAACTCAACACCTGTGAATAATTATAAAATGTCATGTTGGACAATCGGACAAGGAGAAGCCCTTTTGTGATTATCACTTTTGTTTCATGCGACTTTTTTGTTTGCGAACAGATCCGTGCATCCACCGACAAATGCCTTCTAAGGGCTTGTGTAACTGTGGGAAATGAAGAAGCTATTTATTCTGAGAGGAAACATTCAAAGCGAAACAAGGAGTTGGTGGCTGTCTGGTTTGGTCTGTGTCTGCGTTTCAAACACAAGACGACTTCCTGCTCTGTTCACGACACACACACACACACGCACACAAACAAATCTTGTGACCTTTACCTGCACCCACAATGAACCACATTTATCTTAGATTTGAATGCGCACACACACGCACACACACACACACAAACGGTCGCGCAGCATTGCATCTGTGCTCATCAAAGAAGAATACGGATAATCAACACAAACAGCCTCCCACACACACCTACAGTATGCTCACACACACACACACACACACACGAACACGGACGCACGCACACACTCCTTCACAGTGCTCTAGAGGGTGGTAAACGAAGAGTCTGACATCCTCTTGCATCATGTGCCTCAAATGCAACAGAGGAACAGCTAAAGAAGCTGTGACCATGACAGCTCTAAAGTGAGGTGGCGTTACTCAAGAGAGCTTCGGCTCAGAAGTCAAAGCAATTAGTGACACCATTCTAGACAGTTAAAATCCAATTGAAAAGCAATAAAAGCATTTTTACGTTATACAAGAAATAAGTAAAATATTCTATGTGAGGGCTGGACTGGTTTTAAAAAAAAAAAGAAAACACAAACTACTCCATACAAAGTAACTCCCTAAGAGCCAATACGCTATGAGGTCTTCTTGTTTCAACATAATCGGGGTGACCTCCCTTCACACACACACGCGCACTCACCTCGATAAATGCAGCGGGGTCAGTGGCTGTGCATCTAAAATAGCCTCTGACACAAAAACCTCACTTGTACCAAAAGGAGGGGGAGGTGAAGCTGAGCAACGCCACACAAACACATGGAGAACATTGGCACAGCATTTCAAGAAGACACAAAGCACAATATTCCTTTCACAATGTCTGTGGTTATAGGTTTTTCACACTGTAGGTCCTGTACTGTATGTGTGCGCAAGAGGAAGAATGATAGAGGGAAAGGGGTTAGAGCCAGTGGATCAATAAAAGATGCACTAAGTGACTCTGTCCTCGTCTCTTATTTACTCTCAGTGCACAGATCTGAGGTGACCACACTGCAGCACTTGATCATTATCTTTACTGTCAACGATGCACCTTTGGCACAGAATCCACTGTAAATAAAATACCGGGGAAAAAAACAATGAATAATCACTTCCGGGATGCTTTGCATTGTAATACACTACTACAATGCAAACAGTGTAGACTGTGTTGTTTGAGAATAAAGTCCCATGGGAGTACATGTGAAGATATAAGCAGGTGAATCATAGCACTCAGGCTTTGCTCCCCTCGTGCAAAGGTTACGGCTGCATTGCGCTCACTTATACGGCGTTGTTGCTCTCGTCTGCTGCACGAAACACTGAGGTGGGGATGCATTAGATTAGCATCCTCGCAATAACCTGCATCCTTCCCACCGCTATCACTGCCAACCACCCACGTACTCTCCTCCTCTCTCCCTCTCCATCTTCCTCCTCGCTCTCAAGGGATGACAGTACACTCCTGGCCCTAATGGGGAATTCTTTGAGTAGGCTACTGCCTTTTATCCCCCAGGCTCTGATAGTAGTTTGTGTATGTGTGTGCTTAGCGTGTGTTTGTGGCCCCCTTCCCCCAACATATGCACTGTGTATAGACAACTTACAATGGGCTTGTCTGCTGAATTAAATGGGCACATGTGCACTCACATACACTCTAAAAGATCGACCTAGATGTCTTACAATGATTGCACAATGCAAGCACGCAGACGCACTAATTCACTGACTCATCTACTATATACCATCTCAAACACTTAAACACACTTTCTTCCAGTTCTTTCCCTCTGATCTTTATTTCTCACTTGCCACGTCTTGTAATAGAAACAGACACACACATGTGTAGACATATACACAAACACACGAGCGTAAATGCATACTTTAATAGTCTTGAAAAGTCCTTTTGATGCACCACCACCATGTTCCTATACCCCCGTCTAACCTCCTCTCTTTGTGCTGACACAACCAAAATCCACACTGACACACTGCATATGGAAACAGAATATCATGGACCCAACCAAAACATTCCTACACTCTGACACTTATTACATCAAATGCATGCACAGTTATTTTCGCTCACTGGGTTTTTTTTCCCCCTTGGTTTGACCCATTCCAGCTCTCTAGCACCACTCAGTAAAAGCCAGCAGCTGTGTTTACCTCCATTACTCATCAAATCATGCCTTCACTTTGATTATTTTTCCTCTGTTTTTTTTAAACCGAGGTGCTGCCGTGCCGATACCTGGTTACAGCAGCCAAATCGAGTGCAGTCATGGTCATATAGTATTAACCAACAGTGGGTTTCTGCAAAAGCCAAAAAAAGCTCATGGAATGCCACGGGCACCCCAAATGGATTCCACATGTTGTTTGCGTAATTTCCTCCCACTAAAGTTGACCTACAGTGAAACTAGAAACAAAAACAGCGATCCGTGCAGCATCCCCGCGCAGGTCTGCTTAAATCATCTGCGCTGAGGTTGGAGAGATGCAGCCACCCAACGTCTGCGTAAAGGGGAAACGCTTCCTGTAACGCAAGCTCAGAAATGGTCCAAAACAATCGGAAAAATAAGGACTATGAATGCTCTTCCATCCTCTTTATCTTGGCTTCCTTCCTTTCTCTCTTCTTCTATTAAAATAACCATATTTGGCAAAAGCAAAAAAAACAGCCACTCGGTTGAAAAGAGGAAACATAACCACAGATAGACATATTGACATGCATTTTACATCCGAGCCACAGAAACATGTTGAGCAAACTTAAATCAGAGTCTGGGGGCAAACTCTGCTATATGAGTCACTTCCAGTAAGCACTGACTGTTCCACTCTAGGGATTGTGTCATATGAACAAAACATGGAAGAATGCACTGGTCAGAGTAAATAACCACCTGAATATTATTTACCTTCTCTTACAGCTGTTTCACAATGGGTTTTTTTTATCGAAAGACACGTTTGGTTGCTCCGAAGTGTAATAGTCGAAAGAATGCTAAATACTCACAGTGATGTTTGTCATGCTGAAGTCATCCAAGTTATGTTCTTTCTCTTCGCGATCACTGTTTAGACTATCAAACTCACTGCATTTGCACAATACTTTCCATGCTCTCTCTCTCTCTCTCTCCCTCACTTAGTCACAAAACACACATGCCCCAGCACTCCATGTACACCCGTAACTCAATTTTGGTAAACAAATGTGGGCTGGACAACGGGGTCAAAGATTGGATCCGCAGGGGGAAAGCGCAGAAGGGGAAAAAAGAACATTTTGTCATCACCTGACATGATGAAATCACAGCTCAGGGAGACTGGTTTCGCAGCTATCACCGACAAATGTGAGTCTTCTTTTCACACACGTGCAGTTCTTCTATGCAACTACCAACACCGTGGCTCACTACGCTGCACAAAAACAGCAGCAAAATCACTCCAGAGGGATGCGTAACCCTCTCGATCTATGAACTTTTTGTCCTATTGATTTAGGTAAGCCCAATTTATACTTCTGCGTAAAGTGCTCTGCGTAGGTTACGCAGAGTCCTCTGCGTCGACGCAGAGCCTGTCGAAGAGCCTCTGCGTCGTCTCCGACTGCACGAAATATTTTTTAAGTGTCCGTCACTCCGTCAAGGGACAACGGAGACGGCAAGAGCTGCGATCAGGACAGACCGAGCTAACGCTGCTCTGTGCCGGCTCACAGTGAGCACCGAGCGTCCACAGACGCGGAGCTGATCCCCGCCGATAACGCCGCTGCCGAACTATAAATACGTCATATCTTAACACACACAGCACATGTTTAGACTCTAAATGGCCAATTTCTCGCCTCAAATGATCTTAAAACTGCGTTCCGTCACACAGAAAAGTGAGAAACGGCCACTGTTTCAACAACAACAACAGTCTTTCTCTCTCTTTCTTTCTCGGACGCCATTGCTCACTGTAGCCTGAAGCACAACAACCTTGCGCAGCGACCCCTACTGATCGGGCGGGAAATTGCAGCGCGTGTCCGTCACCACAACGCAGAAGTATGAAGGCTCGAGTCGTCTCTGTGGTGACGCAGACGGATAACGCATTACGCAGTCGGAGAAGTATAATGTGGCCTTTAGATAGTCAGGTACATCTACATCTCAGGTACATCTACCAATGTACAAAGTCATCGGTTTGCTGTCTGTTTCACACATGATCTTGACTGTGTCGTCGCTGGTCTTTTCCTAAGAGCCTGACGGGTCTGTGTGTGTGTCTCTGAGTCTTTCTTGTCTCCTATGGCAGAACATGCTTATAAAGAGGGGGCCACAGAATTTTCCCAGAAAGCCCAGCGCAGCCTATCTGCAATCGATGACGATACACTCCATAACACCCACCTGGATCAATGGTACAGCAGTCAGTCAATATGCCAGCAGTTAACCCAGCTGATTAGGGGGGTAATGCGAGGAATTTCACATCTCCCTGAATAAGGCAGTGAGCCTATGTGTTGTCGGAGCAGACAGACAGACAGACAGACAGACAGACAGACAGACAGACGGGAGCAAAGCGCTTCTTTCTGAAAGATTGAATCTGTCAACACAATCTCAATTTGTGTGTTGTGATCTGTGGCAGACAGATGATGCCTTTATGGGGGGGGGGGAGGGGTTACTGTGAGCAATTAAATGTGCTGGGCAGAGCGGTGATGATGGACAGATAGCCTCTATCCTGTAGTGACTGGCTTTTTAATTGAGTCCCCCCCCCACACACACACACACAACACACACACCACCACCACCTGCATTGATCTCTATCATAAGCTCTTGGACCATGTCCTGGGAAGTGGGGGTTGAGCCATTCAAGGGATCAGAGTGGCAGCACCAGTTTGTTGCAGTTGTGATGGGAAAACAGCTTGGGCTGTGTCACAATATAGTGTTCATGATAACATCAGTCGGGTTTTTAATGTGATCACATTTATAGGCAATATGTTTTGGCTCGATTAGGGAAGGCTCGATACGACCTGTGTATGTCCAATACTGATATCACAACCTTGAATTTCTACAGATATCGATATCAATCAATACAGTCTTTTACCTCTTTTGAATCAGCTTAGCATTTATCGCCTAGCCATGACCGGCCATTTCAAAAAATAAATCAAATTCCATCAGTGAGGCAGACATATGCAGCCCAAACCCACGTCGTAGTCACACGACGCTATCTTGCATGTCACCTGTGCTGATTAAAGCATTAGCATGAATCTATGGAATTAGATTTGTGTCAATACTTTCAAACAACACTTTTCACAAAGCAAGCAACACTTTTTAAAGGTACAATATGTAGTATTTATGGGTTTATATAACCCAAAATCCACTTTTTTATACATATTATGTGCTCCTGCATTGTCTAGTCGCTGTATAATAGTTTTTGTTTCATTTTCGTAGTGTTTCAAAAAGTCATGTAAAATAACACGGTCGCGGGGCCGCGGTTGCATAGCCACTGTTAGCAGAGAGACGCCATGTTTCTACCGGAGCCTGTAAGGACAAACGCGAGAGAGAACAAATCAAGCGTCTCTTTACTTGGCCGCGGTAGCTCCGCCCTCTCCCTCGCCTCACGAACCTCATCTGCTGACACGGAGAAAGACGACGAGGACGACATTTGACCGGCTGAGGACACTGTAGCGCTCAGGGAAGGGAGGGGGGGTGAGCAGAGGAGCAGTTCTTTGTTGTGAATTTCAGCCTCTCCTCTAGATGGCACTATAAACTACTTACTTCACCTTTAAATTTATAATAATTATAATTTATGTTTGTGTATTTTGATTTTGTGGTTCATTTGTGTTGTTTGAAAATATTACTTATTTTTTCACCCCAACATTTGACCCTGTGACATTGACCTATACAGGTTGTGAGTATCCTTAGGCATTATTGAGGTATAATTCCAAGGTAACCTTTCAGCATGATGTAAGTGATCTGATAGATAGATAGACACTAATAAGCTGCTTTCAGACACACACTGAACTCTGCCGATTCTTCAGTAATTCTCCAGAGGGGCTGTATGTGTGAACACTGATTCTTGATAGATTACCCTGCCAGCGCCCCAGTGTAATCTCTAGTTAATGTCCTGGTGAGCTCATAATGAGAACGCAGCAGGTGAAACTCCGGGGGGAAAATCGGAATCTCTGTAGGCTCCTGCTTCTTCCTGCTTCTTCTAAAGCGAGTCACCATCTCCTCTTGCATCTCACCCAACCAATCTCCCAATGTGTTTGTCAAACGCCACGGATTTGACCACGCACAAATCTCGTTTACGTCTTAAAACGTCTCCACTGCCTCCTCTGGGCTGTGTCTCCAGCCTTGAGGAAATCTGGCTCATGGTAGGAGATTTTGACCATTTCAGACGGAGGGCTCTGCTGCTATTGGCTGGTCCATTAAGCAGCTGTGCACATTCTTCAGGTATAGATGCTTTTGTTGTAAAGGAACAGTCTCAAAGAGAGTGAAATAACGACTACAATAAAATGCATGCCAAAATCAGATTTTGGATATGAGGAGTTTGTGTATATCTGTGGTCACGTTCTGGCAGAGGTTAAGGACGGAGTTCCTGCATTTTTCTTACGCCTTCTTGCCTACTACAGCTTTAACTCATATGACCTGCAGTGCAGGACGGTGAAAAGAAAATGACCAATGTGGTCAGTGTTTGTTTATCTGAAAATGCCAATCGAAACAGTTGAAAAGCACAACTGAATAAAAACCTCTTTATGGAAAATGCCGAAAGAAAAAAAAAGCCACAAACCACTCCGATGATTGTTATTGTTTAGTTGAGTCCTGTGACTATAATATAGTTTGTTTACTTTTTTCAACATGCGTGACTATTCAAATGAACTTCACTCTGTGCATCAGTGTTACCATTCGCGGCGCCGTGAGAAATGAGGAATATCTGAACCGAACAGTCGGCTCAATCTGTCGCTGCTGCTTCTTCACGCTGTTGCGTTCCCTTCTTTACACAAACTACACATGCACTGCTGATACAGTTAAGAATACACAGCAGTCAGTCATATTACGCCACGATTGTTTACGTGACTGTTGTGTCTGCATCACAGCTGAGCTTTTGATGAGGCTCTCAGACGCAAATTTGATGATTCAGCTGAAAGATTTAGTGTTGAGTACTTATTTTAGCAGTTAAATACCCTGCAAAAATATGCTTACTTTGACAAAACTGATGTTTTACTACTCAACTATTTTGATTGTTTTCTTTTCTTTTGATTTTTAGCATCTTATGCGTGAATTTAATTGTCTGGTTTATTGGCTGATTTCACTGATTATGACTTAATGACGTCATTTTAATGTCTTAAAGGCATTAATCATCATTTTCATCAACAACTTATTGATTAATCGAGAAAAAATAATTGTTATTTATGCTTTTAGAGACACTACTTTTCTACACTATAAGGTCTTATTTCCCCACATGGGCAAATTTGCAATTACAATGAATAATTTGCTATTACAGTAAAACAAGGGTGGTTAAATACCACCAACACCAACAACTCAACCTTGAGTATCAACTGATATACAATCTTTGAAATCATCAAGGTTTTTTACACACTTCCGCTGATGCATTTACCACCTGGTCACAACCAGCCATTTCCAAAACAGTGTTCCAACTGTATAACAAACATTCTGCTCGTGCACAGAAGAAAAGAACAGCCCACATTTTCACAGCCTGTGCTTAGTAAAGAATTGAGAGCAGATTAAGTCTTTTGGTACATTTCCTGTTTTTCTTTTCTTTTTTTTTTTGATATTCAATCCAGTGATTTTAACCAGTATCGGAGAAATATCGATGCAGAGTATTGTACCAGCTCCCCCTTGGATATAGAATCTCCACATGAGTGGTAATAGCAGCCTGCTTATTCATGCACAGGGAGAAGGCCCTTTTGTAAATGGATTTAAGTGAGAGTTTAAATGGGCACTAATCTCACTCGCTGAACATCCGTGAGCTACAGGAGGTCTCCGCTACACCACATAATAGACCACCACCCCCTTCGTCATTTTTTTTGAAGATAACACCCCCACCCCCCCCCCACCTAAATTCACACAAACACACACCCCATGGCGGTTAAAGGCAAAGCTGGGCCTCTCTCCTTAACGCAGGGTAAAGTCACAGAGGTCAGTGCTCAGTTTCCACATCAAACTCAGGAGCAGAGGCCAGAGTCTCATCTCCCCCCCCACCACCACCACCACCACCTTTCTCCCTCCCACCTAAACCCTCTCCCTCCCTCCTGTCCTCCTGCCACCACACACCCCACCTCCTCCTCCTCCTCCTCCTCCTCCTCCTCCTCCTCCTCTCTGGATGTACAAATGCCTTTGCTGTCAGCTCTGCCCTGGTCCCCTGTAATTGAAAATAACAGCCAAGGGCCAGCCCCCGGCCACTCTCCCCAGCCTGGTGGCTCCCTGCCTCTCTGACAGCCACCCATCAATACCAATGACTATTACACTGGAAGTGAGAGCACTGGAGATGACATCCAAGACACCACCCCTGCAACACTCCCACACATACACACACACACACACACACACACACACACCTCCCCCCCAGTGTCCTTCCTCCGCTACCCGAGCCTCCTAATGTTTAACCCATTGCTAACAGCCTTCTCTCTATATCTTTAATCTGCTACAGTAGACCATGATAGGCATCTCTCTCTAACACACACACACACACACACACACACACACACACACACACACACACACACACACACACACAAACACACACAGGTTTGCGGAACTTTTATGAAGCTGCATTGACAGCTTAAACAAAGCCTCATCTTTGACATTAACGACAACCAACGAATGCTTAACCCTAACCTTAACCTAACCACAGTTTAAATCTTAGCCTTAAACTTAAGCAGTTCCTCAGAAATTAGGTTCTGCCTCATTAGGACCAGGTTTGGACTACTGGTTCCTGACAATGTCAGTCCTAAAGAGGCAAGAAATACAAATACAAATACAAATACATACGCACCACAACGCTACACACAAAAAAACGCTCCACAGACAAGTCACAAAAAACTCTTGACAAGCGGCCAAACTTTTAGAAGTGCAGAGGGAGAGTTGGTGTCTCACTCTGCACTGCACACAAAATTCACTCCGTATCATGGTACAAACAGTGCTGCACTGATAAGCTGTGTTTTTGAAGTTGATTCAAGGTAAATAAGTGACACAAAGATTCCACAGCTGGTGCCTGTGTGTGCACTGTAAAGTCAGGATGCTCTGCATGTCCACAGCCACTCCAGCAAAGTGCATAATCACTTTTTTTGTGATTTTTTTTGTCTCCACTTTGTCATGACAGCTTATATGAATTCACTTAGGTTGTGAGAATAAGAGTTGCATGCACGGTCCAGTCAGGCACGAATGCAGGCAGCAGACTCTTTCCTCCTCCACTGACAAGACGACACCCAGACACGGAGGGTGACATCTGAGTTTGTCAATCTGATTTGACAGAGCAATGACAGCTAAACAGGATGCACTTGAGCATAAGCACAAAGCCCAACACTGTGACAGAAACGAAGCAAACAGCAGCAGCAGCAGCAGCAGCAGCAGAGGAACAGGCTGAGGAAGAAATGCACAGACCTTGTCAGAAGCTGCAGAGCCGTGGAGACTATAGGACAGTGTTTCCCTCTCTGTCTCCTCGCCTCCTCTCTCCTCTCACTGTGCGTGTATGTACTGTATGTATGTGTGTGTGTGTGTGTGTGTGTGTGTGTGTGAGTGTGTGAGTGTGTGTGAGTGATCGGCTCCCTCCCCTTCTGCCTCTCAGCTGCTCAGCTTAGGCAGTTCTCAGGAAATGAATGGGAGCGCACAGAGAACTGTTGTACTTGCAAATGACTTACCCCGAGTCACATGATCCGCTAAATGTAGGGTGGGCCAGTGGGTGGAGGCTTCATAAGCAAAAAGGGGGAAGACAATATACTCTAAGCTTTAACAGCGTGCATCGAATTACACGGGGGCCCCACCGGGGAGGGTTTCCGACGTGTCCGCGCGCTCTCAGCCACACCGAGGTCCGTCTCTGCCCCTCCCGGAGCGCAGCGCGGAGATCCGCGGGCTGGGGGGTGCGGTGCGCACCGGGAGCACCTCCCCGTTTAAAGGGGACAGAGGAGGAGGAGGAGGAGGAGAAGGTGTGGAGAAGTGGGTTTAGTTTAGAAATGTAAACTTTGTTGATTCAACTATATGTTTATTTGCTTAGTCGTGCCACAGTTGCAGAGACTAAATATTTGGATCTGTTTTTAAGTTACCCTTCTCTGGAAGTTAATGCGTGTGTTTGTGTGTGTGTGTGTGTGTGTGTGTGTGTGTGTGTGTAATTGAACTGAAAAATAAAAACTTTATTTTTCTTTTTTTCACCTAGGTACTATTTATATATATATATATATATATAAGAAATTTTCTTTTTTTTCATTAACTTTTCCTCTTCAAGATTCAAGATTCAAAGATTCAAAGTGTTTATTGTCATATGCACAGTAAAGAAACACGTTTCCCTGTACAATGAAATTCTTACTTTGCTGTCCACTCAAAAATACCAGCACAAAGTAGAAAGAAATGTTTTAAAAAGTATAATATACATAAGAAAAAATAGTTAATAAATATTACCAAAAAACTAAAATAATATATATGCATGAAATAAGTATAAACATGTGCATGAGCAAGAAGAACTGTACATAAAGTGCACACTGGTTGTGCAAGATGTTGTGCAACAGATTTAAAGATTTAAAAAACACCTGTGGTGTCGTTTTTCATCCTTTTCTGATCAGCACTGACACTGGAGCCATGATAGTAAAAATGTCACATAGTGTATAATTTATCAATTAGTAGTCCAGATCATGAAGCAAAAGAGCATCTATTTTGATAATTCATGTTTTAAAATGAATTTAAGTTACCTTTGAAATTTGTCTGGCTTATTCACTGCAGTAGACAACAGGTCATATCAGGCTCTGTACAAACTAATGTCCTAAATGTCAAAGAATGAAGTGTGTGTGTCTTTAAAATAGTTAAATAGTAATTTATTCACAAGAATTGATCTACTCTATCTACTTACATATATACATATACATTACATACATTTTCATTGTCAAACTTTTTGTTCATTTTGTGATTAAAGGGGAAATAAGTAGTTTATAGTGCCATCTAGAGGAGAGGCTGAAATTTACAACAAAGAACCGCTCCTCTGCTCACCCCCTCCCTTCCCTGAGCGCTACGGTGTCCTCAGCCGGTCAAATGTCGTCCTCGTCGTCTTTCTCCGTGTCAGCAGATGAGGTTCGTGAGGCGAGGGAGAGGGCGGAGCTACCGCGGCCGTAGCAGACGAAGCGGAGAGAGTGGAGGCGGGACTTCCTGCTACAAGTAAAGAGACGCTTGATTTGTTCCCTCGCGTTTGTCCTTACAGGCTCCGGTAGAAACATGGCGTCTCTCTGCTAACAGTGGCTATGCAACAGCGGCCCGCGACCATGTTATTTTTGCATGAAACACTACGAAAATGAAACAAAAACTATTATACAGCGACTAGACAATGCAGGAGCACATAATATGTATAAAAAAGTGGATTTTGGGTCATATAAACCCATAAATACTACACATTGTCCCTTTAAGTTGATCAAATGTCAGAAAGAAGCTGAGAAAATACAAAAGTGGCTCATGTTTTCTGACCACAAGTCCATAATCTAAAGTTCAGTCTCGAGGTCTAAGAAAAACAGCGAGTGTTGGATAATTTCCGTTCCTGCTACAAGAATAAAATGCCACTCTTCTGCCTGCTGTTTTAAGTGATTTAGCTTTCAATAGCATGCTGGAACACTTCCTCATAATGACTGTATACTTTTAAGTAATCCTCCGTATATAGTGCCTGAGCTGCTACACCCATGTCAGCGTTCTCTCCTGGTGTTCTCTTGCTTGATGAAAGGTGTCTCTGTGGAACGAGAGGCTGATGCTGATGCTGATGCCGCTGAGCTCCCACAGTCACTCGCTCCCCTGGGAGCTCTAATTAAGGTAAAGGAAGCAGGACTCATCTGCATGGACGACGGTGCTCTTACCTTTCTACATGAAGCAGGGTTTATCGTGGCTGAGAGACACAGAGATGATAGAGACAGTGATGGGGAAAAAAAGGGGCTATTTACAGTGTTACTGTAAACCTCATCCAACTGCTGCCCACTTAATATTCACCCTGTTTCACACCAGATACTGTATGTCTTCTGTTTGCGATGAATGGATGTTAAAATGGTTGGGTGGAGACGAATGGATGGAACAAAAGGGACGGAGGGGAAAGAGTGACTAGATTAATAAGGTTGTCTGCTGGATGGAGAGGTGGCTGGGTGATTGTGTATGGGTGAATTAAGAACTATGTTCTGTGTGGGAGGGGCTCTGAGTGTCCAATGGGAAGAAGGGTTGGCCAAATGAACGCATGAATGGATAGAGGAGGGATGATGCGGCCATAATGAAAAGTGTAATGTTTTTGCGACAGTTTTGCATTTTTGTATTTTTCTCGTTTCATGACGGGCAGAAGGGTAAAAAATAAAAGAACTACAGTATGATGAGATTCACATCAGATTCACACCCTATATGTACTGAATGATGGTGAAATAAGCGTGTTACACAGGTAAGTTCTCCCTAAGGCCATTTGTGGACCAGCTCTTAAGATTGAAAATACACATTTGACAGGTTTGACATATTTGACAGTATTTTAAACAGGTGAGAGACAAACTGCAAATGTGAAAAAAGCAATAATATGTGAAGAAAGTGTACTCAAGAAACCAAGAAAGAAATGCACTCAACAATGTGAGTTCACAGACATCACCTGCATACATGCACCTATTGGATGGTTCCAGCCGTCAATCACACACATACTCTTCTCTACTCATCTATTTTCTTCTAAACGGGAACTTAATTTAAAAACTTGACACCATGCTCTAGCGATTGAGACCATTAACTCCTCGGAAAAATGTCTATTGATGTAATAAATCGAGTTAGAAGTAGGCTCATTTTCCCATTGACTTCTATTCAAACTAAGTTATTTTTGCAACCAACAGTCAATCCCGGTGGTTGTCACACTTCCTGGCTTCACTTTTCAAAGTGGAAGACTACTTCCATTTTTATTTTTTCAAATAAGGGTTCCAAAATGATCCTTCTACAATGGCTGAGGTTCTGCCTGGAACCATTTGCTTCTGAAAAAACCTTTCCCGAAGAAAGGGGTTTTCAAGAAGGGTTCTTGGTAACACCAATGTGACACGATCCCACTTTCACCACACAACCTTCTTTATTATTATGGGTTAGGGTTAGGGTTAAAAACCTCTCTTACCTTCAGGACGCAAAGCGGCTCAACTCCCGGTAGGCTCATTGTGCCCTCTTCCTGGGCCGATTCAACTTTTCCCTGACCTTCCACCCCGGCTCCAGGAACGTGAGGCCCGACGCCCTCTCTTGTCAATTCTCTCCTGATCCACCTTGTGTCTAGAACCTGGTCCCATCGTCCCACCTGCCTGCATCATCAGAGCAGCTTCTTGGCCAGTGGAGGTAAAGGTCCGGATGGCTCAACATACCGAACCTGATCCCAGAGGTGGTCCTCCGCATCGCCTTTTCGTCCCCAACGCCGTTTGCTCTGAGGTTTTGCAGTGGGCACATTCGTCTAAGCTCACGTACCATCCAGGAGCCGCCTGTACACTGCAATTCCTCAAACAGCATTTTTGGTGGCCTTCCATGTCTAAAGACACAACAACCTTTGTCTCTGCCTGCTCCATCTGCGCCCGAGGCAAATCATCCAACCGTCCTCCGGCTGGTCTCCTCAACCCGCTGTCCATTCCCCGTCGTCCTTGGTCCCACATCGCCGTAGACTTCGTCACTGGGCTACCTACGTCATACAACAACACCACTGTCCTACCGTAGTCGACCGTTTTTCCAAGGCGGTGCACTTCATCCCTCTCCCCAAAACTGCCCTCTTCTGCCGAGACTGGAGAATTACTGGTGAACCGGGGTTTGAGGGAAGGGTTCGACCGAGGCCCCCAGTTCACTACCCAAGTGTGGAAGGCTTTTTGCTCATCCACAGTCTAATGGCCAGACGGACCTGCGATGTGTCCCCGCACGTCACCCCACTGAGTGGAGCTCCTTCCTCCCGTGGGTGGAATACGCCCACAATTCCCTTAAGTCTGCTTCTGCGGAGTTTCACCATTCATGGCTTACCTCAGCTACCAGCCTCCCCTTTTCAATTTCTAGGAGGACATAGTGGCAGTTCCCTCTGTTCAGGCCAACCTACGCCATTGTCAGGCAGTCTGGCTCCCTTCAGCGCGCCTCGCTTTCTTCCCAAAAGCAAGCCAACCGACACCAAATCCCTACACCGACTACCAACCTGGGCAAAAGGTTTGGCTGTCGTCCAAGGACCTCCCTCTCCAGATGGAGTCACGCAAGCTAGCTTACTGCTTTATCGGCCCTTTCACTGTTGACCTCATCATCAATCCCACCTCCATCTGCCTAAAACTACCAAGGTCCTTGAACATTCACCCGACCTTCTCAAACCTGTCATCGAATCCGAACTGGAATCAGGAGCCTTCTTAAGCCGGAGCTTCCCAAGTGTGGAAGGCTTTTTGCTCCGCCTTGGGCGCCTCCACCAGGCTATCGTCCGGTTATCATCCCCAGTCTAATGGCCAGACGGACCTGCGATGTGTCCCCACACGTCACCCCACCGAGTGGAGCTCCTTCCTCCCGTGGGTGGAATACGCCCGCAATTCCCTTACGTCTGCTTCTGCGGGGTTTCACCATTCATGGCTTACCTCGGCTACCAGCCTCCCCTTTTCAATTTCTAGGAGGACCAGTGGCAGTTCCCTCTGTTCAGGCCAACCTACGCCGTTGTCAGGCAGTCTGGCTCCCTTCAGCGCGCCTCGCTTTCTTCCCAAAAGCAAGCCAACCGACACCAAATCCCTACACCCGACTACCAACCTGGGCAAAAGGTTTGGCTGTCGTCCAAGGACCTCCCTCTCCAGATGGAGTCACGCAAGCTAGCTTACCGCTTTATCGGCCCTTTCACTGTTGACCTCATCATCAATCCCACCTCCATCTGCCTAAAACTACCAAGGTCCTTGAACATTCACCGGACCTTCTCAAACCTGTCATCGAATCCGAACTGGAATCAGGAGCCTTCTTAAGCCGGAGCCGCCTGCTTCACCAGCGTCAGATCGTTGTTCTACACCTACTGGTAAAGTCGCAAGTCTCGTCTCTCTATGCTCGATTCCTACTTCCTGGAAACGTACCTCACTCGTCCTCAGGTCGCCACGTCTCCTGCTCTCTGAGAGACACGGACCCTCGTCAGCGACTTCCTCCTTTCACCTGGGTTCCCGTCGCTCGACTCCGCCATCGCCTTCTCGTCTTCTGCTCCACAAGGGACACGGTTCTTCGCCATCGGCTTCCCTCTTCTCCCGGGATTCCCTCCGATATACTCTGCCGTCGTCTCCTCGTCATCCACTCGGCGAGTGGCACTAATCACATCCAGCGTCGTCTTCGGCTCTGTGCAAGAACACCAGCTCTGAGTGAGTTTGTTTCCGAGACGGAACCAGCCAGCAAACTCTGACCTCACCCCCCCATGTTGTCTGCATTTGGGTCTTAAAACACTCTGTTCTTTATAAAGAATCGTAACACAATGGTTTCAGTAAGAACCATTTTGATCCAGAGAACAATCCTTTGCTGACTAAAGGGTTCTTGGTGGAACCCTCCAACCTTTATTAAAAAGATTCTACCTGGAGCCAAAAAGTGTTCTCCTATGAGGCCAAGCCGAAGAACCTAATATGGTTCTACTTAGCACTTTTATTTCTAAGATTGAACAATATATCAGGCCTTACCCTATTTATTAACATACTGATGGCAACAAATGTTCATCAGGTAGCAAACATATCATGTTGACTGACAAACTTTCGAGATTGGTAGGGACACTGCCATGGCATTCAAATTTTCAAATACTTTTCTGTCATTTCCTTTTCTGTTGTGAAAAAGTGAGTTCAGGAGTTTTCACTCTAAATAAATCACCATAGTTGACTTAATTTGATCACTCTTGGCCTGTGCAACCTTTCTCTCTGTTAGTCTCACCCCCTCTTCTTCAGCATTCCTTTTCTATTCTGACCACGACATCCAACCATTTTTGCCATATAAAATGTTATTGGTAAAGTAGCAAGTTTGCAAAAATGATGTTGTATAAATGTTGTTGACATATAAGCGTTAGAGTGAGAGTTGCATTTGAGGACTATAGTTTCTGAGAAAGTCATCAAGTTGACAGTTCATGCACTGGCCACAACATCTCTCAACATAGAAAATGCTCAGGTATTCCTAAGGGGCTTCCCCTTGACTCTGTGCACATTGAGGCTTTTGACAGTATTGCATATTAATTGTACTGCAAAGTTCTGGATATATTTTGATATACAGTGTGTGCCATCCACTTGACAGTATTAAAATCTCATTGAAATGCAGCACATCATAGATAGATCAAGTGGAGGACGTGGTTATTCATCTTGTGTATTGATACATGAGAATGATCAATTGCAGATTAATGTGATTTTAACAATCTCGGAGATGATTTGCATGGTGATAAGACTGGCTGGTTAACAGGCACTTTGGGGGAATCTGTGTGTGTGTGTCTGTGATGGAACACTAATGTAACATCAGCCACAAGGCCTGGTGATGATCCTTGTAATGATGTCCTTAGGAGCCCTTTTCAAATGAAACCCTCACTGTGTAACCGGTGCCCGAGGAATCCTGGCATGCACTGATGGAGGAAGGCAGGCGGAGTGGCGCGCAAAACAAGCGCTCCGAGGGCAGTGGAAGAGGGAGGAGTGTCGGCGGAACACGGGAGGACGAAGCTGCGGAGATCTGTCGTGGAGTTTGGAGAGGAGGAAGAATGAGAAGGGATGCTGGGAGATGGTGCGAGGGACTTGGGGGAGGGGACACTGAAGGAATGGATCGGGCATCATCTATGATTGAGTGCTCGAGTCAGAGCTTCTAGTTTCCCGCTGTTGTCCCTAGTAGGGCTTATTAAACACCTGAGATACAAGCACCTCTCCCAAGGCTATGCCATTTTCCAGACATGTTCCTAAATGTATCACCCTGGAATGGGAGCAATTCAGAGACATCTGGGCATCTGGGGGGGATCATTTGTGGTGCAGTATAATAAGCTGTAAGGCATCAAGAGACACATTGTCGTTACACTCTTCTCCCGCGCATCGTCTGACCCGCTCTCATCAAATTATTGTAACACCATTCATCATTTAGTCACACACTATAAAACGTTCACACTGAGGGGGTGAAGGGAGCCTGTGTTTGACTTAGCAAATGTGCGCGTGTGTTGTGAAATGCTACGGGTGAGCGATGTGATGCTCCGCTCATGTTGTCTCTAGCTGAACTTTAGACTCTGGACTGAAAGAACAGACATGCCAGACAAGGAAGTGGGGGAACAGAGACACTAAACACAACCTTTTTCTGCACAGTCATCAGGGAGGGAGGGGGGAAACGGGGAGAAAAAAACACTCAAGAGATAGATGATATTCTGTTATTGTTGGTTGACTTATAACTACACTAACCAGACACGTTATTAGGTACAGGATACCTGATGAAGTGGCTCGTGTGGCATTTGGTGTGGTGTTATTTTGCTGTAGCCTATCAGCTTTTAAAGGTTAGACATTTTGGGCCTCACAATTCGTCTTCTGCAGACCTTGGGTTGTAATGGTTGTTAGCATATCTCCGCTGCTCACTGGATATTGTTCTCTTCTTTGAACCATTTTCTGCAAACCCAAGAGAAGTTTTGACTAATAAAACATGTTTAAAGCTACTAAATTCACCCATTCAGACTCTCAATATAAACTTCAGCAGATCCTCTTGCCCTTGTCTACATGCCAAAATGCATAATTGATTGCCTGATTTTTATGTCAATGACAAATGCGTAACTAATAAAAGGGTCAGTGATGTGTAACCAAAAGAAAAAGTCAAAGACATGCACCTTTATGTTCCCCTTTTTAGGGAGCGAACACATTGTGGAAGATAATTACGTCTGCCTTCCAAGCACATGCTTTGAATGTAATCATAAAAGAATATGTATGAATAAAAGGATGAAATACAATAAAGTGAAGTGAATGTGAGAAACCCAAAGAATAAACTTGAAACCTTGAAAACAACTTGAAAATAGGAATATATTCTAATACACACATAGACTGTCATGACCTGTTCGTGTGGACAGACAACCCTGCTTTAAAGGCAACAAAGTGCTTGTCTTTATCCCCTGCAGTTGCATTCTGATCACACTGTGAATCTCCAACACAATAGGTCTAATGTGAGCGTTTGCTCCCGGCCCCAAATTACGGAAGCGTATTGCATTCACTTGAAAAAAAAAAAAAAATTCCTGTTTTTCTCGTCGTTTTTCGGAGTAATTTTTTTTCTGTTTTTCTGAGTAATTTTTTTTCTGTTTTTCGGAGTAATTTTTTTTTATAACAACATGGACGGCTTGTTTAGTTCAATCAAGTTTTACTTTGATCTGAGTTTAAGACACTGGGAGATAGTCCTGTCTTTAAGTCAGATAGATGGTATTATCATTAGTTTGTCGACTTTACGCAGGCACCTGAGGACTTTGCGGTTGTTCAGAAGGAAAAGCCCATTCAGGTCTGCTAGCCATAGCGATCTTTCTCCAGGATCAGTTGGACAGATATGGCATGCTCCATGGATACAAGATGATGCATTTGAAATGCATTCAGGCTGGCTACGTGGTGACTCAAGAGACGATCAGGAGACTGCTGAAAATATTGGATGCACACGGCGTGCAGCTGAGGCGCCGGAATCGCCTTCGGTCGCGTGTGTACCATAGCAAGAGTGCTCGATAATTCAGAAAAAAATTACTCAGAAAAACAGGGAAAAAAAAATTTGCACGAAAAACAGAAACAAAAATTTACTCGGAAAAACAGAAAAAAAAAAAATTACTCAGAAAAACGGGGAAAAAAAGATTTGCACGAAAAACAGAAAAAAAAAATTTACTCTGAAAAATAGAAAAAAAATTACTCAGAAAAACGGGGGAAAAAAAAATTTGCACGAAAAACAGAAAAAAAAATTTACTCTGAAAAACAGAAAAAAAAAAAATTACTCAGAAAAACGGGGAAAAAAAGATTTGCACGAAAAACAGAAAAAAAAAATTTACTCTGAAAAATAGAAAAAAAATTACTCAGAAAAACGGGGGGAAAAAAAATTTGCACGAAAAACAGAAAAAAAAATTTACTCTGAAAAACTGAAAAAAAAAAAATTACTCAGAAAAACGGGGAAAAAAAGATTTGCACGAAAAACAGAAAAAAAAAATTTACTCTGAAAAATAGAAAAAAAATTACTCAGAAAAACGGGGGGGAAAAAAAGCACGAAAAACAGAAAAAAAATTACTCAGAAAAACAAAATCAAACTGAAAATTAATTACTGAGAAAAACAGGAGTTTTTTTTTTTTTTTCAAGTGAATGCAATACGCTTCCGTACCAAATGGCAAGGCTTCTGTCCTCGAGAAGAAAATCTAAGAAGTACAATAAACCAGCCCCGGAGTGTCAAACACAAAATCTTTGAATCTCGAGGGGAATGGTGCAAGTTGTGACTCTCGCTGTGCTCAAAATGACACCATTTATTATCATAATTTATAGGAAAGCTCCCCTGCTGTACATTACAGAACAGATTTGAACCAAGTCCCTGCTCTTGACATTTTACACAACTCTGCTTGATAATTCTCAAAATAGGTTAATTGGTGACTCAATGTCAATGTGAGTGTGACAGGTTGTTTGTCTCTATTTTGGCCCTGTGATATGCTGGCAATATTCCCAGGATGGACACTGACTCTCGACCAAATGTCTGGACTGACTCCAGCTCCCACCATGACTGTCAAAGCAAAAGTTATATGGACTGATAAATGGATGGATGGATATTTTTTTTTGCTTAAATTACTTTTTGTGTGACCTGGTGCTTGACTAACTTTATAATTCATGATAGTTTATTGCATTATAACGCTGCATAATAATTTACAACAGGTGGGCCAAGAGAGGTCATCAAAAAATGTTAGTTTCACCGCGGTGTAGACTGTTACCACCTGCATTTTTGTACATAATTTGGCACATATTTCTTAGTAATTTAAAATTCTGTTTTTTACGTCCCATATAGAATGCTGACCTGCTATTTTCATGCTTGAAAATTCATAAGTCGACTTTTAAATTAAGTATTTTTTCAGATATGTTGTGTTTTGTGATTCAGATGGGCCACTTCTTACAGAACACAACACCATGGTGACTTTAAAATAATTCTATGTCATTTTGATAATTAAAAACAACAACAGATCCCTGGATTTCCACATTAAATTATGCAGGCTAGGGATTTGGACGAGGAGATCGCTGCGGTGTAGATAACTCAAGAGTATTATCTGCTCCGCCTTATCAGTATGTAGCTGATAGGGTTGGCTTGGGTCTAAACCTCCAGTGGAACCTTCATGTTAGAAGCTCCCAGATGAACGAGTCTCGCTTAAGTCATATAATATTCTGCTATAAGGATTCCATAGTAATGCGCAGTGGTAAAGAGAGCTGTATAAATTATTGATCCATATATGTATGCTTGTATATATACTGTATATATATATGCATGTATATATATATATATATATATATATATATATATATATATATATATATATGCAGGATATACATGTGTCATTTACTAAAAATATGCAACTTCCAAGGATGTAGCACTATTATGTTCTGAAACACAGCTCACGAATCCTAAACTAAAAGATACTCTAGAAGAATACGACAATGTTGATTTCACCATGTTTCGATGGTCAGTTATTTTCCACTGTGCACAACAAAGAAGGTTGCTGTCAGGTTAAATCAAATAAAGAAGTTAAAAGGGAGATAGAAGAGACAGTTAGAGGTAGAACTACACAAAACAATTGGCGAGAAACAAGAATGACCATGAGAAATCCAAAAGAAGGTAATAACACTGAAAAATGGATGGGGTAGGACATCTGCTTGCTCCGGGGGGCCTCCCCTGGTCTGGTGGCTATGCATGCAAGTGTATTGGTGTGTGTACATTGCGTGTGTCTGTGTGTGTGTGTGTGTGTGTGTGTGTGTGTGTTTGTCCAGGCGTCAGTACACCTGCACAGATTGAGTGGGTTGGCTCAGTGGGCTGGCGTGGAGCTCCGTGCATCTCCCCCCAGGCCAGCTCTCTGTCAGGCCCTGCCAAGGTCAGCCTCCTGCCAGGGGGGTGTGGGGGGGGGGGGGGGTGTGGGGTTATGGGGGGCGGGAGGGGGACGCTTCAGCATGACCACCGGGGCCTCAGCACGCTGTGTCTAATAGCAACCGCAAAGCCCTTGCGCACACACGCGCACACACACACACACACAAACACACCCCTGGAATGAACTTTAGCACCAATACAGAGACAAACACGGTCGCAAAAAAAAACCGCAAGCTGTAAGGACACATTTTGAGGGAAGGCTGACTGTTTGAAGCGTCTCCCACGAAACATATCCAAAAGAAACGCTCGAAGAAGCATAAACACAGTAGTTTGGATTAGTTGACAAAGTAATGCTACATTAGCTGCTGCAGCTTAAGTGGATGAAAGAGAAGCTTGAAAAGTAACAAGGAGACGTGTGTGTGTGTTTTAAAACTGCTTGCTCCGTAGTGTGTCCATTCCATGGCTATCTGTTACCGAGATCGTTTTACAAGGTGGCTGGACCCAGGGTGGGTGAGCTTGTGATACTGCAGCCATCCTGAAAATACCTTACTCATGTATGCACACATGATGAGAGGAGCTGCAATGAGTGATTGCAATGGAAACATCAGGCCTGCAGAGCCACAGTGTGAATATAATACAAAAACCTTGATGCTTCCGTGTGGAAACTTTCACCACGGCATCGGTGGCATGGACGTGAATCGAGCATGTTTAGGTGAGAACGTTAGATTAATGGTGTGCTTTATGTTATGTTGCTGTATTGCTGAATTTTAAAACCAGAATATACAGTGAGGAGTGGCTGAGAGATGAGTCTCCTCGTGCGGGCAATGGAGACACCTGGATTGTATGGCAGCACTGGAGCAATTACACACCGCCACTCCTCCAACACAACCCTGCTGCTGTCAAAGCCTGTCATCAGAACTAGTGTGTGTGTGTGTGTGTGTGTGTGTGTGTGTGTGTGTGTGTGTGTGTGTGTGTGTGTGTGTAATCAGCCACCAGAGTCCCCAGCGTTACTCTTTTGTTGCTCTTTTCCCAGCCAGCAGCCCTTTGGTTGTGTGGCGTAGAGACCTCGTGTTGTTCCCCTTTGACAGCTCAACCCCTCCCTGACTCCCTCACCCACTCACACACACACACACACACACCCACCCATCCTGCTTCACCTCCTTCCTCTCCTCACCTCGTCCTCCTCCCTCACCTCCCTCCCTCCCCTCCCCTCCCCTCCCCTCTCCACCCTCCCAGGAGTTGAGTAGAGAAGGAACAGCTAGTGCTCTCCAAATACAAGGACAGAAGCTGCCAGCATGTAGCCATGGCAACAGCTTCTCTCTCACCCGCCACTTCCCCGCTCAGTAAAAAAGGGAGTGTGGAGAATTGCAGGGCCCCTCTCTCCTCTCTATGCTCTCACACAGCCCAAATTAGATGGGTCACAGTGTGTTTTTCTGGCACCCGTTTAAATAATCATAGAGATGGATGTGCGTAGAAAGAGAAGGAGGAAGAAAAGCGAGGTGAGGCGGGGGCATACCAAGGAAGTAGAATGGGGGTGTTAATCCAAAAAGATGCAGATTGCTGCACAACAAATGATTTTTCCCTCCCCAGACGTAAGACTGTGGTGGGCAGAGACGAGGATGCTTGAGATATTTGTGAGCCGTGGTGCAGAACGTATCGCGGCGATGCAAGTGAAGGAGGGGAAAGACTCAATTTGTAATAGTTTTAAGGTGTGAATGTCTGGGAGACAAATCAATTCCATGTTCCGAGCTCACTGCTAAATGTGATTTCTAAGGTTGATTTCCGGGGTCCAACTCTCTGACTAAGTTTATTTTCTGACATATCAACACATAGCACATGAAGAAGTGCTCATACAGAACCAGATCGACTCTCTTCACCCATACATTGCTGTGAGGGCACTCTTCTGTCTTCTGGCTCTGAGAGAGCGGTGGGAGAATCAACTCACTTGCAGTCAGGTGTGTGTGGCACTGATTGGTGTTGGTTAAGCCCAGGTGTGGGGAGTGTTCATATACCCTGAGTCTCCTGTGCTCTGTTTGTCCTCTCATTGTCTCACCTTCAGAGGGAGTGAGAGGTTCTCCCTGTGGCTTCTTAAGTTGCTGGTGTATCTATAAACATCAACTCAGAACTTTGTGTGTGTTCGATGTCAACTGTGTGTTTCCCAGTATAACTTGTGGTGCTGGAAAGTTTGTTGTGACTTCAGCCTCTTGGGTTATCAAAGGTCTCCTGGGCAGCCTTTGCCTTTCGTTTTTGTGTTTTCTGGGCCTCCTGGACAATTCTGGTTTTGAGTCAGCTGCTTGGCAGCGGTGGTTTAGTTAATCATTTTAGGGCTTTATATCATTGAGGAAGCCTGTAGTGGCTCTATACAGTTTTTTTCCTCTTTCCAATCTATCACTATTGATAGACACATTGCCACTGGCATAAGCAGAGAACATTAAAGTGGCAGAGGTGGCATTCTGCTGCTGCTGCCCAACGATCAATCCAAGTCTGCTTCGAGAATCGACGTCTATTCAGTGACGATCGTCTGCAAATCTTTGGTGTAAGCAGGGATTATTTGACTTACTCTTGCCTTTATCATCTTGAACCAGTCTGGTCGTTCTTCTCTGATCCCTAAAATCAACAAGGCATTTGTGGTTCAGAGAACTGCTGCTCACTGGATATCCTGGATATCTCAAACTCTATAGATTAGAGATGTGCGGTTGGCGGTTACACCCACGGACACCACGGATAATTTGTGGGGCGGGTGGACTTTTACTTTATTTGAAATAAATAAACGAATAAATAAATAATACGTAGGTTAACATATTGTAATATCAGGCTCAGCAAGATCTCCCTTCTGATTACGTAAACACCGGTTCTCCTGAACAGCAGATCGTCCTGCTCCGGGCACTAGTCCGGGCACATCCGGTTGCGTACATTGAACCGCAGAAGAAGAAGAACGTCCGTTGTGGAGGTGTTTCACGAGCAACAGTGTCTTCTGACTCTGGGTCTGACTCCGGTTTAAAGTCATAAAGGGACTGCGGCGGGGAGTCGTGAAGAAGCTATTTTTAAACACTGTTAAAACAATGTTTTGATAATGAGGAGCAGTGCATCCACCGTTCCAGAGGGGGGCGCTGCGCTTCTGAGAACGGATGTGCTGGATAGTACTGGCCAATCACAAGACTCTGTCTTCTGGGGGTGAAAGTTCACTCTGAAATCTCTCAGCAGAAAAACACCGTCAGAAAAGAGGATTTCAATCGGCTCGTTTACAGCAACTAGGAGGTTTTTGACCATAAAAACAAGTTAATGTATGTACGTAGACCTCCATAACTAACATATATGTGCAACAGGACCACTCTATGTGAGCTTTAAATGTAAACATTCTAAAAACATTATTTTTCATCAGGCAGAAATTAGTTGACCTAGACGATCTGCGCAGCGGCTGTGTTCCATATGTTTAGCAGACTGCAACTACAATGAATGATGATTGGGTTGTGGGCGGGTGTGGGTATCAATTGTTTAAAAAAAACATTGCTTCGGGTGGATGGCGAGTGGATTATCGATATTTAGCAGCGGGTGCGGATGACATTACAGCTCATCCGCACATCTCTACTCGAGATTGGTTGTGTGTAAAAATCCCAGCAGTTCCTGAAACACTCAGACCAGCCCATCTGGCACCAACAACCATGCCACGTTCAAAGTCGCTTCAAATCACCTTTCCTTGTACAGTTTGTACTTTAGGAGGTCGTTGTGACTTCAACTGGTGTACCTAATGAAGTGAGTGTACAGTTAATACACATCAGGGGTCTCGTGCACTTTTTGTAGGTCAAATGTTTCCCTACACTTCTGCATGATGCTGGCGTTGAGCGCTTGGTGTCCTCTAAGTTCAAGTCTCTGTCAAGAGTGTCTGATATTAAGAACAAGACATTGTATGATGGAAAACCCTGACATGTTTTCTTTTCATGATCTGCTGCCATGAGCCTGCTTGGGCTTAATAGCGTGCTGGCTTTTGAAAAATAATTCAGCCCAGCTTATTTTCTACTTGATTTACTCTGTGCGAGCCTTCCCTCATCAGGCCCAGGGTTTTGTTATTGAGCCAAAGTAAATCAGTTTCCCCTTTTCAGCGATATGTTGAGGCTGCACCAACAGCAAAGAAGAAAACTTCAGAATATAGCCACAGGATTACATCACAGACAAACAATGTCTATTTTTATCCAGGCTCAACTTTTTTCTTACATCCAGGAATTTCCAAAACAGGAGAAATCTGGAAGACTGAGAAAAGAGGAACAAAAATTGAATTAGTCATAAAACCAAAAAGTCAAAATACAGATTAAACATTGTCCAGTGGTGTTTGGAATTCAGATCTGCTGGATTTTAGAGGCCTTCTCGTTTCAGGTTTCTCTGAAAATAGCTTTAAAAGTTCAGTGAGGAAAATTCACCAACATGGGGAAGTTACCTGTTGCAGCTGAATGGCCCTCAAGTCACCCTCCTTCCTTTTCAAAGTGTGTTGGAGTAGCCTTCGCTTCTCAAAAAGAAGTTTGTCCATTGTGGGCTACTGTAAAGACATGGTGATCCACAACTGGCCGCCTCTGTAGAGCTGGCCTGGCTCCTGATATAAATATATAAAAGGCTCATTCTGGGGCCACCGACAACAATTTGTATACATTTATACACGATGGACCTTTAGGCGCCATAGAATTGCACTGATGCTGAGTTGAGTACTTTACTTTCTTTGATCCTTTATGAACACGTAACATGTAAAACCCTTCAACACGGGGCTTTCTCTTCAACACTCGGTGCAGTTTAAATGTTTCATGGGTTTAAAAAAGAGGATCGTTCATGAATAATTCAGGGTAAAAAAAATGCAGAAGTAAACACATTAGGTCATTACAATGATAGGATGTTTTATTCAGCGGACATGATGTTTGTTTGCATGAGTCAGTCAGACGGCTGCGCGTTAGACATACTGTGTCCGTCCCAAGCTGAATAGTGTTAAAGATGAACGACTCATTGCGTGTAGCAGAGTCTGAATGAAAGGTCACTGAAACGATGTTCAGGTGCGCGCGTGTGCATGTGGTCACGCGCGTGCACGTGAGTGTGTGTGAATGTGTGCACAAGCTTGCTTGACTTCCCCACATTGATACCAGATGGCCCTTCCCGTCAGAGCCAATGGAGGAATTCAGCTGGCAGGACCCCCTTCTTGTTCATGGTCAGTGTGTGTGTGTGTGTGTGTGTGTGTGTGTGTGTGTGTGTCCCTCTCCACGCCCCTCCTTCCCCAACACACACTGACCTATTTGTATTCTGGGCAGAGCAGATGAGGCTCCAGGCCCCGCTGCCCTGCTCTCCTCCAGGCTGTCCCCCCACGGGAGGGCATCTGTGGGTCTGCACTGGGCAGATAGGGCAGACCCATCGTGGCAGCACTTTAAAGACCACCTCGCTGGGTCCGCAGAGATGAGATGTGTTTGGATGGTGGGGTTTGTGAAGCCTTCTGCGTTGGACTGAAATGTGTCTCATGCATATCTTCTCAAGCAGTGCGCTGTCCACGTTCTGACCACAAAACTTGTTACGGATCTCGATGATTTATCCGTAGGTTTATCAGCAGGTGGGAGGGGCTCCCTGTGTTCCCAGGGGAGGAGTTTAGTGAGGGGAGGTTATATTCAGCCTGGGTGTGTTCAGACATTTCCTTTGTCTCCAAATCCATGTTTTCACTAGTAAGTTTGTTTCTTTCAAGCTTACATTTGAGGCAAATTAGCAGTGTTGTAATGTACAAATACTGGTTATTACTGTACTTGTGCAGGTGCATTATGTAATAAATCTGAAAGCAACTGGCAGTAAAATCCTCCAAATATCACAGAGACTCAGGAGTAATGTTGATATAACATACTGAACTAACCAGTACAGCCAAAATATTCGCATTAAAGGGGGAATAAGTAGTTTATAGTGCCATCTAGAGGAGAGGCTGAAATTTACAACAAAGACCTGCTGCTCTGCTCACCCCCTCCCTTCCATGAGCGCTACGGTGTCCTCAGCCGGTCAAATGTCGTCCTCGTCGTCTTTCTCCGTGTCAGCAGATGAGGTTCGTGGGGCGAGGGAGAGGGGCGGAGCTACCGCGGCCGTAGCAGACGAAGCGGAGAGAGTGGAGGCGGGACTTCCTGCTACAAGTAAAGAGACGCTTGATTTGTTCTCTCGCGTTTGTCCTTACAGGCTCCGGTAGAAACATGGCGTCTCGCTGCTAACAGTGGCTATGCAACCGCGGCCCGCGGTCATGTTATTTAACATGACTTTTTGAAACACTACGAAAATGAAACAAAAACTATTATACAGCGACTAGACAATGCAGGAGCACATAATATGTATAAAAAAAGTGGATTTTGGGTTATATAAACCCATAAATACTACATATTGTACCTTTAAATAAATCTTTTGTGGACCAGAAATTATGTTTTGGCATGTGGCGCCACCTACCGCCGTCTACCAAGTCTACCGAGTCTCAGCTGCCAAAACGAAACCTAAAAGACCTCGGTATGAATGTCAAAAACGCCAAGATAAAGTTAGAGAGAGTTGAAGCTGAGAGGGATTTCAAAAAGAATTGGCTACTCTTCTCATAGACAGGTTAGTTAAGCTTGGCTAACTAGGTTAGCATCATAGCTCGACGGGGATGGACATTTGTTATATTTTGAACTGTCGAGTTCTGTTTTGAACTGTTCCCTGTGTTTCGGAGGTCCGTGCTCTTTGTGGACTGTTTTGCTGGCACCACCACCAAAGTAGCCGCCACCACGCCGCCCCCCTCACGCTGGACCGATACAACTCACACGCCGGTTTGTGTACATCTGATCTACCGGGGAGAGCTGCCGCCGATAGCGGTGTCCTGTAGCTCCAGAGTGGGAGAGAACAACCACCATGGGGTGAAGGCGGGCGGTGGTGGCGGCACACGCCCAAAGCAGCATAGTGGCGGTTCAGATGACACAAACCGGCATGTGGTTTTGCGTTGTTCGAGAAGTTTACAAATCCGAGAGCATGGATTTCCAAAACCGAGGGAACAGTTTTAGAAATTATTTTTATTTTTTCCACACCTGACCCTAACCAGAGCTCTGTAGAAATCTTACATTTGATGCTTAGCCAAATTCGAGTCCTCTTTAGGTCTTTGCGTGTATATCGACCATAAACTTTATAAAAGGGGAGGCAAAAATGAAGGACATTAAGTACAATAAGTACATCTTTAATCAGTTTATTATGCGGACTGAGGTGAATTACATCTGTGGAAAATCTGTGAAGCAACATATGCCTGAGCATGACACTGACTCGTGTAGTGGATGCATTAAGTGAATTATTTATTTTTATATATTCTGCATGGTTTTGTATGCACACAAATCCCTTTATAATCTTAAAGTTTACCTACTTGCTGTTGATATTTGCAAGTCTTTGGACTGTGGGAGAACACAGAGAAAACCTAACCTACACACACACACACCTGGAACCTTATTGATGTAAGTCACCAGTGCTACCCACCATGTCACCAATTTAAAGAAAATGTCTTAAAACCCATGACAGAAAGCGTAAAGGAGAGATTACAGTGAACCTCTTACTTATTGATCCAAACCTGAAACTTTTTGTAAGCTAATTCTGTGATTAAAACGAAAATATTGAATAATTATGTCGGGACAAAAAGTCTATTGTAAGATCAGATATTATGGCAGAATGCAAACAGGTTCTCAGTCGGCCAACTATCAACTTCGGTAGATAGTTTTGGGCAAAATGACTTTGCTTGAGTTAAGTTTCCAACCTCCCGGAAGAGAGGTGAAAGAAACTGAATATTATTTACTGTGACCACAGGGAAAATACAAAATCCAACAAAGAGCTAACAAAAGATGTATAATTCACATAACAGAATACAAATTAATAAAGCTCCTGCCCGGTAAATAAGTATTGCATCCACCATAAAATATCTGTAAAACACCAGTAAAGTGACATGGTTTATTCAGAAACGTTCTTCTATTCTTGTTAGGTTGTGTGTTAGACGAGGGAATAAATGAGACCTTGAGACGATTGGTTTACGTTTCTCACTCTTTAACATCTGCCTGAAGGTAATAGATCAAACATAGAAAACATAATATGTGACAGTTCATTTAGAAGTCATTGTAATATTGATACCTTTATTGATAGAGGTATTTCCAGCTTTTGCATATTGCATTGAAATCATAATCTATACTTTTCTTAAAAAATAATTTAGTGCTGCATGGCATTGATGATATCACTTCCGTCTATTAGATATTATTCTAAAAAATAAATAGATCAATAAAGTGTTGGAGCACTCTTTCAACAGTTGCTCACCGTATTCATGGAACCATGATGATAATTTACTGAATTGTAACACGTCTATACTGCCCGAGATTGCTTCTGCAATAAGAGGAAATGTAAAAGCCAGTGGAAGTCTCTGCAGACACACTCCATATCACACTGATTAGTCACTCAGAAGTGGCCATGGCTCCGTTCTCTGAGACGATGCGTGGTCAAGCCCATATGTGTTCGTGTGACTGTGTGTTCCTACTCAAACTCAAATGAAGTCTCCCTGTATCTCTGACCGAGCCCTGCTCTTTAACCCCCACCTTCTTTACACATTAATAATACCAGAAACACACAATGTGTATATGTGCACACACACACGCACACACACAAGCGCGCTCACACACAGACAGGGTGCTGAGCCATAAAGGAATGCAGAGCGGCATAATCACAGCATCATCAGCTCCGTCCTCGGAGAGAGAGCGGGGCCAATAATGCCCCTCTAATTGAATAACTTATCCACAGCTATTTCCCAGGGGGCCGAGCTGCAAGGCACAGTCGCTAAGAGAAGGAGGGGGGGGGCAGATGGTGCTGAGCAGAGCAGATCAGCATCCTCCAAGTACAATAATGAAAGGTGGAGTTAGACAAACACACACACAAACTCACTCATCCTCAAAGGCGACGACTTTATTTTATCCCTTTAATGTAATTTCCCCCCCCCCCCCCGCAAATAAAGCCACGTTCATAAACCTCAAATCAAAACTACTGTTTGTGGTGCATTACAAGCACTGAAATCTCTTCTTCTTCTTTTTTTACTGTTAAAGCACAAAGCTACGTCTTTGTTTTCTTTTGTTAAAATCTTACCGTGCGTGTTTGACGAGAGCAGGGCTCTTCTCTTATGTGAGGCTGAAAAGCCTGTTATATCCCCACGCCTGAGGGTGAGGATAATTCCCCTTAAGACTCAAATTCTGGCTCCCTATTCTGTCACCCTTGGGCTCACCACAGGGGGTTTACTATACATTCTGCTTCCCTTTCCTACCCATCAGACAACATACCACCCTGGGAGAGAACAGAACACACAGTCTACACAATGCTCTGCAAGTAAGCATAGCTGCATTTCGATCATTACGTTCCTGCCTCTGTGGGAATAAAATGTATCCTCGTTGGATCATACAGTGCATGTACAGTACAGTAAAGCAGAACAGGAACAAATACCACTTAGATTGAATCACAATCTTAAAAGTAGTGTGTAACCTTTTAGATATTCAGTCTCTTACTCGCAAATGATTTTAAAATGAGTTCACACAGGAAGTGTTTTGTTTTATGTCACAACAGATGGAGGAAACGGCAACATGGCACTAGAAGGCTGCAAACAGCTTGGGTATGACTAAAAAACACTTTAGGAATGCCCGTTAAAAGTTTCAGAAGGGAGCGTAGAAGCAGTTTGACGGGATAAAGGCGTCCGACCACCCACCCCGCGCTGCTGCTGCTGCTGTATACACACAAATGCTCCCTCATCCCGCATCAGGTGTGATTTTGCTGACGTGATGGAGCCTGTTTGCAGACGCGGCATACGAATAACATTATACACTGTTTCTGTTCACGAAGCCCAAACCAACAGCACTGCAGCGTTAAAGGTGAAGTAAGTAGTTTATAGTGCCATCTAGAGGAGAGGCTGAAATTTACAACAAAGAACTGCTCCTCTGCTCACCCCCTCCCTTCCCTGGGCGCTACGGTGTCCTCAGCCGGTCAAATGTCGTCCTCGTCGTCTTTCTCCGTGTCAGCAGATGAGGTTCGTGAGGCGAGGGAGAGGGCGGAGCTACCGCGGCCGTAGCAGACGAAGCGGAGAGAGTGGAGGCGGGACTTCCTGCTACAAGTAAAGAGACGCTTGATTTGTTCTCTCGCGTTTGTCCTTACAGGCTCCGGTAGAAACATGGCGTCTCTCTGCTAACAGTGGCTATGCAACCGCGGCCCGCGACCATGTTATTTTACATGACTTTTTGAAACACTACGAACATGAAACAAAAACTATTATACAGCGACTAGACAATGCAGGAGCACATAATATGTATAAAAAAGTGGATTCTGGGTCATATAAACCCATAAATACTACACAGTGTCCCTTTAAGTTCCGATGATTTAATGTTTTTTTTTCTCTCTGCCTAACTAGCTGCAGTCCTTTCTGGTGAGTCGTGCCTCATCAGCACACATTACATCTACCCAGGTCAATACCTTTATGCCCACAAGCAGAGTAGAATTCAATTGAATTTTTATAAGGAAACAATAATGGGAGGGGGGGGTGCATTAAGGTGTAGAAAGAGAGAAAGTGAGGTGTAGGGTAGAGGTAGTACATTGATTTACCCTTCATAGTTCGTTGCACTACATTTACCCAGCAGAGTGCTCAAATTAGTGCCCTCCAGCTCTCTCCCAATTAGTTTCCACAGAGACGAGGTGTAAAGCCAGTCACTGGCCTCATTACCTCTCCTCTTGCTCCCCCCTCTCTCTCTCTCTGTCTCTCTCCCTCCAACTCTTCTCTTTTTTAGCTTTCTCTTCTCTCTCTCTCTACTTCAACCTCTCTCTCATCTCATTTCTACTTTTTTGCCCATTTCAGTTACAGCTCAGCCTCTATATATTTGTGCTCCCTGCGTCTGTCTCTCCATTTCAACGTTTGTTGCGTTTCCTGCTGTTTTAAAAGTGCAGAGCAGAGTGAGGAGAGTGCATTCATCTTCAGGAACATAAAGTAGGATGAGCTGATGCCAGAGACTCAACTGTCTGATGAAGAATAGGTGATGTTTTTTCTTTTGTTGTTGTTGTGCAGCTCTCCAGTACAGTCAATGATCATTTGTGAACTTCCCTAATTTCTTCAAGTAGCTTTTTAATAATACATTCACATTCAGTTAATTCATTCATTGGAAGATGTGCTTCAATTTGCCCAGGTTAATATTTTTGTTTGTCTGGTTCACAGTCTGGCCCCCAATGTTCGGAAAAACAGAGGATTTCATTATTCTGACTGCATCTTTTTACTAAAACAATATTTCTTGCATTGTGATTTTTTGGATTGTTGTTGTTGTCTGTTCTGAGGATGAATTGTAAAGCAAATCATTCACAAATGCAAACCTTTACGACCCCTTCATTTCCCATGTTCCCCTCTGATAATTATAGGAGATGATTCAACTATTTAACCAAATCCTGAGGGTTTGTGTCTTACAGGGCATTACATCATGCATCATAAGACGAGTCATGGTGTAACAGTAGCAAATACTCTCTAAACGTAAAAGTACTAAATAATAGCACGTCAACAAAACAAGTCAAAGAACAAGAGATGCTTTCTCCACAATGCATTTTAGGCTACAATGCCAATTTTAGGCACCTAAATAGAATAATATTATGATAATAAAAACTATAATAATACATAAAATAGACGATGAGTCTCCAGAATTTATACAACTTGAGCAGAGTGCAGAGAATTGCACATATGAGATATTGCAGTGTGAATAGCAGCATTGCACATTACTGGATCAACATAAGATGAATTGTGTGTGGGCTACTATAAGAGTATAGTGCTTGTAGGGAGGAAAAGTGTTAGGATTTATCAGCTGCCCGTGCTGTGACGGTGTCCTTACAGGGGGTGGGAGAAACCATTTTCCACTTTCCTCTCTCCCACCACCTCCACTGGGTCAAGGAAGGCGTCCCACGACCGAGCTTCAAATGCTGTCCTCCCCGCCCCATATATTCATAAACGAGTGTCATCAACTTATCACAAAGTAACAGCAGAGACGACGGCCGTATTCATTGGTCATGGTTCAATACTCCCCATGATAATATGTAGTCAATACTTAAAGGGACACTGTGTAGTATTTATGGGTTTATATAACCCAAAATCCACTTTTTATACATATTATGTGCTCCTGCATTGTCTAGTCGCTGTATAATAGTTTTTGTTTCATTTTCGTAGTGTTTCAAAAAGTCATGTAAAATAACATGACCGCGGTCGCATAGCCACTGTTAGCAGCGAGACGCCATGTTTCTACCGGAGCCTGTAAGGACAAATGCGAGAGAACAAATCAAGCGTCTCTTTACTTGTAGCAGGAAGTCCCGCCTCCACTCTCTCCGCTTCGTCTGCTACGGCCGCGGTAGCTCCGCCCCCTCTCCCTCGCCTCACGAACCTCATCTGCTGACACGGAGAAAGACGACGAGGACGACATTTGACCGGCTGCGGATACCGTAGCGCTCAGGGAAGGGAGGGGGTGAGCAGAGGAGCAGTTCTTTGTTGTAAATTTCAGCCTCTCCTCTAGATGGCACTATAAACTACTTACTTCACCTTTAACTGTGAGAAGTTAATTGAGCTTTTGGACATATCATCCTCATCATCATCATCACTGACAGTAATATCATTGTTCACTCATTCTGTAAATAATTTCTGTTTATTATCTCTTATGTGTCCAATTTATACAGAACTGTTCGATCACGGTTGGTGTAGTGGTTAGCACTCTTGCCTTTGCAGCAAGAAGACCCGGGTTCCTGGGTTCGAGCCCCGTTTGGAACAACTTTCGGAACAAGGGTCTTTCTGCAAGGAGTTTGCATGTTCTCCCCGTGTGTGCGTGGGTTTTCTCCGGGTTCTCCGGCTTCCTCCCGCAGTCCAAAAACATGCGATATGGGGATTAGGTGAATTGACCACTCTAAATTGACCGTAGGTGTGAGTGTGTGAGTGTGTGAGTGAATGGTTGTTTGTCTCTATGTGGCCCTGCGATGGACTGGCGAACTGTCCAGGGTGTACCCCGCCTATCGCCCAATGTCTGCTGAGATAGGCACAGCACCCCCCGTGACCCTCTGGTGGAGGAAAAAGCGGTAGATAATGGATGGATGGATGGATGTTCGATCATTATGTCATGGAGCATAGTTCACACCCTGAATTGTAAAAAAAAAAAAAAAGTGTGTGTCAAAGTCAGTGCATATCACTGACCATACACGTACACGTTGACGATTCAGAAACTGAATTTTCTTTTTATCATATGTGTTGCGCAGCAGAATGTATTTTATATGAAAACAGTGTTGTTTTTTGCATCTTAAAATAGAATCAAACTTTCTCACAATTTGATGTGAGCACTCTTGGTAATATATCCTTGGCCTTGGAAGAGACAAATTTTGTGCAGGAAAGCAAACACCTTTCCTTCCCTGATCGCACCCCCAGCAATTTCTCCTCACTTCCCTCCCTCTCTCCCTCCCTCCCTCTCTCCCTCCTCCTGTGTAGAAACCCAGAGAGAATCTGGGTGAGGTGTCAGGCCAATGTACTCCCAGCAAACAAAAGCCGCCCTGTCCACCCCAGACCCAGATGTTCCTTATTGATCCCCCTGTGGATTTGGCTGAATGTAACCGCTTCGAAAATGACTCTCTCTCTCTCTCTCCCTCTTTTTCGGTCTCTCTCTTTCTCACACTCTGCATATTACTGCATGTTTCTCTGTGGTCGTGCATATCCAGTCCTTCAGAAGTGCTGTTCCCTCTCAGAAGTTTGTACAACAAACAGCAGTTTAGACTAGAGAAGGCTGTCTACCTCCCTTCACCCATGACTCTCTCCCTGTCACTCTCTCCTCTCTCTCTCTCTCAATGATCTGGTCCTCGACAGCCCCTCTTGGCTTTTTCCTGGTTAATAATGTAGCGTGCTTCGCTGTCTGATGTCGCATCGGGTTGCTGTGGCACCGCAGAAAAGGCCGTCTACCTTTCTAGGAGACGACGCTGCAACTGGTTGCCAAGGAGTTGGTTTCGGGGAGGAGGCGAAGGAGGAGGAGGAGGAGGGGCTGTGGTAAAGTAGAGGTCTGGCAGAGAGACGGAGCCAGAGAAAAAACAGTAACGACAAAGAGAGTGAGAGGAAACCAACAGGGAGGGGGAGAGGGGAGAAAAAGCATATGAGCTATATAGACCAGCAACCCAGCCTTATTTTCGTACTCATCCGTTGCTCATCACATGGCACAAATAAATAAATTCGATAAAACACCGACAAAGCAGGTGGAATACTTCTGAGAGCAGATTTGGCGTACATAATACAGCGCAGGAATGCTGGTTGTCTTTGTCAAATGTCCTTTGGTGTAACGTGGGTGGTACTGTGAAGTTGTAGATTCACAACGTGGATTAAAAAAAGAATAAAATGTCCCTTTGATATCCCAAAAGATTATCATTAGGCTTTTTTTGTTGTTGAATGTTTTCTCATCAGAAGAGAAATACCATAAAGTATTAAGGCTGTAGTCTCTAGACTGCATTGTGGGTGGAACATGCCGTTCACAGTCTCCACAGTGCATATTTATGTCATTACAAGCATAGACGTGGTTCCTGAAGGAACTGATAGATTGAGCTGCTTGTCAGTGTTTTCGGGTTTTGAGGTTTATGGCTCGCAACCAGGTTACACTGCTACGTACGCACATACATTCGCCATAACTGCCCGATATGTATATGCAAAAGATGACTCTACGCCTTGGAGCCTCAGCGCGGTGTTTTTTTGCAGTTGTTAATCTGATTCTGTAGCAAAGGGTATTGCAAAGCACGGTTTGTGTCAGAGATGTCTCCTTTTTTTACCAGTGAGCCGCTCGCACATCAATGAGATTTGTCTTTATCTGCCTGCTTGCAGCTTGGGCTCGGATTCTGCCCTGTATATACGGGCGCTGGGTCGTGGGAGGCACGTGGGCGAAGGTGCATGGCATCCGGCCTAATGCACAGCCTGGAGAGAAACACTAACACTTCACATTCACTGTGACTTCAACACCGCCACAGTTGAGGCTCTCACATTTTGGATAGAGATTTTTCAGTGAATGAGTCACAGGTTTTTGAGATATATTCCATGGGACATGGTCTTCTAATTCAGTTGTGGTGTGAAATGAAAAGAGACAAATAAAAACCCCCCAATTGCAGCAATCCATGTATCCTGTTAGCCGTGCAACAGACATCCTAAAAGATTAAAAAATTACAGTTTATAGAAAGTCCTGCCACAAAATGCTCCTCCTCAGACCCCACGGCCTCCTTGTGTTTGACTCAGGATATTCCCTGCTGGACCACATTCCACTGCTGTTCCGTTATTCTGGACCGGGTCCCTGCGTCCTCCTGCCAAAACGCTCTCATAAACACACATCCAACCCTGAAGTCCTCGCTCTGCAGGGGGCATTCCAGAGGTGTTAGTTTTCTGAGCCTTCCTCCTCACACACACACACACACACACTCACGTACAGTACATGACAAACAGTGTTGTTACCCTTGCCCTAAAAATACAAGGGAAAAAGAAAAAAACTCAGTTGTGCTTAGAACATTAGAACAGACATAAAACCGGAATTACACACCAAATACTGTACAACTACAGACATTTGTAATGCTTGTTGACACATTTTAAATCTCCTTTCAATGGAGATTCGCTGCATAATGTGTCAAAATGTCCTTTTGTCTTTCAAAATATTAAACTGTCAACAGCTGCTGTTGCTTCACCTCCCACTTGACTTTATAAATGATTATAAACGAGCTACAGTGCACAGAACTTTTATCGAGAACATTTGTGAGACTGGTTTTTGTCTCTTTTTTTTTTTTTTATCATAATATCATAAAAGGGTGGTATCATGTTGTAGCATTTTTTCACCTCATGTTACTGCCTCGTGTTTTCTCGGCTGTTTTGCTCTGTCAACTCCCTTTACTCTTGAGGTAGTGGGAGGTGCCCGACACTTGTTGCTCGGCTCTACCGACACAATAGCCATGCCGGTCTTTGATGCGTTGATTTACATTGATTTATATTATCATACAGGTCATATTTGATGGTTTAGAGTCAGTGATAGTGCAGTAATCTTTGCTGCGGCAAAGTTTTAATGTGCCATCTTAGCACAAGTTCATAAACCGTGGTCAGTGTGTGTTCAAACTCTCGAGGTGTTCCCGAGTGAACACCTCACATCAATTATTCAGTTCTATCACCAGGCCTCCTCTCTTTCTCCATCTTACACTTCAGTCTTGCTGTGGAAAGACCATGCAGGCAAAGGCACAATCAGCGAAGGAGGAGGTGGGGGCCGGTCCTGTATATAGCCTAACTGGAGCCAGAAGAAGAAGGCTGGAACAGGAGCATTCATTAAAGTCGACCCCCAAGAGCACGAGCATAGGAGAGGATAACAAGACCCTAGGGTGGCTGGTGTGGGTCCTCACTCCTCAAAAACCATAAATGTATTCCCCTTCATCCAGACAAATCCACAGTCTACTGTGTCAGCAAAAACACACTCTCTCTCTCTCTCTCTCTCTCAGGCACACCCGCGCACACACACACACCTTAGCTGGAATATGAACTCTTCACTTTTTGTTCCACCGTGTACTTTAGTCCACAAAGTGAAATGTAAAATTAGAAAAAAATAAATCACAGATAGTTGTTTTGTTTTGGTTACACGTGATGCTGTAGCATTTCCCAGTATGATTCCTGTGCATATTTCCTAAAATGTTGAAACGAACTGTTCTTATACACCTACCAACTTCTGAAACTACTTAAAGGGACACTGTGTAGTATTTATGGGTTTATATAACCCAAAATCCACTTTTTTATACATATTATGTGCTCCTGCATTGTCTAGTCGCTGTATAATAGTTTTTGTTTCATTTTCGTAGTGATTCAAAAAGTCATGTAAAATAACATGGTCGCGGGCCGCGGTTGCATAGCCACTGTTAGCAGAGAGACGCCATGTTTCTACCGGAGCCTGTAAGGACAAACGCGAGAGAACAAATCAAGCGTCTCTTTACTTGTAGCAGGAAGTCCCGCCTCCACTCTCTCCGCTTCGTCTGCTACGGCCGCGGTAGCTCCGCCCTCTCCGGATACCGTAGCGCTCAGGGAAGGGAGGGGGTGAGCAGAGGAGCAGTTCATTGTTGTAAATTTCAGCCTCTCCTCTAGATGGCACTATAAACTACTTACTTCACCTTTTAAATGACCACTGTGTGGGATTTAGCGGCATCTCAGAGTCAAGTTGCATCTTGCAACCAATCTGTTGATTGACAAACAGTACAACTTGACGAGCTTTAGTAAAGAGGACTTGTTCATTCTAAGGTAATGAAAACACAGAAGGTTTAATTTGCTTGAAAACCATAATTCCATTCCACTATTGTTGATAGAACCTCAGACTCCGCTGGATGTTTAACCTTCACAGTGGTCTGAATTGTTTAATATACCCACATTTTTGTGAGAATTTGGAAATTGCATCTGCTATAGAGGGATTTGATATAAGGGACCAAACATTATTAATGATCTGAGCCCAGGCTTCATTGCAAATGATGGGAATAAACTCAAACAGACCCAGGTCTAATTTTCTTCTGTAATGTTTTGGTTGCAAACCTGAGTAGCTTACTGCTTCGTCCTTGTTTGTTTATTTACAATACTGTTAAAAAAAAAAAAAAAAAAAGTACAGCAGACAATACACTCAACTCTCTCCCGAAAGACGTTGAGTCCTTAATGGGGTTTTTATCCAGCCACTGACAATTGGCTATCCAATAACTCTCACCTCCATGTATTGAGCAGAGGTGCAGAGAAGCATTTAAAAGAGCCATAACTAACTGAATGACTCCTGGGGGAGGCTGGTCTGACTGATATATGTGTCCCTGGGGTCTCTGAGATCTAACTGCACACTGCTGTTGTTCTCCCTCCTCTGCCTGCCTGCCTGTTGGGCCCCATACCACGGCTTTCCAGAAAGACCCCCAAGCGATGCTGCATTCAGTCGGGCTGAGCAGTAAAGCTGAAATTAAAGCTGTTTCACTGCGGTTAGTTAAATAGTTGGACAGTGAGAGCATGGGGTGGCCCCGAGTCAAGGCTAAGGCTGTCTGGGCTAGTGAGTGGAAATATTAAAAAAAAAAAAAAAAAAAGTTTGGGGAGAAGGGAACATACAAAATAAAGGATTAGAGGAAACTTTCATAGTGACCTGGTTAGAGGGTTTCTGGGATTTTAATGAGAGAATGCTATGAAACTGATGTTTGGTGTAGTCTGTGGTAAAATCTGTTAAAAGTACTGTCACTGCTCCTTTGCTTGCTGGTAAAGCAGCACACTGAAAAGGAATGCATTACATAAGATGGTAAAACATTCACCCGACAGAGCATAGGCAGTGTAAGCACGCATGCACCGTGGTCATCTAGAAGTGAGAAGAGGCGATTCGAAAGCAGCAAGAACGGGCACCAACAAAAATAGTGTTGAACACAAATGTGTGAAATTAATTTGTGTTGAAAATAATGTGATAGCTGCTTATACTTTTCCAGTAGCTCTAAAAAAAAAAACTGAAATGCTGATCATGGCCTGTGGCTGCACTTCAACAGCAGAGTTGGAAATGTTTATTTAATTATATAACTTGGCTCTAAATCCTGGCCAAAAAGCAAGGGACGATTCTAGCAGGACCCTCTAACACAGGGGTCTGCAACCTTTAGGATGAAAAGAGCCATTTCTGTCGTCTTTCCACCCGAATAAAATTCATTTGGAGCCGCAAAATAAAACACACAAGATGAAGATAATAACACGTATAAAGGTTTTTATACAGACAAACTATATACAATAGTAACAGTCTCTTTCATGTTCAGTTTATACCCAACCTCTAGACCCCGTAGACCCGGTTCTTCCATTGTTTCATTGTTTGTGGCAAATTAGAGAAATTAAAATAAACCCACTTTGAAATAAATGAAGCAAATATTTTGGATTGTATGTCGTTCGTGCTCAAGAAAAACGGTACGTGGATCCAAAGATGGACAGGACGCATCCAAACATGTACTGAATATTGAATTTTACGTCGACGTTTGGATGTGACGCACAAGATATTAAAACACTTTTATTTGTCGCCTCGATCTCTAAAGCTACAAAGGAGCCACTGCAGAGCGGCTGCAGAGCCGCAGATTGCAGACCCCTGGTCTAACACCATGACCTGCTAAATTGAAACACTAGTCCAGCCTACATCACTCAGTCTCTGCATTATAAAGCATATACATGCAGCACATACATACAAGTTTCTGAAGAGATGATTTCATCGCTGGGTCCCTTGTCTCCAATTCAAAGCAGTATCATGCGTGATCATAACCACAGTATTGCTTCAGCTTGGCTTTTCTATTTTTGGTGCATGTTGGATCTGGTACAAGAGAAACCTATTTCCTAATGTTTCCAGGTTAGCGCGAATTGGCCGTACATAATGGCTGGAATGGCGGGGAGTAAATTCCCAAGCCAAGTTGATTTAAATCCACGGGGGGGTTCACGCAGAGTATGGATCAGTCTTCCAAAAGGAACAGGAGCCAAGACATCTGTGCGACTGTAGCGACTGATCCCCTACTACCAGAACACTGGGAATAGGAAAAAACCAGGATTATCTGGTCGCATTGCATATCGTGAGTGTGTATTGTACGAACAATAAGCGCTGCCTCGAATGATGCGCATGAAGTGATCTGTATCCAATTCATTCATTATTCAATTGAAATGCCACCACCTAATTAGCTTGTGCTTTTACCGTAGACGTGTATACATTTGTGTATCTCTTTTATGGTCAATAATCAGGTCTGTAATTGAGTTTAGTACACAGTCTGTGTAAAAGTACAGCACATTGTCCAACACAAATCTGTTCTATGTGGAGATTGTCATTACTCGCTAACCGACGTGTTCCTGTTCAGTGGTGTTTGTGCGTTATATTTTAGATTATTTAAACAATCCTTTAATTATAAAACTGACACTTGGGACACTTAATGCCTCATTGGCGATACAGTAGTACATTTAGCTGGAAACTTTCATAAGAAGGTTGTAGTGTGGTCTTGATTCGGAAGCGCCCAGATTTGCCGGTGGACACGAAAGTGTCGTTTATTAGAACGAGAAATGTGTACAGTGTTAAGTACATAATATGACAAAGGTCCGTGTTTGCACGTCTAGGAGCATACAGGAATGAAAGCTTTTTGCTCACACAAATGTGACCTCCTCTGTCCTAGAATGTTGCCTCCACCCAACAACCACCCCACATACACACACACACACACACACGCGTATTCCACCCTAGACAGGCCAGGTTGCCAGAGCTACACAAACTCCCACCCATTAGCGGCAGGATTCCAGGATAACCATGGCAACCAGTCTCTCACCCCCGGGGAGACGAGCAGTAGAACTGAAAGGCTCCATTCAATTTCCACATCCCAGTACAGCACACACAAAAGGACACACATGCGCACTTTTTTCGCACACACTAATACACACTCGGTGTCAAGCATGCACACACACACACACACACACATAGACATGGACACATCCAACGCAACCCACTTGCTCTAACAGCCTCACAGTCACTCCAGCCTTCCCTGCCTGCCTCCACTAGGGTGAGTGGGAGCTTGTTAGAGAGACCGCACACTACATCCTCTCACCCACGGCCCTCAACTGCACACACACAGCACACCAGCAAAACATTAATTACGACTCACTCATTGTGATTAGACACACTTTTGGAGGAAGTCGACAGGTTCTTTTGTTTTATGCACAAAGATTATCGTTCCCTTCCCCTGGAGACATCGCATCCGCAGTAAAAAAAAAAGAAAACCAGTAGTGTGTACTGGGCTCATATCATCCGCATCCACAGTAACAATAATGGCATGTGCATTCTTGTCTGTCACCGGCGTTGTGTCACATGGAAGGTGCAGGGTTGTGAGATGATGCGCGTCATGTCATTTTCTTCGACACCTCGACAGAATCCAGTCTGTGCACGGACCTAAAAATAAAGGTCTGAGAGACGCGATTGTGTAATAGGGAGCAAAGCGTGAGGAAATATTGGTGTATTATAAAAGAGCGAGACGTGCTGTTACAGTTTCACTTCAGAGGCCAATAAGGATGTAGTTACGATCTCCGGTGAAACCTCCAGTCTCACTCCACTGAGGGCAGCACGCTCTCCGAGTCTCCTCCTGTCTCAAACGGCAGAATGTACTCACTGGGGCTAACCAGGACCAGGACGAGAGAGAAAATGTTAATGATACACTGTGGGAAATCAACCTCTAAGCACCGCAGGATGTATCACAAGAAATAGATAATAGAGGTACAGGGCTGGAGTTTAGAAACGCCTTTGAGTTTCATTTTCCCCCAAATAATCCATTTTTGCGGTGTGCTAAAATCCCAGATATCATTATTCCCACCTGCCTACGTTCTCCTTCAGTACAGTCACCTGACCTCCATCTCCTCCTCCACACTCACCTGTTCCCCACTTCAGCTCCCTAGTATTTTGTCGTCATATCTATTTGCTCTTAACCAAATGTTCATTCAAGGTGAAGTAAGTAGTTTATAGTGCCATCTAGAGGAGAGGCTGAAATTAACAACAAAGACCTGCTCCTCTGCTCACCCCCTCCCTTCCCTGAGCGCTACGGTGTCCTCGGCCGGTCAAATGTCGTCCTCGTCGTCTTTCTCCGTGTCAGCAGATGAGGTTCGTGAGGCGAGGGAGAGGGCGGAGCTACCGCGGCCGTAGCAGACGAAGCGGAGAGAGAGGAGGCGGGACTTCCTGCTACAAGTAAAGAGACGCTTGATTTGTTCTCTCGCGTTTGTCCTTACAGGCTCCGGTAGAAACGTGGCGTCTCGCATGCTAACAGTGGCTATGCAACCGCGGCCCGCGACCATGTTGTTTTACATGACTTTTTGAAACACTACGAAAATGAAACAAAAACTATTATACAGCGACTAGACAATGCAGGAGCACATAATATGTATAAAAAAGTGGATTTTGGGTTATATAAACCCATAAATACTACACAGTGTCCCTTTAATACCATATGTCTTTTCTTCCCAGTGCTCAGATCCTGCCTCAGCTCCTTTGTACTTTATTTTCTTTTTTCTTTTTTTTGAAGTAAAGACTACTTTATATTATGCTCCTGGTTTTTTCTTTCTGAAAACTAACAAGAAATATGCTCTGTGAGTTGCAGGGAGGCAGTGAAAAGGTTGTGAAAAGTACTCATCGACAAACAGGTTGTTTGTTATGTCTCGCTCACATTAGAGTGTGGACAAACCATTAGATGTGAACCGAGCTTTGGAAATGATCTACTCAAGAGAATCTTGAGGGACGAGCGCACTGCACACTATACTTTTTGTATCAACACCCTACTACTTTGGTGGCAGATAGCGGGGTAGGTAAAGATGTGCAAGGGTGCAGCACCTTGCTTACATAGATGGACAGATTGGGAGAAAATAGGTCAGCAAATAATTGTAGAAGGGTGTGGTGTTGTTTTGTGAACAATGCAGGAGGGAGCGAGCGAGATCTGGAACAAGGGAAGGATGGAGGGAGTAGGGGAGTGAGGCTGGCATTGATGAAGGGTGCACCCAGGGCCACACAAGTACAGCTGTCTCCCCTCCCAACTCCAGCAATGTCAGATGAGCATAATAAAACCCAGTGTGTTGGTCTGTGCTCACAGGAACAGCTGGGTGGCTCGGTGAAAGAAAAAAAACGAAAAAAAAAAACTACGGGGAGGAATATAATATCGCAAAAAAACCGAGCAATGCTCTGGGAGGCTGTAATTTTTGAAAAGCGCAAGTGGTGGTGGACTATTAAAGCAGAGTTCTCTCGCATTGAGTTTCCAGTGGCTGACGTAAGAATGTGTCCAGAGTGCACTGAGTCACACACATGCAGGCTCTGCCCACCACCTCGTCTTTGTGTGTTTTTGCCCTAAGTGGCCATGTGCAAAAAAAAGGGGGATGTGCGTACACTCGGCACATGATGTCATCATCATGTGCAGCGCTGCTCTGACCTCACCTCACACCCAGTGGCCCTTATCGCTGACATCACACACTCTGCAGGGTCTTTGCAGGGCTTAACCCCCCCCCCCCCCCCCCGAAAACACACTAGCAGATAAAGTCGGCTACCAACACTATCTATATGGGTTTGTTCTGGTTACATATTACTTGCGGTTTTGTTGGACGGACCAAAATGTAGGAGTATATGTGCATGTCTGACTCACTCCTTGTCTGTCTGACCACCCCCTCTCTCTCGCCTGCCAGCACTCTCTTTGTCTCTCACCGTCTCTTTCGCCTCCTTTTTGCCTGTTTGTCGTAATCATTGATGAGGTGGTGATGTGGGCCGGGCAGAACGAGTGGATAATGAGATTAGAAAAGGGGCTCGGGCGCAAAAAAAGTCTCTACTCTGATCACTTCTGTTACATAAGGACTTAAAACTTGAGACTTAAAAACGGCAGTGAGAACATTTTAAATATAAACAAATGCCTGTTACATTCAAAATCATTGTCAAATGAGTTCACAAAATGCTGATTAGGCCTATCACCTCCACTCCACTCTCTTTCTCTCTCTGCAGTATAGCCCTGATTAGATCTGGTGTTGCCCAGTAAGTTTCATTTGTTTCGTGTTACGACGGCAACAGCGTACCGGTTGGAGTCTGACTGAAAATACAAACACAAGAAAAGATCAAGGTGTGAATTCTACTACTCATATAATCTAGTCATCCAGCAGTTAGAGGGGATAAATGCTTCTTGTCCCCAACCGCCCCTGTGCTGCTGTATACACACAAATGCTCCCTCAGTCAAATCTGATCACATAGAGTGGTCATGTTGCACATAAATGTTAGTTATAGAGGTCTACTTACATACATTAACTTGTTTTTATGGTCAAAAACCTCCTAGTTGCTGTAAACGAGCCGATAGAAATGTGTCTTTTCTGACGCTGTTGCTCAGCCGCGATATTTCAGACATAAATCTCGCACCCAGAAGACAGAGTGTGTTGTGATTGGCCAGCCAGCAGTAGAGCCTTCCCAACCGTCTTGTGATTGGCCAATACCCCGAAAAGTGACATATTCCGCACACCCGCTCTCAGAAGCGCAGCTCCCCCCTCTGGAACGGTGGATGCACTGCTACTCATTATCAAAACATTGTTTTGACAGTGTTTAAAAATAGCTTCTTCACGACTCCCCGCCACAGTCCCTTTGACGACCTTTGACCCGGAGTCAGACCCAGAGTCAGAAGACACTGTCGCTCGTGAAACACCTCCACAACGGACGTTATTCTTCTTCTGCGCTTCGGACTAGTTAACTGGAGCAGGAGGATCTGCTGTTCAGGAGAACCGGTGTTTACGTAACCGAACCGGGTTTTTTCCGAGATCTCGCTGAGCCCCGAGATTACAATAAAACACAACGTTCTCAGCAGTGGCTGAACTGTTTGTTTAGAACCTTCAGGGCTTCATAAACAAGGTAATGACGCAGATACACACTAAAAAACAGCGTTAATTGGAACTTCCGGTCTAGGTCCGCTTTAATCTTAGCGTGGGGTTTATTTTCTGGAGCATATTTTTAATGTATTGGTTAGAATCCTCTTCACAACCAGATTGTAACCAATTTATTATAACATTGTCACAAAAATGACTGATCGTGCATGCTCAGAAGGCAACGCCAGCACGAGACAGTTGCGGCAACATTATGGCGGAAAAGGTGCAACAGGTGCAATCCAAATAGGTTTTTCGGAAAGTTACTGCCAAGAAAAAGACTGATGTGACCAAGACCAGAAAGCAACCAAGAAACCAAGCAACTGAAAGGCCAGAAATGGCTTGCCGAGTGATGCCATGGTGGTTCTGTTTCTACTGGACAGATACGTTCAAAATGACCAATGCTGCTCGTGAATCCGTGTTTGTTGTGCATTCCTGTGCTCTAGAGGCGTAGCTTCGGAGGGAAGTCTGAAGAAAGGGGCTTGGACTGTTGAATTCAAAATGCTTGAACAGTTTGTCACACAAGCACACACATATACAAAAGTTATGAACTGCAGCAAAGTGTGAGGACCTCTTTTTAGCCGTTTTTTTTATGGTGTACAAAAGTGTAAACTCCCTCTGTCCAGAATATTTGGAGGTATTTGGGGTTGAGCATGGGTTGTGCACATCTGTAACAATTTAATTTTGTATGTATTTGTGTGTATTTCTAATATAAGAATAGCGTGTGTGTGTGTGTTTTCTCAGGCCTCCAGAGGCTTCACAGATGAATGAAAAGACTGAATCGGGGTAAGTCGTGCCCCAGTCCCCCAGCATGTGTTTCAGCTGACCCCCGGGCGATTTTTTGGGTAGTCTGTCTGCTAGATGGCCGAGGGAGTGGAGGTGAGGAGGGGGGAAGAGTGGGCTCTTTTATGGACAGAGATGAAGAGAGTGTCGACATGACAAGCATGTTATTAATCACACAAGATTCTCCAGGCAGTGTTTGTGGGTTCTTGCTGCTCTTGGTGGAAAAAGAACCAAAGCAATGGACTGGACTAGTCATGGGAATATGCATTATATCTGTGTGTGTGTGTGTGTGTGTGTGTGTGTGTGTCTACTGTGGCTTCATTACTGCCCTATTCCCTATTCCTTCTGTCGCTCCTGTCTGTGGCCGTGTACCATCAGGCCCTCTGGCAGCTACATTCATGACAGGTACAGAGAGAGAGAGAGCACTCTGTAGGAAGCAAATCTGTCACTATGCTAACCAAAACACTGTCAGTGGGTCGGTGGTGTCTCGGTGCACACACCAAGTGCGCATGGCTGAGCATTGTGGAAAAAGCTGATTGGAAATCCGAGGCAGCTTCGGCGAAGAGTTTATTTCACAGCTTTTTTGGAGAGGGAACGGACAGAGTTCTGAAAGAGCTGGAGCAGCTGGTTTACTCTGCAAAGACGGGGAGAGAAATCAAGGCACAGCTAAACTATGAAATGTGGCGAACAGTGTGTGTGCATACAGTACTTGTGTGTGTGTTCCATGGCCTCAGGGGAGCCAGCTCGTCTCTCTGGGCTCAGCTCAGCCCATCTGAGCCCCTATCCCACCCCTCCAGCTGTTTCCCCCATCACCTCCAAACCTTCACATCCCAGCATCACTCCCGATCTGCTGCCTCCCAGTTTCTGTCCGTGAATTACAAGTCCAGTGCCGCTCAGATGAGCCAAAGAGTGCTTATGTATCTCTGTTTATGTGTCTAGGTTTTTGCCTCCAAATCATGTCATGACTTTGACTCGCAGATTCAAGTTATGCAAAGTAAAAAGCTGAGCAGCTGCACAACATTACACGACCTGTAATGCTTTGCAACCAAACTGTTTTCTACTGAATTAACTCCAGCTTTTAAACTGCGCCACAAGCAGAGCAGTTGAATTCCCATATAAGGCAGGAGGACCCTTTCTAACCTCCTTCCTCCTCCTCCTCCTCCTCCTCCTCCTCCTCCTCCCCTACTCTCTCTTCTCAACCCCCTCACTCCTTCACGAGCAACCCACTCACACTGTCATCTGCTCCTCCCTTTCTGCTGAGACCGTGGTCCAATAGACACACAATGTCTGCATGTTTTGTTTTTTTCCCTGATACTCTTAAATCACTTAATGTTTGTATTATCGTCCACAGAAAGACTGGACATCTTCACAGCTGCATCATTGCACACTACACACAACACAGCAAATATTATATCAAAACCTTACAAGTCTAGTGAGAAGGACGAGAAAGAGTAGGAGATAAAGATGGATTGAACGGTGGAGATACTGAAAACAGAGAGAGGGAGTGGGGGGGAAAAAAAGAACACAAACACAGCTGATAAGGCCCTCGGCAGAGGAAGTGTCGTTCTCAGCCAAACCCCCAGTGGACTCTCAGTATCCCACTCTTCCCCTGCTGCAGGAAGTGTCTCCGTGTGGGAATACGCTAGGAATGTGGCCCCTTTTGTTTAGTGTGCGATAGGCTCCTGGTTGGCGGTCATTTGTGTGTCTTATGTGTGACAAGCTCCAGGCTTGGCAGAGGCTGATCGGAGCAACATTCAGCAGTCCTTTCTGGGTAAGCACCTCCTTGGAAAACAATGACTGGTCCTGTGGCTGTTATCTTTCAAAGCCCCTCCTTGGCCGATGGAGCAGTAACCGGGCGCTCACTTTGATTCATATCCCCACAGAGTGGATTAAACAAAGGCTTACGGAGGCATCTGCATCAGTGGTTTATCAATTTTTTGTTTTCTTTTTTTACCAACCTACTGATTATTTTGCGTTCCCATCACTAATAGTGCTCATTCTCACACTGGCAATTCAAAAATGGATGTTGCTTTAAGAGTCTAGTGAGTAAGAATGAGTGTCGAGCAGGTGAAACACTTCCATTCACTCCTCCCTTTCCCAGAAAGTGAGTCTTTGTTTGTGTTGTAAACTTTCCATTTCAGAATATGAAAAACACTCGCTCGTCTGTCATTAAAGCTACTGTAGAAATATGTTGGCCTCTGTAAAGCTTATTCTAATAATAAAAGCCTTATTCTAAGGCAATAAAAAAATTTTTATTTTTATTAGCGATTATATACACCTTTATATATGTGAAATTATAGACTCTTCAAGTCAATGAAGACCAATCAAAGCTGCTTTGGTGCATCTTTGTTCATACCCACTCATACACAGGGTGGGGTTTAGTATCTTGCCCAGGGACAAATCAGCAGGTAGACTAGCAAAATAGAACCTACGACCTTCAGTTAAAAGATGACTCGCTCAACCACTAAACCACAGTCAACCCTATCTATAGTTTTGCCCCAATTGAGGCAATAAAGATAAATCTTAATCGCACTTAAGAACAGAAGCTGAAATGTTTCAACCCATGTCAATTATTTACTTTTGCTTCACCTTTTTAACCATTTATCGATTTAGTTTCTCCGTTGTCCAAGTCTTGTAGCCATATCAGACATACGGTATTCTTTAATTTGAGATTTACATTATTATTTATCTTTTACCCCACACCTCTAGTGAGCCTGCAGATTTTTCTTCTTCATCCATGTTCCAACAGTCCACTTTCAACTTTTTTTTTCTGTATCTCCCTATCCAACTCATGTTTCAGAGAACTGGGTTAATTCCTTAACCAAAAGTTCACTGATGTCTCGTTTTTCTAGTGTAGCTGTTGTGATGTAAAACTCTGTCACCACAGACATGAACACAAATCACTGCTATATGGAACACACACACACACACACACACACACACACACACACACACACACACACACACACACACACACACACACACACATTCTTGTACTTGCTGCATACTGAGGACCGGGTAAACGAGCTGACAACTTGAGGACCAGCATTTCCACTTTATAAATCAACACAATTACAAATATCTACTTATATATAAAATTTTACCCAAAATGTTTGGTCCAAAATTTGAAAAAAAAATTTGACCCAAAATTTGACAAAAACGTCATACTATACTGTCATCCAAAATTTGAAAAAAAAATTTACCCAAAATTTTTGGTCCAAAATTTGAAAAAATAATTATGCAAAATTTTTGGTCTAAAATTTGAAAAATAAAATTGGACCCAAAATGTTTGGTCCAAAATTTGAAAAAAAAAATTGACAGAATTTTTTTTGTCCAAAATTAGAAAAAAAAAATTGGACCCAAAATGTTTGGTCCAAAATTAGAAAAAAATTTGACAAAAAAATTGATGCAAAATTTTTGGTCAGAAATTTGAAAAAAAAAATTGGACCCAAAATGTTTGGTCAAAAATTTGAAAAAAAAAATTATGCAAAATTTTTGGTCTAAAATTTGAAAAATAAAATTGGACCCAAAATGTTTGGTCCAAAATTTGAAAAAAAAATTTGACGGAATTTTTTTTGTCCAAAATTAGAAAAAAAAAATTGGACCCAAAATGTTTGGTCCAAAATTAGAAAAAAATTTGACAAAAAAATTGATGCCAAATTGTTGGTCCAAAATTTGAAAAAAAAAATAGGACCCAAAATGTTTGGTCAAAAATTTGAAAAAAAAAATTGATGCAAAATTTTTAAAAAAAATTGACGCAAAATGTTTGGTCCAAAATTTGACAAAAAAAGTCATACTATATACTGTCGTCCAAAAAAAAATAATTTTTTTTTTTTTGACAAACAGAGTATAGCATGTTATAGCAACCTAAGGAAGTGATTTCAATGAAAACAAAGTGAGGACCGACCAAAATGTCCTCACTCCGTAAAAATGTCCCCACTTTGTTGGTTAAAAACCCTCACTGGTCCTCAGTATGGCGCAAGTACAAGAACACACACACACTGATAGGCTTAATCAGCATTGTGTAAACTAATTTGACAATGTTTTGAATGTAAGGGCTTTATATTTAAGTTAGCTTTAAAAAATAATAATGAATCCATTATATTTGAGTAGGGTTAAGTATCACTGATGCACATTTCCATGAATCAGTGATATCTTTATTTAATCCAATTCACAAACACTCTTATCAAAAGTCATTCATTTGAAATGATTTCCTTTAGGAAGTATCAGATACACTTCTACACCTCCGCCTGTGGCATTAACAAAACAGACAAACATTTAAATAGACTGTACAACTATAAAAGCCTTTTATGTAAGAATGCATCAACACTGCTAGAGGCTATTATTTCCTACACTTTCACCTCGATGTCCAATAGGGCATGACTTATTCGGGCAAAAAAGGACATTTAGACATAAGACAGAGAAAAAGGCAAGGTGAGGTTTATTGAAGGGATCACGACAGTTCCTCTGTGTAGCCCTCATGTTGACTGACACGAGTCAGGACTCGGAGCACCAGATCTAAAACAAAGACCCTTCGCTGACTGTGTGCTTCACATTCGATAGCAACAAAATGCTACGATAAATGGAGAATAAAGGCTAACAATAGCTCACTGTTGGCACAGAACAATGAGCCAAGATGAAATAAACATTGGGTAATGTGGCGTAAACAAGTCAACTTTTATTTTACTGTGTTTTCGGCCACTATTTCTTTTTTTTCCCCAAAAAAAACATTTATCCTGGTACAAACTTACAGAGGCTGAACAGGTGAAGTGACAAAAACATTCACTAAATCACAGCAGTCTCGGTTAATTCATCATTTTGATTAAAAAAAAATTAAAATATATATATATCTTTGGTTTAATGGACAATTTCTCTGATGCACAAATAAGCAGGAGGAGCGGCCAGTTCCATTTTCAAGACAAGCTTCTTGATATGTTTCACCCTGCAAACTGTTGAGAGAATCTCTGCTGTTCAGAGGCAGAGAAGTTTGGATTCATCGGCCGATCAAACTCGGGTCAATCATCTCCCCGAGTCTTTGCAAAATAAGGGAAGTGCTCTGGGTGTTTGCACACAGTATGTGCAGGAGTGCATATAAAACAAACACGATGCACTGCACGGCAAAGTGACGCCGAAGATTAAGAAAGCACTTCACTGGCGTAGAAGTGAATGTGTCACCACATCATGTCACCAAAAACAGGAAGACTGGCAGACACTGTGTGCGACTGAGTGACAATTTTCATTTTTCTTGACAGACATCACCTTGGTTTAGATGTGCAGGTGTTTTATGAAAAGCCCTGGACAGTTTTGCTTTCAATCAGAACTGGCATTGGTGAGTCAGACACAGTGGTGAGATAAAACAAAAACTAAGGGGAAAGCGAGGGACGGCTCTTTGAATTCATTTAAACCGTCTGCCCCTGTACTCTGTAGGCAGTTCACTGCTGTGTGTTTGTTTGTGTATGCACATACTGCATATATAAGTGAGTTTCTCAAATGTCTTTACATTGCTTTGTTTCCTTTGCTGCAGCAGCTACAGTTCAAACTTGTATGGGTAGAAGTAGAAGGAGATGTTCTGTCAAATCTTGGAAAAAACGAGGAGTCGCAGGCTTTTAGACCGGGTGGAGAATGTGACGGACGGCCGCGTTCGGATCGCTTCTAACCTTTTGTTTGTTTCTCCGCGCCTCGCGTGGAGCGTCAACTCTGTGTCTGAACGTGGTGCTAAAGCGAGGCGACACCGCGGTCAGTCACACAGGAAACCGAGAAGGCAGGCGACATCACATCCTGTCTGAGATGAGGGGATAAAAAAAAAAAACACAGTTCCTCCTTCAAAGCAGCATGTGCAAGTACTTAAGGTCTCTCACGTGGTGGCAGTGGTGTGGGTGCTGGGAGATGATCTGCAGAAGATACTGAGTACCAGCCGAAAGCATAATACGGAAGACGTGTGCCCAACGCAACGCCCTCTGCGGTGAAAAAAACGAAATATACTCATGGTGATCTTTGAGGGGGAAAATGACATTCACAAATACTGTAATTCAAGTGAGTAAAGAGGAATGAAGCAATGTGATCAACCTGAGTTTCCATCACAGACTCAAGTTAAAAAGCAACACAAATAACACAGGTCTCAAGTCCAGGATTCTGCACGCCCCGTAATGGCTATATATGTTGAACCTGAGGTCCAAAGGACTGTTTTGCCGACAGTCACCTTCGGCTCACTTGCTTTTCTATGCTGCTACTGAAACTGGTAGTGCTCACATAAGGGCAGTGCTGAAAAAGATTTGCAGAGGCAGACACTTATGTCAGTCTCGTAAAAAAAAATTACCAGGAGATCTGAATAAGGAAGGATGTTGTTCACCTCACCTTCAAACTGGCAGTGAAAGATGATGAGAAAGAGCAGCAGCTCTAATGCACTGATGGAACAGTCTGTTCACTAATCACTCAAACCATCCTCCCACTGCTCTATTATCTGCTAACAAATATCACTGTTTTTCCAATACAGTGTGCTCATCGCAAGCCCAGACGTCATACTTTTCTTTGTTTCTTTTTCTTTTTTCTTTTTTTTTAACAAAACACCACTACTCTTGTGAAGCAGCACAACAAAAGCTGTGGAACTCAGCAATCCTTCTACTAAAGCAGTCTCCGTTAGTTCGCTTCAGTCTTTCTCTGAGCATCTCTGACCGGAGCAGAGTCGGCCTCCGAGTCGCCATCAGGGCTTCTTGGCTGCGGTTTTGGCTTTGCCGTTGGGTCCTGTTTTGATCTGGGTCATCTCCACATCTGTCAGGGCGTCTGGGGGAAGGCACGAGCGCATGCGTTCAATGGTCTTCTGGTAGCCCGTTCTCTCCTGCTCCAGCGTGCGAATCATGTACTTCATTTTGCTCTCCCGAGAAAGAAGACTCTCCACGCTCGTCTCCAGCGTCTGGATCTTCTGCCGCGCAGCCTGAAGGACACAAACAGCGAACCTCAGCGAAGACAGGGTGTAAACGCAAATGTAGACATTTGGATGGAGGCTTTGTAGCTGCAGATGGAAGTGTGTGACTTTGTTATAGAAGCAATAAAGTCAACCCGATGGTAACTTATGTGAATAACCTGTTCCATGATGGTGCACAGGTTATTAAATTTCCATAGATCAGTGCGAATCAATCCTTTAATTATTGTGAGACCAGTTTCATGTGAATTAACGTTTACATTATTCATGCTGTTTAAAATAACATAGGAATTTTGGACACATGAAGTGTTCATTCCTTTGTCTGCCTAACATTTCTATTGGGTTTTAGCACCATCTATTGGTAGTTTGAGGCACTACTGTTGTGCTTGTGCAAACAGAATGACAAACTGTTGTTTGTTGATGTTATAGATATGATAGATATGATATAGATATGCCTCCCTCCATATCTATCTATAGATATGGAGGGAGGCAGATTATAGTCAGTAAGTGTTTTCTTCTCTTACTCACCTGAAGTTTTTCTAGCAGGTCCATGTTCTGTTTCTTCAACTGAGAATTTGTCTTTTCTAGTTTGTCCAGCCGGTCGCAGTCGTCGGGCAACGGTCCGGCTTCTATCATCTCATCCTGAAGGACTTGGTACTCCACCTCATAGGCGTGTAGCTGCTTGGAGATGTCGATCTCCATTGCCTGGCAAACACGAGTGCGTCAGAAAGTAGTCAATATGTTTTAAGAGTTAGGGGAAATTAGTCTGTATTGAAAGTTTAGGATAACATATTATACGCATGTTCTTCTTGTTAAATCCCTCAAAGAGACAAACACCTGTGTATGGCATGTCGATACACATAATGACACGTTCATTCATTACAATAAAAATAACTATTACACTGTCCTTTTTCTCTAAATACTACTACACTGCATTTGTGGCCAGATATATCTGTTGATAAGGACAAAAAAACTACAACCCCCAGCAGTTATAGGTATTTAAATATTTGTGACTCAATCTGCTTAAATAAATAAGCAGATCGAGAAATGCTTATTTATTTAATAATTTACCCCACACTATGCAATACTATATACTGTGCAATACTTATATTGTATAAACAGATTTTTATCCTGCTTAAATTACATTCCAACTGTGCAATATCTATATTTTTACTGGTACCCTGCTAAAATCACTTTCATACTGTGTAAATATTTATATTTCTATTTTTATATACTGCAAAATTACATTTCATTCTGTGATATTTATATTCTATATGCTGCTAAAATCATATCTCACACTGTGATATTTATATTTCTATATTTCATATACTGTAAAAAAATTATATTTCATACTGTGGAAATAGTCTTACTTATTATTTTTTATACCCTGCTATGGGTCACGTCTCATAGAATGCACTTTTTATATTTAAACCCTGCTATAGACCTGCTATTTCATACTGTGCAATAAGAATTTGATGGCTGTTTATCCTTTTAAATGTAGTACGCTGCAACTGAAAACCCACCTCACGTTAACTAGGGTCACTTTTTTTTATGTCCTTTTGACCCATACTCTGGTTGTTGTTGTTGTTGTTATTGTTCTTTGTTTTTAGCTGTATGCACTTTCAAGGTGAAGTCAAGTAAATCTCGTTGTACAACTTGTATAATGACAATAAAGGCATTCTATTCTATTCTATTCTATTCTTTCCAAGAAACAAATAAGTGTGGGGTTGAGGAGCCTCGAAACTACAAAATAATCCCTTGTTTTCATGGGATTTAGTGACAAAACTATACTATATAATGTTTCTAAACTTATCCTTAGATTTTTTTTTATGTTAGGTGATATTTTTCACAATTAACTCTCTCAGATTTTTTATTTATTTATTTTTTTTCCCAAATCCAGATACCTAAATGTGATAAAAGTAAGATTGGTAGGAAAAGCAAAAGCAGCAGAGAAGTTGGTGATTGTAAACCAAGAAGACTTAACATGAATTCAACTCAACTTAACTACAGCAGTATTTAAGTTGATTTATAATATAGTGAGGGAAATCTCCTACAAGCAAAAGTTTAACCAGTGGTCAATCATGCAATATGGATTACATATTACACAGGGATTAATTCTTATGAAACCTGACACTTGTAAACAATCGCACTTTGTACCTTTGCAATTGTCTCCTCCATCTGCGTCTGAGTGAGGTTGGGAAGTGTAATTTTCAGGTAGTCCACAATGCTCTCAAAGGTGTCACACTCCACTATCTCCCCCTCATGGCTCCTCAGCAGACAGAGAGCCACTTTAAAGATGACTTCAGTCCCCTGGGCAAATACAAAATCTAAAGGAACAAACAAAAAACAACCACACATATGTATCAGATTTAAAAAAAAAACCTTGTAGTAGTCACAAGTCTTATTATTACTGAGTATAAACCTCTACTAATGTACTGATAAGCATTTGTGTGTGAGCAAACACAGGAGTTTGTTCTAAAAATATACCAAAGATGCGGGACACAAAGCCCAGGGGGAACTGTGAGGCGAAGAGGGTGAGGAACCAAGGTGCTGCGTAGAGGCTCGGGCAGATCTCGAACTCCTCGAAGTGATTGTACAACTCGCGGTGGTAGTCGTGTAGCAGCCTGGAGAGCTGGTACATCTGAACCTGGGATAACACACACACACACACACACACGGCCCGACACAGGCATAAACATTCACAGACAAACACAAACACAAACAGGTCAAAACATGCTCTGCTAGAACAAAACTGGTATAGCAGGACTTACAGGGGAGAGCGTATAAAGGGAGCACTAAGAATTACAAGCTGTCAAATGGAACGTTAGTGTGTTGTTTTAGAGACTTGCTCAAGCAAGTTTCAAGGCCAAGCACTTACTTAGTTGCAATAAGTCTTTCACAACACACAGTTATCAGTGAACAGTGATCGTGACAGTGCAATGCACAGCAAACAGAAAAGAGAAGCAGAAGTTAGGTCCGAGCCCAAATGAGTCTGTTATCATTCTTACGGTTTCCTGGCAGTTACAAAGTAACACACACACATGTACTACCTTTACGTCCTCGTACGTAAAAAAACGCTGCACAAAAAAAAATCCCTCCTGCGTTTGCCAACTCTGCGCGGCTCTAAAAAAAAGGTTTTCAACTGCAGTGAAGCGACAGAAGCGGGAGCTCGCTGCTCGGCTAAATGGTTACCTGGATCAGATTAAACATTACCACGCCTGCTGATGCTGATGCGCTCACCCCTGGTGAGGTCAGCTGATGTTTAACCGAAGCTGAGCAGGCATGCAGGTGTGGTTTCAGTGAGAGGTGGAGACACTTGACTGCTGTTTGCCGTCACTGACTAACTAACCGACACAGAGGAGAGGGCAGCTGCACGACGAAAAAGTAGTGCAGATTTTGGCTACATCTAATAACATTTTTTGAAACTTTGAAGCTTAAATAGTTCTTGAACTAGTAACTGAAGGGGGGGGGGGGGGGATATGGAAAGGCAAATGTTAAATGTTACACAAATAATATGTTAAAGGTCACATAGAGTGGTCCTGTTGCACATATAATGTTAGTTATGGAGGTCTACTTACATACATTAACTTGGTTTTATGGTCAAAAACCTCCTAGCCGATAGAAATCTCTCTTTTCTGACGCTGTTCCCATGGCGCGATATTTCAGACTCAACTCTCTCACCCAGAAGACAGACTGTCTTGTGATTGGCCAGTAGGCGGAAGTGACATATTCAGTGGATCGGTGGATGCACTGCTACTCATTATCAAAACATTGTTTTAACGGTACAGTTGGGAATGGTAAAGCCTCGGGTAAGGATTGTGTTTTGACTGAGAACAGTAACTTTATTTGGTTTCGTTTGGGTGTGGGTTGTGCACGATGGCCCCATATCATGACGTTGTACCGGTGCAAGGACAATGGAGGACAACAGGATGAACGCTGAAAAATGTACGTTTCCCACAAAATCACTAACAAATGCACAAGAGAACAACCCTTTCTTGCAGAAAACAAACTAGGATGGTTGTTTCGCTAAAAACACGTGTAAATGGTTCATCCACTTATGTGTGCGCTCACCTGCAAAGAGACCATGTCAGGCCTGAACTGGCGCCTGATGCCGAGGTCATACATCAGGAACTTCAACATGTCAAAAGCCTGTTCTTCACTCATGTGCAGCAGCAGCACTCCAGCCACAAAGCTGATACCCTGGCAGTAGCCAACCTATGTGGCACAGAGTAAAAAAGAAATAAAAGCTATTGTGACACTACCAACAGTGATTTACAGTGGGGAAAGGTAACAGGATTAGTTAGTTTGTACCTCTGTATCCAGCAGAGAGTAGGCTTTTAGGAGGTTGTAGAGGGAAAGCTGCCCTGCACCCAGCTGGGCTGAGAAGTACTGGTGGGTGGGGAAGGTCCTGCCTGAAGAAGGAGGCAGAATATGTTAGGCCAAGATATTTCTGCAGGCTTTTCAACACGATGCAGTTGGGTAATGTTTAATTTATGTTTACGTTGACAAGTATAAGAAAGATGAATAACAACTAGACTAGTGGATGCAATGAGGTGTGATGCAATACCTTATTTCATTAAGTTAATTCAAACAAAGGTAAAGTAAGCAAGTTGTCTTCATATATCAACTTTTTGTTGTTGTGGCACGAACACAGGAACACATTTTCATTTTGAAAACATACTGCACTGTTTTTAAAGGTGACATAGAGTGGTCCTGTTGCACATAAATGTTAGTTATGGAGGTCTACTTACATATATTAACTTGTTTTTATGGTCAAAAACCTCCTAGTTGCTGTAAACTAGCCGATAGAAATCCTCTTTTCTGACGGTGTTTTTCTGCTGCGAGATTTCAGAGCGAACTTTCACCCCCAGAAGACAGAGTCTTGTGATTGGCCAGTACTATCCAGCACATCCGCTCTCAGAAGCGCTCAGAAAACATTGTTTTAACAGTGTTTAAAAATAGCTTCTTCACGACTCCCCGCCACAGTCCCTTTTATGACTTTGACCCAGAGTCAGACCCAGAGTCAGAAGACACTGTTGCTCGTGAAACACCTCCACAATGGACGTTTTTCTTCTTCTGCGGTTCAATGTACGCAACCGGATGTGCCCGGACTAGTGCCCGGAGCAGGACGATCGGTTGTTCAGGAGAACCGCTGCTTACGTAACTATTACGGGATTTTCAGTGATCTCGTTGAGCCCCGAGATTACAATAAAACACAACGTTCTCAGCAGTGGCTGAACTGTTTGTTTCGAACCGTCAGGGCTTCATAAACAAGGTAATGACGCAGATACACACCAAAAAAACAGCGATAATAGGAACTTCCGGTCTAGTTCCGCTTTAAGTCTTTTAAAGTCTTTTAAATGCTTCCAATAAATCTGTGCATACTGTGCATCAAACTATTTATTTAACAAACAAAATATGATATTGCTGAGGCTAAAGACATGTGCACCATCACCTCAATAATGTACCTCTATACTTTAAATGTAGGGACCCTTTTTTGCAAGATTGCATGCATACCTAGATCCACCAGAATTGCGTGCTGCTGTGCGGTGAGCTGCTTCAGCAGGTCGTGGTAGTGAGTGTCGGGTGCGTGCTGACGCTGAGGCAGCCTGTGATGCAGCCGGTGCTGATGGCAGAAGAGCAACCAGACCTCCCCGCGCCTGCCCTTAGGAATACCTGCGCACAAACACGACAATTGCATAAATGCCCGTTCAAAAATAACCACACGCGTGTATTGCTTCACCAGGGATCACCCACTTCTCTCACTTTTTCACCTTGGCACAGCGCATGATACATCTCTTCCTTGTCTTGCGGGACTGTCGTTCTGCCCGGGGCCGTCAGTTTCCTCTCCCACAATGCCTGTGCATCTTTGGAGCACTGGCCCACTTCCTGGTAGTTCAGCTTCATCTTGCGGATGTGCAGCTCATCTCTGCTCGCTGCAACACAGTCACGGGAGTTGAACACATTTAATGCCGCTTTGTCCATTTCAGATTGTGCTTTGTGTACAGAGAAAATCAAGACCATCGAAGGCAGGCCGTAATAGTAAGAGACGGAATTTTTGAGAGCAGCATCTTCTGTCACCAGTTGCCATGGAAATTGTAGGGCGTAAACACAAGCCACGATACCCGCAATAACGTAAAAAAATACACCTCTGTTATGCCCAAAGTCAGGAAGCGGCTACATTTAGAAAGTGGTGAGAGCCACAAAGGACAAAGGTAACAAAGACACCATTAAGCTATGATCGTCCGTGAACATGCACAATTTATAAAAATAAGCTGAAATGAACCCTAAAGATCGACACCCACAGCCATGCCAACCCTCCGCCTTTAATAACAAATTCTTCTTTTACATCACTTACCTTCTGTTTTTGAAAAAAATGTTTTTCACAGTTAGGTCCTCAGACCAGCATTGGTGTCATAGTAACAAATAAAAGGGAAAGAGATGTGTTGGTATTGGATATCATGAAGGCTAAACAAAGCAAAAAATAAAAAATCATCCTCATCCTTTTCACTGAGGTGTGGTGAGATGTTATTGCACCCCCTAGTGCCTTTCAGGCCGTGGCACAGACTCACATGTTATAATCTTGCATTACAGACAAGGTGTATGAACCTTTTAAAGATGGAGTTCTTATAATTAAGTAGCTATTTAAATATTGCTTCAGCCTTGTTTGAGTTCTGCATGGAGACAAATGGTTGTGTTTTGCAAAAGCTACTCTGTACCCTGTTACTTGGGGAACTCTGAATTCATAGCAGTTACGGTTGTTTTGTACAAAAACAGGGCAACATTTGACATCAAGAGAAACGTATATATATAAAATGCTGAGCCCTTGATCCCTGTCCACTCTCATAAAGTACCAAGACTATTCAGCGTTAGAGCATGTGCGTAACACTTTGATGAAATGTCAACAATAGAACCCAGTGTGAGTAGATTTCAGTACAAGTACAATCTCATGACAGATTACAAATACAACCAGTGTCTGCGGGAAAACAAAGCAAATATCTTGTTTTACTGTATAATTTTCATGTGACCCGGGTGGAGGATATATTCTTTCTTTTTAACGCGCACAGCAGTGAGTGATACTCACCCTCCAGTCTCTGGTTCTCCTTCTCCATGCGGAGCAGGAGGATCTGCTGGTGGATGGCAGTCTTCCAGAGGGCCCTGTAGTCGGCCGCCGTCCTCTTCGGCCTCTCCCCGGAAGAGAGGTCAACTCTTGGCGACAGCAGATGGCCGAAGGGGTCGAGGCTGGAGTCCAGGTCCCGAGGAGAGAGAGGCAACAGCTCTAGAACATCAGAGGAAATGTTTTGAGTATAAAAAAAATGTTTTTTTATTACTCACTACTATTGAAAAAGATATCATACAATACCTATAATCGAAGAAATACAATTACCTTTTGTTTTCTTTAGACATATATGAACAACCCCCCACTCACACCCCACCTCACCCCATTACTGGTTCTAACTCACTACTTTAAATGATTATCTATTGATAATGTTTAATTTAAAATTAATAATGAGTCCACATCCCAAGCCTGTAGAATTACAACACTTGCTTTCAGCCTTTGATAAACCTCAATATTATAATGTAAAGCAATTTTGAAACTGGCAAATGAAGAAAGTTCCTTTATCAGTGTTTATCAAATATTGATCAAATGTGAAAATACTGCATTCCTTTCAACCCTTAGTGCTTTTGACATACAGGTACAAAGAAGGTTATTTTAGAAATGATCTTTTCCACAGAACTTGTGTGCACCCTCTGCCCCTGTGCTCACTTCCCATGCCCTTTTTTGTTTATTCAGAGCATATTCATTCTGCCTCTGTGTTGTGCTGAACTGCTTAGAGGGATTGTGTTACCAGACCTGGGTGCTGCATGGACGCAGAGGGCTTGTTCATGGGTGACGCGACCCTCAGGAAGATCCTCTGTCTCCAGGAAACCCTGCGTGGGGTCGCGAGGAGGCCTCCGGTTACAGAGTCGCCGCTGCTGCTGCAGCCAGAAAACCTCCTGTTCCTGCCTTCGCCATTGCTGTGTGAGAGAGTGCAACGGCGTCAGGAGTCATCTTACATCAACACTCCTTCGGCACACACACACGCACACACTCATCCTTCAGCACACAAGCACTCATACTGTACAGTACATTTAATCTCCAGCACAAGAAACCTTATCCACGCTTTCACATCTCGGCTTCTCCAAGCTGATGAGAAACGGCCGAGATCAACACATGGAAAAACATGTATTGACTGGTTCCCCGATATCGATGTTAATGAGGCGGAATTCAAAATTAGTCAGTAAAAAAAACAACACACAGCCACGGCTGAGGTACATGCATGCTTTTCCCGTCGGCTGGAAAAGAAGGTGCTTTTATTTATTAAGGAGAAAACGTGGCCAAAGGGCTGTTAGTGTCACTACTGCTACTAATACTTTTGTTTCATATATCGAGTCATCGTGTGCTGAGCCTGACCAATTCACAAAAACAGGATTAAAATGGATTTTAAGTCAGAAAAAGTGTTTAATAGACAATGGGCCAGTTGTGATACACAACAACCACACTTAAGAGTTTCTATTCAAGAGTTGAGTGAAGAAAAGTGTGTTTTTACTTTTATATTACAAGGCAAATGTCATGCAACTAGCAACTCTACACCCAAAAATAATACAGTAAGTACATGACAGCAAAAAAATGTATTATTTTTTATTATGTATTTTAGTATTTATGTCAAACCTGCTTTGTACCTTTTTGTAGAGCAGTGTTTAAACACCAATACAATTACACATGGTTGAATAAACTGAAAAATGTCATGATCTGACCTGGTTTCAGCTTGAATGGTATGATGAAATTCTGGATCCTACGTACACTTCAGTTAAAAAAGCGTTTAAGGCTACAATAAAACCTTATGCACTAAAGCAGTTGTAATGACTATATTTCAGATTGTGTTCTTCCTTCTTCTTCAGTTAAATAAACAAGGTTCTCGTGTCACTTGCTGGGTTCAGTTGATAGTAACGGGGGATAATAAGCTTGCTCAGCACGCAAACGCTTGTCTGATCATGTGGGCAGTGAAAAACAGGAAGTGACCTCGGATCAAGTTAAATGTCACAGGGACAACAGTTTTGCTCCGACAGCTGTTCTGCTCGATGCCTCTTATTATGATCTCCTGTTATTAACAAAGAGAGTCACTGACAAGTCACTGAGATAAAGTTGTCTCACGCTGCAACAGAAAGCAAACCAGACTGTGAACAAGTTGTTGGGATTTACATATTATGTATCATCACAGGATACCGCGTGTCAAAAGAAGAATTTCTTGCTATTTCGCATTGTGATCGGTTGCAAACGCTCAGGAGACCACACTGCTGTCACTGTAATGTGAAAATGACATTTCACAACGGTCGGCTCCACTGAATCTCATTCATATTGAAAACGTTAACCTTTAATATCAGTCATCCAGACACATGGACCCAGTGAATTGCTGTCCAAAGAGAGCAGAGCTGGACACGTGCAGCCTCACCACGGCGTGTCACAGTTGGTTAATTAGTGCGGCGGAACAATGAAGGCAACCTTTGGAATGATTTTTCCATCGCTGAACTGAAACAGCAGGAGGAGGACACTTGGAGCAGTGAGTCAATGGAACACTGAATGCCACGGGGTCATGAAAGGTGATGCCAAGAGTGCAAACTGATAGAAGTGTTATACATTTGTATAGTTTCGGTACAAATCAGAGACCGTCTTGCGTTTAAAAATATGTAAATGTATGCTACGCATGCAAGGATTTTTATCAGTGAGTGTTCCCTCGTTGGTCAAAGGTGAGTTCATCAGCGATTAAACGCCCGCAGAGGCTATAAAATCATGCCATCAATATCTGATATAAGATCACACCACTGTCACATCCTGAGGAACCTGAACATGCCAAGATTTTAAAAACGACATTGCATTTGCAACGTGTTCAGTGTTCAGGCTCTTCGGGTTCTTTGATCGTCCAACAGGAGTTCTCCTGCGGTAAAATGTATTGTACTCGGAAAACAACCATGTCCAGTTCTATCAAGGCAGAAGGGGGCGCTAAATAAATGGAACAAACTGGCAAATGAACTCAAAACAGAACACAACTAGCAACTACTTCATGTATATACACATATATACACAAACACGTGTGTGTGTGTGTGTATTCTGTATACTGGCATTTGCAAAGTGATTGTGTTTTGCGTATGTTATTTTAAAGGCATCGGAAATTACAAATGTGCACAAATGCTGTGATACATAACATGTGATCAGCTGTGCAATTCTCTGTGTTATTGTATCCACCACTATTTAATGATCACTAAATAAATTAATAAATGCTGTAAGGTGAGATTAAGTCATTTCGATTTTTTGCATGCAAAAAAATAGACATTCACATGCAAATGCGACAGCAGAGGGGTGTGTCAGCATCCTCTTCCATTTGTGAGAGAAACAGGAAGAGGGCGTGTCCAGCTACAGAGACAATGTATGGAAAAAAGAAGAGATGGAAAGTACTTTTTCTCGCAAAAAAGTTGCCGCGGATGAACGGTAAGAAAGTACAAGGATACAGAGACAAAAAAAAAAGCTTGATGTTAAAAGATATGACAGCCAACATTCCAGCAAAGGTAAAACTTCGCCCCCTTCCCCACCAATCTCATCCCCTTGATCAAGTCCCGGTGGCCGGTGCATTCGGGTCATAGCAGGGGGGGTTTGTCTGAGAAACCCCCCTCTCACCTCTTGAGGCTCCCACTGTCTGCCAGGGAGCTCAGGGAGCCCAGGGAGCCCTGGTAAAAGCTTTTCAGGAAAGTGGGAGCGGAGAAGGAGGAGGGGAGGCCGAAGGAGGACTCGCTCTCCGAAACGCTGCGCGTTCTCGTGACCGCCGCGGGACTGGGGGCGCGCCAAACATGAAATGCCCACAAATGAAAAACAAGCATTACACAAAAGGAAAAAAGGCCTTCTGGTCGGAGAAACAGCAAAAACAAAGGAGGGGATCAAAACAGAGACAGGAAACGTGTGATGCTATTGTTCTAGGACAGGGGAGCAGGGGGGGGTAAAGAGATTTTGAACTAAACAAAGTGCTGCTAACAGACTATGATGAATGCGCGTGTAACTAAACATTTAGTTAGTGATCAAAAGAAAAGCAACGGGTTCCGATTTTTTGGTTTTTTTGGGAGCAAAGTTAGCATTAGCCACATTTTCAAAACGAAACAAGCAAAAGATCAACTACTACAGGTTGCATCATCTACACGGATCATTCCTTTTCCCCCCCCGAAACTAGCGATGCAGTGAGTGACAGCTGAAGTGTGCGTTACCTGCTCTGCAGCAGCTCCGGGTTGACAGAGTGTTGCCTGTGCAGTGGAGCCGGTTTGCCCTGGCCGCTCGGCTGTCCCTCGAAGGAGATGCGCTTCTTCACAGGTGGATGGCTGAAGGTGTGGGCACGGCGACGGAACTGCTGACCGCCCTCGGGGTCATCGTCGGGGAAGGGGGGAGGGGAACCTGGAGGGGAGTGACCAGGAGACTCCTCATCCTGCTGAAGAGGAGAGGAACAAATATGATATTATAGTTGGATTTATCTGCTGTATGTGACTTTACAGCTGAGTGACAGAGGCAAATACACGATAAAGCCAAATACAATATAAAGACAAATCAGTCAATATTGAACTACATTATTGAAATAATGTCAGATAATCAAAGATTGAGTGGTTTAAGAAACCACTAAATTGTGGTTTTAAAAGACTTGATGGAAAGAAAACAACAAACACTTGTTTGAATATTACAGTGATATATTGCAGTAGAAGAAAATTATATTCCAATATATATAGTTATTGATAAGCTGCACATTATTTAATCACAAATTCATATAAATATTCAGTTGCACTGTATGGGACATAATAACCTGGGTATGAGCAAAATCGACCCTAAATGACAGAATGATGAAATACAAACTACACAAAGCCTGAGATACAACTCATTGAATTCCAGAGACTGACGCCAAACAAACACTCAAGTTACAGGTCTGCACTCACCTAACCGAGGAAACCCCAGAGCAGGACTCATTCCAGGTTCAACTTTCCACTCAACACCCTCACACTATTGCCTCGTGCCCAGTGCTGCGACTCCCACATCTATTGTATTCTAATGGACAATGTCCTGTGACTTACAGTGTCACGTACCATTGGTTGGGGAGGATCTAAGCACGGGCAACGCCACATCAGTCTCCTCCCATCATGCTTTTAGAGCCCTCCCTCTCTGATACCCCCATGACAGGAGGGGTTCAGCCACACTGATGTGTATAAGGAAATTTAAAAAAACCTGCTACTCTCGTTTCTTAATTTATCATCTAAATCCCACTTCATTTCACTGTTTGCTGAAATGCTAACGTGACATTTCGTGTCATTTTTGGACGCTCTAATAAAACGAAATGGTTCATAAACAGTGTGTTGTGTCCTATGAGAAGGCAAAGAAGAGGAAGCCAGGACAGGCAATGGCTCAGCAGACACAAAAAATGGACATCCTGACTTGAATTTCCTGCATGCTGGGCCATCAGTATCCTGATATTTTCCCCAGATGACGACTTATTGGCTTAATTCTTGACAAACAACATTCCTCTGTTTGTTGGCGATTGTTGACTGCGTAAAAAAAAATGTCAGAAGAACAATGTATGTCTTCAAGTTGCACAGATTGCCTATGAAATTATCTTTAGCTCTTCGTAGTTGTGTGCGGCTATGACCAGTTCATTTAAATTTTGCAAATCTGGAGAAGCAAATACTGTTTGGTTAAAGCAGGAAGTGTAGCAGCTTTAACAAGGTTAATAAAATCCTCCAACTGCCTGCTGCTTAAAGAGTTAAATCTTACTCTTGATGGTTCATAAGTGGTTTCCGAAGTAAATCTGACATAAAAGGGCTGACTGACTGCACAAGGCAAATTAAAAGCCTTATGACGGCCGGGTGAGCCCATTTTCTCTCTGCCTTTGTGTGTGTTTTTAACACAATGAGCAGGTGACATGTCAAAATGTCTGATTAGACATTTCAAATAATATCTTAAGCCTTTTGTGTCTTCAGAGGTAGCAGCAGTATGTGAAACATGATCGTAGTAATTGCAGCAGCTGTTGATGATGATTATGCTACTAGCTTCAAGCTTTTGTCCTGTTTGGTCTTGTGACACACGATGCAACACTATTCATATGATGTGCACTTAAAACAGACTCTGCCAAGCAACACTATCACTATACCTGATTGAGGGAGCGTTTGTGTGTATACAGCAGCAGTGCAAGGGGCGGGTGGGGGCAAGAAGCATTCACATTCAACGCTCTGGATTCACTCCCCTGAAACGCACTACCATTGCAATTGTCTCACTTCTCTAGCGTAATGTTGCTGTTGCCTCAGTCTGTCTTTTGACATAAAACATGTATGTAGCATGAGACACAAGATCTAAACACCACTTACTGAGAGAGTGCAGAGATAAGATTCATGTGGAGCTGAGACTTCATCGGCTTTATGTGAACTCATTTGACAATTGTTTGACGAGTGTTACACACACTTGCCTGTATTTAAAATATATCATATAAGAGAAACGGTTGAATTGTGGTCCGAGAAAATCGGGTTTTTAAGTTTTCTTTTTTTTTTTTTTTTATTAGAAAATATGTTCTTTTGCATAGTTTGTCCTCTGTTTTTCTTTGAAACCATCCATTAAGTCTGAATCTTGACCTCGCCATGACTGATGAGGAGTCAGAGGTACAACATCACACCACTGCTGCACATTCTCCACCGTAGTGACACACTGGAGCCCTGACAACCCTAAATGGTTCACTGACACTTCTACAAACACACGCCCCGCTGCATGATTCTGCCTTTTGGCCCATACATGCGGTGCATTCTCATGTATCCATGTGAGAAGAACACCTTGCTCAAAAGTGAGAATTCCCAGAGTCCTGCAAATGAAACTCTAGAAATTCCCTGGTTCCTCCTAAACCACACTTACTCTGTCAAAACTGCTAATGCTTCCCATGCTCCCCAGGCGGCCCCGCATTCGGTTGGCACCCTGGTGATGAAGACAATTACACAAAATTAAAACAAATTAGGGTAACACAAATGGGTAAATAAGAATAAAAAGGCATGCGTAGAAATGAATATATATATATATATATATATATAATGTATATATATATATATAATGTATATATAAATTAAAGATGAACAAATAAGTTTTTCAAACCATTTCTGTTCTGGACAAGAAGTGTTGCTATTGTCTAAACAACACTATATAAAATATATCCACATATCTGACTCATATTATCTTGGCTTGACAATGGTAACAGTGACAACATGAGGTCAAGTCTCTGAGACAATAACAGATGGCAGCAGAGGTTTTAGTTTGCCTGGATTCTTTGACTAAGGAATTATTCTGTTGTTTTACTGGCAGATGTAGGTCAATCCAATCCCCTGAATGACAGTGACACACGGAAACAGACCGACACAAAGACTGTGCAGGAAGATAAACTCAGGTACACAATGTTGTCTGTCTGGGGTGAAGACAAAGGACAGCTGTGGTGAAGATCATTTTATTCCTTATCTTATATATGACACAGGGCGAGAGGCAGGGTGATGATGAGGATGACAGAAGGGAATTAAAGAGCAGCGAAATGTGGGGCTAGACGATATATTTTTTAAAAAAACAACAACAACAAAAGACTCACCCTTGCAAAAATATTCTCTAAGGAGTTGGTGAGGGAGGTGCGTGCTTTATTCTTCAGAATATCAAGTTTAAAGCGACTGCTGGTGGCTGTGCCATCACCTGCTGCCGAGCTGTTTGCTGCATTCTGATGGATGAGAACAAGAGGACAAAAGGAAAAAATCGACACATATATAATTACTGTAAAATGTGCCTTAGATGACTGTGAAAAATACAAATTCAGAGCACCAACACAGTAGTTAAATGACTAATGCCATTTGAGTAATAACATTTACCATAAACCCCTCAGGTTAAATCATGATAAATGTTTATGTTTACCATGTTATGGATTGAAAAAGTGATTGAGTTAATGACCAGCTTAGAAACAGTCTGGTGGTGTTTAACATGGCATTCTACACATGAGAATCTGCGGGAGGCTGATCCAGGCAGGTCCTGCCTGACCAGGGCTGGACAAAATAATCTGAAATGATATGCAGGTCCAGGTCAGGTGTGGTCACGTTTTATTTGGCATTTTATTTTCTATGTGCATATACTGACAAATACTGTCTTTTAATATGCATGTCTGTAATCACGGAGAACCAGTCATAACAATGGTATTCCGGCAATGTCACATAACCCGGTGCAGCTAAGATTAAGTGCATCAGACTTGGGTCTTTATGCTGCAGAATTATGTGATTGGTTTTTCATTGTTTACAGGAAAACACGTTTACCTGAGGACATTCACCGATGTGAAGGTGGGACTTTTGTTTGGTTCCACAAAGCTGCCGCAGATGGAAAATCACCAGCTCATTCTCTTCCTGGTCCGACCCGGGCTTCAGTCTCTGCAGACATGCAATGAAAACAGGTCAAAACCCAATGTGGGGAAAAAAACAGATGCAACAACAAAATAATGTTTTCAATCAGTCAGGGAAACACTGTTAATTAAGGCCACATTATACTTCTCCGACTGCGTAATGCGTTATCCGACTGCGTCACCACGGAGACGCCTCGAGCCTTCATACTACTGCGTCGTGGTGACGGATACACGCTGCAATTTCCCGCCCAATCAGTAGGGGTCGCTGCGCAAGGTTGTTGTGCTTTTGGCTACAGTGAGCAATGGCGTCCAAGAGAGAAAGACTGTTGTTGTTGAAACAGTGGCCCGTTTCTCACTTTTCTGTGTCACGGAATGCAGTTTTTAGATAATTTGAGGCGAGGAAATTGGCCATTTAGAGTCTGAACATGTGCTGTGTGTGTTAAGATACGACGTATTTATAGTTTGGCAGCGACGTCGTCGGCGGTGATCAGCTCCGCCTCTGTGGACGCTCGGTGCTCACTGTGAGCCGGCACAGAGCGGCTTCGCTCGGCCTGTCCTGAGGACCAATCGCAGCTCTTGCCGTCTCCGTTGTCCCTTGACGGAGTGACGGACGAATATTTCGTGCAGGAGTATAAATTGGGCTTAAGTCGCTGGAGTATCGGGGGAGAGTGGGAACTAAACAGAGCCAAACCTTACCTGAATTCTCTCAAAAATCTCAACCTGCTCATTGTCCGTCAGTTGGGAGAGATACTTTTGGATGGCCAGCTTTGCTCTGGGCGGGTAGAGACCTAGAAACACAAGAGCTGGCTTTAACTCTGAGAAAACAGACCACACATCAATATATTCAGTGAGCGAAGCGTGGAGTATTTACTGGATGTATTTATGTGGTCTAACCTTCAATTCGCTCACAGAGCTTGTGCAATTTATGCATGGGGCAGGCTTCACAGAGCTGGATCGGGGTTTTGCTGCTTTGTAAGGTTGCTGCCGTAGTGAAGGCCTGCTTCAGTGTCAGCATCACCTCATCCACCTGAAAAACAACACAGATTTGAATAAATAAAGATATTTGTCTAACAGAAAGAGTTAAAGTGACATTCATTTCCACCTGTCGAGTGACTCACCAAGGACTCGCTGGCACACTGAAAAACGAAGCAAATATACTGACTGGGACCAGCCTCTGATTGGTCCCTGCAGATGAATCCAAAATGGTCGGTATGCTTGATGCCCTGTAGCAAAGTCAAGACAAACAGGGAGCCAGAATAAACGTCAGGTCATAATTTTGTCCAATAAAAATCATATAAGTAATCACTCCATCTCCATATTCCACAGTCCATTTAATTAGAGAAATGACCACTTTGCTCATATCAGACTCTACATTATCTTTATGGGCAGCTTTTTAAAAGAAATGGGCCTGTAAAAGAGGGGCATACATCTACATAACTGAGAAAAATGTGGCCTTAAATGGAAAAAACTGAGAGACGCTAATGTTGAAAAAGGCAAATTAGTCAGATTGGGACTGTAGCTGTAGATGTGAGAGAGAAAGGCTTTTAGTGTAAACACAGCGAGTAAAAATAAACTGACGTGACAGCAGGATGAGATATCTTTGAAGTTCTTCTCCAGCACCACTGTCTTACTGTCTGGACTTATGAGGTTGACTTCAAAACGCCCCACCTGTGAAGTGCAAGAGTACATGTCGGTCAGAGAGAATTTTCAAGTGCAAGGACAAGTGTGAACACAACATTTTAATACAGTTCATAGATCATGGATTTAACTTAAGGCAAAAGGAGTATATAGGTGTGAAGTGACAAGAGCTCTGGGTATTCTAACAGACATAAACACACTCGCACTCAAAAATCAAGGTCATCGAGTGTGCGCCAATGATTTTTCCCATAATTGACTGCTGTGTGTAGAGTATCATATTGAGTGCCGTGCTCTAGTTTTTAAAATTAGCTTCATGGTTAAACGGGCATGCTGTGAGTGGAATGGCAGCTGCCTCGCTCTGCAGCGGCATGCTTTACATAAAGCGGCAGCCTTAACGTTTTCACCGGGGCAGCGCTCGAGTGGCAAATTCTGATGCAGGGAGTTACAGCCTCTTTAAATGAAGCAGTAACAACACGGGACCAAGCTAGTCTCTGTGTTATGTGCTGCCAGCCACGTGCACGTAAAAATGATTTGCAGCGGCAAAAAGCTCACAGGCTGAAGCAAAGGCGGGGAGGGGTTTCAAACGGTAAGCAGCCCTGAGGCCTGCAGGCCTTTAGTTTTGTTGTGTGACAGATAAGTTCTTCAATGCAATTTATGACTCGGCAGCTGTGAGAAAAAAACACCTTCGTATAATTGACAAAAGAGTATATTTATAGTTTTGCCCATAAACCTAACCGTGCACTTCAACATGGGAGTAAATCCAACAAGACTTAGTACAACTGTAAATTGTATGGCGTTCATCTATATTACAATCACACATTATAGTTCAATTACTTCACTGCAATTACTGTAATTCAAATATAATAGATCCCTCGGTCCGCTCAAGGTACCTGAGTGCATCCTACACCACACGTTTTAATGACTGTGATTAAATGGAGTAAAGTCTACTGCAGCTGAACTTGGAGATCAGATAACTCTGAGCACATTCTGATATCAAGGCGTGAGCCGACGTAACAAAGCAGCGTTTCTTGACTTCCTTGATTACCTGGAAGAGCATGGTTCTGTTCTTGTCCGCGTCGGACGGCTGAACGTTGTTCGGTGCACTGGCGTGTCTGCGCCGCGCGGGGGCCATGATGACGCCCTCGCCCGGCTTCCTCTGCAGACTCGCCGCCAAGCTGTTGCAGCGCGTGCGGAACTCGTGGGGCTCCTCAAACCCGGAGTCCTCCAGGATGCACTCGGGGAACGCTCCGCGCAGACTGCTTTGACTGGCACTGCCGGAGATCACTCTACCTGTGGATCCAGCAGAGATACAAAGTGACTGACTTGACCCGTATTCACAAAATGTGCCAGAATAGAAAGCCTGGCACGTAACAACAACAACAATGGTGCGATTAAGGCTGGGTATTGATTAATAACTACGGCTTCTTGTCGATTCAGCCTCTTTTTACAAGGTCTTTACCTTCGCCTGCGCTTGCGTCCTCCATACGAGGAACTTCTTGGTCTTCCGTACTCTCAGTCAGAGCGGCGGAGAGCGGGTCTCCTTCGCTCGCCATGACGAGCTCCACGGGGGCACCGTCCATGGACGCCCGCTGACCATTGAGCAGACGCAGGCGCTTGCGCTCGAGCTCATGCTGACGAAACTTATCAATGCAATCGTCGATGAGCGTGGACGCAGCCTTCTTGTGTGCAACTGTGACCTGGAAATTGTATTTAATCCAATAGCAGTTGTTCAATGACTTTGTTAAAGGAAGGCAAACCATATAATTAAGGCACGTGCATTAGTGTTTTACCTTGCCACAGTAAAGCACTTCATACTTCTGGGAGTTGTAGAAGGCCTCATCGCCTTCCTGTTTGGGCTTGGAATTTTCCTTCAGGGCTGATTTGGACACTTGGCGAATACTGGCGATCACCTCTGCGACCTGTACAAAACACGAGAGCAACAATGACATATGACGACTAGGAAGACGCACAAAATGGACAATTCTAACAAACGAGAAGGGAAGTGGAACCAAATGCCAGGGGAGCCTACAACTGAACAACACCAGACCCACATAACTATTAAATTATGGTCAAAAATGAAGAAGAAACCAGTTAATTAAACTTCTTTATGGGCAAAAAAAACACACTTTACAAATATAAAGTGACACATTCAGCAAAATTATTATGTAAACAAAAGTATTATGTGTGCAATGCTTTTACACAATAGCGATACTATTGAAGTTTTTATGATATTGCAATTGAAGATATTGTGACGATTGCTGCCATCATATCAATGTGGGTCACACGGGTCATCACAACAAAAGATATGATTGACTGACTTTATGTTGGGACAGTAAGACACGGTATAATGTGGGAACACACACACACACACACCCTCACTGCAGGATAAAAAAAGAAATCAGAAACTTGAAGGTCGCCGATCCTGTTTCTGCTCCACTGTGTCAGGCACAGGAACAGCAAGCGCCGTGACAGTAATGCACATCCATGGGAGAAAAAAAACAAGTCATGACAGCAAACTGTGAAGCAATACCTGAGAATGTGAGGCCAGTCCATCCTTCACCTTTACAACTGAGAGTAACAGAAAAAGGGTCTGAAGACGGGGAGAACTGAATCACAGCTGCACTTAAAAAAAAACAAAAAAAAAACATTTGGCATGCAGCTCTCTAGAAGGCAACAGAGGCTGAAACCAGGGCCACCGCCAAGGTCAGGCACATACTGTGTTTAAGACAACAATGAGCAGTGACAGCAAACAGTGCACACATCTATTGTACATGATAGCAGCTGCATGATGACTGTTGAGCAAATATTTTTTTAAGTGGACTAGGGAGGGAAAGTTATGTAACAAACTACTTTAGAGGTGGAACCCAGATTAAAAAAAAATGCACAGAAGCGAGAGGACGGACAAACAGGAAAGGATGGATTGTGAAATAAACAAAACATCCAGACAAAGACCAAACCTGCTCTTCGTGGTTGATGCACGAGTCACAGGCGTGAAATAGCCGCCCGCCATATTTTCTACTTTGGCCACAGGAGCTATTTTAATGCTCCATTTTCCAAGTTCATGCTTTCCCAACGGTTGAGGCCTGCGTGGCTGCTGAGGACTGTACTGAGATGAAGAAAATGGTGGGGGGAGGTAGGGGCTGTTGGTAATACATACTCGGGCTTTCTTTTGACCCAAACACACCTCTGACCTGTGGTACTGATGTCCTTACAACAAGCAAATGTCTTGCTGTCTGCAAATAACCTTGTTACAATCACTTTTGCACTAACACTACTGCAGGTCAAGGAATTTCCGAAGGCCTTGGTGGCCGAGAATCACAGCTGTACCGTCTGCGCTGTCATGCGATAGGCTTAAGTCCTGTAGGGAAAATATAACGGAGCCGTCTTAACATTTAAAGAAACTGCTGGATAATACATGAGTAAGGCAACACCAACGTACCATTTGATCTAATTAATTATTTGTGGTCTAGATCCAGTAAAGGTGTTAATCTGAGACAGGCCCGAATGCTCCTATAAAGGAAAGACTGTGTTTTTTTCCACTGGAAACATATTCAAACCAATGAAAAGCCCATGTTTAATCATGCAGATTCATTTTCACTGACTGATGCACGTCTGAAAGCACGTCTATAAACACCAGAATCCACACGCGAGCGTTTAGAGCTTAGTAGAAGACAATCGCAAGGATTGTCTTCTTTGAGCTGGGAGAGTCCCGAGCACGGCTCAAGTAGTGTCAACGCACCCTTCAATAGGCCCTAATGGTATCTGATCAAACAGCAGCTGCCACGTAGCTGTGTTTATCTCACGCAGCACCATCGAGTAAAACCACAGGGTAACAAACAGCGAGTCCTCAACACACCCGCCGCCCTGCACAGCATCTGCAATCAGACCTGATTAGGCTTCTGTCATAGACACTCGGGTGAACTCCGTCAACCGAACCATATCAAAATATAAAAGCCGAAATAGAGGTCACAGGTGAGCAATATGGAGTAAATAAAAGATAATAAAATCCATTTTTACAGACGTTTAAAGCCATATTTCAACTGTAAAAAAAAATCAAATAAGACGCTGATAAGACTCTAGGTGTAACCTGGATAAATACTGTTGCTTTAGTTGAGTGCACGTAAAAATAAATGTCTTCATGTGCTTGGACTTCTTCATTCTAAAAACACTCAATACTGTTTAGTTGTCACATGTTCATATCCCAACCTCGCTACTCGTTATGGCAGCAGCAGCGTGACGTTCTTTGCTGTTCCGTGTGCCTGAGGGCGTAGTCAGTGCCTCAGCGTGAACGATCTTCATGTACCAACTGAGAACAAAGCAGGGCGGGAGCTCATATCATAAGTACAAATCACTGCATGTGAAGACAGCAGTGACACAAACTGTCTCTACTTATACGATACCGTGCTAAAGTCATTAGATTTGTTGTTTTTGCAGAGCTATAATTACAGTACAAGTTATTACTCGGTCTCCTTATTGGAACACACACGTATGCAGTTTTAAAACAACAACAACAACATATTTGGGGGGGGAATGGTCTCTATAGGTTAAATTGTCTAATATTTAGTGTGATCTACCTTAACACTTGTAATAATAGCACAACCCAGCTCTGTTAAACCTGAAGTGGAGCAATAATGCATGTTTTTGTTCACACCTATGTTTGTCCTACTATTTCATGTCAACAAATATCTGCTGTGAAAAGGTGAAAATGTCTATTACACTAATGTTTTTTCAAGACATGCATTACTTACACATAATATATATAAGACCAACGTTCAATCACATCATTCCTATTCAAATGCCAATGATCACAGGATTTAACAGAAAATCCTTCACAATACTTTACTTCCATCGGTTTTTTCTGTCTCAAATACATGTGTTATTATGTTATAACAAAAGAAAGAAGGCCATTGACTTACAATAGACCAAAGAGGGTAAGTTTAAGCTAAAATGTGGAACTTACCTAATCATGTGACTTAAACTACCTAAGTTGAAAGTGACACTGTTTCCTTTGTTTGTTTTTCGTGTTTTATGGCAGTTGGTGTTTTTCTCTCCTTTGCCTCTCCTGTCCACGACTTTCTCCTTTAACCTCTGCCTTGCTTTGCTAGTGTTTTGTGATAATACAAAGTTATTGCATCCATGACTGGCGGAGGTTGGGAGAATATTTAATTCACTGTCACAGACGTCAGCGCAACTCAGTGGTGTTTAAAGGTTTCTTTGGCAATAAATATTTTCATGTCAACAGACGGCGACTGGGTTATGCATGCATGCTTACTAGCACAGGTGCAGCAAATAACAAGCTCATGCAATGGCAAGGTGCAGAGAAAAGAGTTGTGTGTCTTATGATAACATGGCTGGGTTATAAAATGGAAGATATCATTTTTACTGAGAGCTAGAGTTAAGTTTAAAGGAAAATAATAATGATTATTCATCCCAGCTAGGGTTTATGGCAAAAAAATATTTCCCAAATTCAGATCTGGACAGTCAAGTGTCACTAAATCCATGGAGCGTGATCAACACAACAGTCAGAGATGCTTCATTTCCAAGTGAGAGCAAAGGTAAAGGTTCATGCTGTGAGAAGAATCACACTGAAGTAGTATCTTTGAGGATGTATGTGTCCCAGTGATTTAACTCTAGCTTAAAGCTTTTACACTGTCCATGATGTAGAGCACTGGCTTTAGAAACTGGAAGAAAAAAATATACAAGAACTAAAGTCATATTTCAAGACGAAGAAGTCAGACTTGATTTTTTTCAGTGGAGCGTGTTTCAAACAAAGAACCACTCACATTGTTTACACACAGGCTTTGCATTGTCAGACTCTTTTTTTTATTTTTTTTATTTCCGTGAATAATAATACCAGCTCCGATCCTCTGTTCCACAAGACCTCGTTTCATTTTAACCTTTCACATCATGCCACACGTGTCTCACTGTGTGTGTGTGTGTGTGTGTGTGTGTGTCTGGGTTTGCACTATGCATCCCTGTCACATCACCAGCTAAGAATAGACTTGAAAACAAACCTGTCGGTGCCGAAACAAAGCAATATTTCAATCATGTTTTGAAAAACCCAGCGAGGATAAATAGAACCGATCCACAGATGCACAATGTGAAGGGGTCTATTATTTTAACAGCGAATACCTGGTAAATAATCAAATCATCGAGAGTGACTGCAGCAGCAGAGTGCTGCTACAGTAACCCGTGCATTCCACACGGTCTACCTTCCACATGTCCCTAGCTTGCTGGCTGTCAAACCAGTTTCTGTTGCGTAATGCGTACGCTGAAAGGGGGTATGTTCAAGATCTCTCTCTCTCTGACTGCCGTATACGCGCTGTAATCCTAGCAGAGTGGCGCTGCTCCTTCCCTGCGCATACCACAAGAAACACGATACGACACAGGCATGTTTGAGATTGATGCAAAAACGTACGCACAACACATGATACCTGTTTGTTATCTGTTCCGGGTTTTTTCCTGGAAAATAAAAAAGGATCCGACGCGAACAAGTGCGATGAATTAGGAATCGCGTGTGCATTAAAAAACCAGCACTTCAGGATTCATTTGTTTACACGCAAAAAAACTGTTGTCAGGATTTATTCACTTCCACAAACTCTCACACACATAACCAGACATGTCACTATGTCACACACACATTCAGCTTGACCTCAGAAAAGACTGCACAGTCAAACGCTTGACTCAACTCCCACCTTCCTGATTTTGAAACGTTTACCACACATCTTGCGTTGTTACTCAAGACTGGCATGCTGATCAGCATGTAAATATGCTGACTCAATGTTGTTGTTATCACACCATGGGCATCGACCAGAGACCCTAAACAGAGGGCGATCACAAAGACAGGGAAAACAAAGCAAAGCAAGCTGCTCCATTTATCACTGAACGGTGGCCTAAATACTTAATGCCAAAGTAAACATGTTTGGGCTGTTGACTAATCTACAGTATTTGAGATTAAATGACATCCTGGTAATCTCGAGGACGTTTGAGCTCAGGCTTTACTTTGTTTTTTGTTTATACTTTCAGTAGACAGTCAGTGCATGAGCAGGCCTTAGTGCAGGGGTCTGCAACCTGCGGCTCTGGAGCCACATGTGGCTCTTCAGCCACTCTGCAGCGGCTCCTTGTAGCTTTAGGATCAAGGCGACAAATAAAAGTCTTTTAATATCTCGTGCATCATCCAACGTCGACGTAAAATGCAACATTCAGTACACGTTTGGATGTGTCCTGTCCATCTTTGGATCCACGTGCCGTTTTCCTCGAGCATGAACGACATACAATCCAAATATTTGCTTTATTTATTTCAAAGTGGGTTCATTTAAATTTCATTTATTTGCCACAGACAATGAAACAATGGAAGAACCAGGTCTACGTCAATATGTGTTTTGTTTTTGCTCCACTTTGTAAGAGGTTGGGTATAAACTGAACACGTTGTAGTTCTTAAATGTAATAAACGAGTAAGACTATTACTATTGTATATAATTTGTCTGTATAAAAACCTTTATACGTCTTTTTTTATCTTTATTTTTTGCGGCTCCAAGTGAATTTTATTTGGGTGGAGAGGTGACAAAAATGGCTCTTTTCATCCTACAGTTTGCAGACCCCTGCCTTAGTGTAACATCATAACCTCACCACTATGATGTTACAGAAATAAAAGTATTATTTATACTACTCGTGCTTTATTTATTGATTTATTTTTTTCTCAAGTATTTCCTGTATGATTGGAGGGCCGTCTGTTTATCTGTTCATAAAGATTCTACTGTTGCACTAAAGTGCAAAAAAGTAAATGTCATGTACTGTATGTTTATTGCGCACGTGGCAATAAAAACCCCCCAGTTCTGGTTCTGTGAAATCGGTGGTGCAGTGTGGGTATTTTTCACTGGTTTACAGGGGCAGAAAGGGCCTACCTGGTTGGGTTCGCAGGCCTTGAAGACATGGCACGACATCTCGGACTCCGGGTTGTCGGGCTGGCCCCGCAGGAGATAGGCGAAGTACGTGAGGTCGTTGCTGTTGTGGATGAAGCGAGAGATGAGCTGCGCCTTGTGCTCGAAGATGAAGACCGAGGAGTTGTTGCTGCTGGAGGGGACGCAGCGCACGACGGGCGGGTTGAGGATCAACTGGACCTCCCTGGGCTGCACCACGTTGCCGCAGTCGCCCCTCTCGCTCCTCCTGCGGATCTCCGCCACCAGCCACGGCAGCATCGGCAGAGTGGTCCGCCTGTCCAGCGACGACCAGCCGATGTAGCTGAGCGCGTAGCTCCGCTCCGACTTCGGAGGACTGTTCTCCTTCTCGTCCGGACTCTCCATGTCGGACTTTCTTCGCTGACGGCTTTAAGGAACTAAAATACTCGTTTTTAAAAAAAATAATAATAATAATAACACCGAGGTACCATATCCTGCGAGCAAGGCCAGGCGCAGTTTGTTATTATTAGTTTACGACACTTTTCATGTCCGCATCCACAAAACCAAAAGTTCACTCGAGGAAACGTTCGGCTACGTGCAACAGCATGTGCTCACCCTCTCGGTTGACTGCAGCTCTTCATGTTCTTCCAAAAATCTTCTCCCTCCCTGGAAATATATTCTTAGGGGGAAATTTACCTTCAAGGCTGTGTGTGTGTGTGCGTGTGTTTGTAGTTTGTCGCGCGTCTCCGTTGGCTCTGTTTGGCACAGAGTCACACGCTAAACAGTCCTGTTACTGTAAAGTCCCAGCCAGGATTGCTTGCTTGCTTGCTTGCTTGCTTGTGGCTCTGGACCTCTGGAGCTCCTGTGTAAACAAAAGTCGCCCACAGATTTGATTACTTCTCTTGACGTCGCTCCCTCTACGCGCAGCCAAGGAAGCCACTCATCCACACGCTCCCTGCACTGAAATCCTAAAGCAAACACGGCTTACACAGCCCCTTTTTTTTTTTACCCCAAATGTGATATAAAAATACATACATGTATTGCTTGTTTAGTGCTACCTCCCGAACGCGTTCCTTTTCTTCCACAGAGCCTTGGAGGTGGAGCGGCTGTGCCTGCCCAGTGCGCGCGGACGACGCGCCCCAAACATCCCATGTGCTGGAGGAGTGGGCGGGGCAGAGCCGCTGTGTGAAACGTGACAGATCGAGGCTCCGCCCCCTACCCCCCAACTGTGCATAATAACTGGAAAGTCTCTTCCTTGGAAAGTGTTTGCAACATATATCATGTGGGGGCGCGTGCTTTCTACCAGCAGGGGTCGCGAAGACAAAGCCCTCGCTGCAAAAATAAATGCATGCACTGTATATTCTGCAATGATCCACCAAGGCAAACTGTTTACAAACAGGTTGTGCTGATTTGTGTGTTTTGAGCAGCTGTAATCACATCTGATATGCTTCAAACACTAGAGGTCTTCCATCCATCAAATGCAATAAATCTACCCCTCCCCCCCAAAGCAGCAGCTGTGCCACATGAAACCAACCCACACTTCTGCTGGAGACCGCAAATCATCACAGTTTTACTGTAGAGAACAAACTTACCTCCGAATAGTTTCCTGCAACAGAACATAGCGTTTCTCAGACTTCACATCCAAATCCAGTTTAATACTGGTTACTCCAATACTGTTAAAAAATTACTGGATCAGATGTAGGAAAAATCCTTCAGTCCATATGACAAATATGTTAAAGCTTCAATACATAAAGACAACATGCTAACGCATGCATGAAAGACTGAGGGCTGCTACACTGTTTCTGAGATTGTGTTACGAACAGCTCACTTGTTTGAAATGGGTAAAAGACATATATCAGTAGGTGGTGATTTTGGCATCAGACAAAAAAAGTGTCACAGAGCATAAGGATATACAACTCTTTATTTTCATTCACAGCAATCAGATGATAGACAGTGGGCATTATTTACTCAAATGAATTATGGGTATGATTGTTTTTAACTTTGATTTGCACTGAGATGTGCAGCTGGGATCAAAGTAACCAAACAATGACGTTTAAAATTGTATTTATTACTTCACAAATCAAAGTCAGGATGGAACACAAACATAAAAAGTCAAAGGTTAGTTCAGGCACAGTGGTAATAAAAAACATGTAGACATTAAAGACAGAAATGGTTTTTTTTTTTTAAAGTTAATATGGACCATTTTACTTCACACGCCTTTCAAACTAATAACTGAGCTGCAAAGCTGATATGAAACTCTATACATGATCTGAAACTATAGCACACAACAGAGTGTAAAACAACAAAACAAAGCGCGACAAACTAGTAACATTATGATGTCATTGTTATAATAATGCTAGTACAAAGACAGACAATATCAATGTTGGTGCATTATTTAAGTAATTACCAAATGGAGCACAGATAGGTTTGACATTGTTTTGTAGTATTAGTAGTGCACGTATGAATTACATCTCTGATACCTGGATTAGGACGTTTTCAGTTACACTGTTGGCATTTAAAGAGACAACATTCATGAGTAGGAGTCCGAAGAATAACTTGTTATTTGTCGCTCTGCTCTTCCATTAGTTGCATGTAAACTGGGAAATCATTGCAGCACACACTTAAATTTCTTTCCAGCCCTCATACAGTGTCCATAACAGCTGCCATCTCCTTGAACTGCTTGTGTAAATTCTGCAGATTATAAAGAAAACAATTTCATAATAATGAAGCCAGTGATAAATGACACTAACATTACATTAACATACATAAAGACAGACCTGGAATTGTGGAATGGTCATTTCAAAAGACTTCTGACAAATATGACCCGAGGGCTCAACGATCTTCAGCAGAAGACACACGTATGGGGAGTTGAGCGATCGGCAGGTGTCTGAGCTCACTGCCATACCAAGCTTCCACTGCATGTCCACTATCTAGACAGAAACAGCAAAACAAACATTTTACGCATGAAGGTCGCCAGCAAAGAAACAAACATTAGAACATGAGTATCTACTTTCCTTCATTAAATGTGTACCTACCTGGCCAATGCTGAGCATGGCGTGAACCTCCTGCTGAGCACGTACCAGTGTGCCGTGTTCACTCCACAACCTGTGTACCACCTGAAGGGAAGCTTTGGACCAATTGTTACTTCCTTCTTCAAGCCTCGACACAAGGTCATCTCCAGAGAGGTTGTTTTTCCCAGCTGACCTGGTGATATAAATGTTAACACTCAACTCTAACTTTGTGCTTGTGTATGAATGATTTGGCCTTTGATGGTATAAAAATATACTAATAACATCAACACACCTGAATGTCAACAGCAGAAATCTGATAATACTGTGCAGAGCCTCATAGTCAAGTCTGACTCCAGCTCTCTGAAATGTCTGCTCAGAGGAACAAAAACATAAACATGTCATTAAAAAGAGGAACTTTGGATGATAGGTTACTATGAGTTAAAAAAATATATATACTGACTCACATCAGACAATTCAGCTGAATCAACTCCTCTAGTCTTCCCCTGAAGATGAGTCAGAATGGGCTGACACTGTTGAGATTAAAAGATTAGTTATCAGGAGAAGAGGAGAGCCTCTATGGCAACAACAATTCATCTTGTGTAACTTGTACAGTGCGTGGCAGCTAACAGCACTATGGTGATCACCATTATACTATATTTCATATCCAGTTGTTTATCTCACTCCTAGGTTTGCTGCACTTGACCTTCAGCCCATAGTAGGACATGCTTAAAAATGTGACGTGCGTAGAAGCCTGAATCATGCTGCTTATGGCAATGAAACAAATAAGAGAGGATAACAACATCGTGGCATTTCTACTTTGTATATCAGACACACTTAAATAATTATACAGCACATTCTCATACTCACCGCTTCAGCTAAAAGATCAGGAGAAAGCCTACAAATGTTGTCCACGACTTTGATGATGCCTGAAATACACAGTGAAGCAAATCACTGATCAGAGGATTTCCCCACACATTTCTGTGCCCAAGCAGTCACAAGCCTTTGCTACTCAGTCTGTCACCTACTTGCCCTTTTCACAAAAGAAGGCAAGCCACTGCGATCACAAAAGCAATTGTGATGTAAAGCACTTCATACATGAATGTACAGTCCAAAGTCGTCAGTTCCTTTTGACCTAATAATCTCAGTTAAATGCCTTATTCAGTAGATTCCTAAATATTCAGGACAGCAATAACAAGATAGTAGAAAACAGGGTAAACAACTATAGTAAGATATATACAGCACAGCAAGACAGAAGAATAAGATATATAATAAAAACAGCAAAAACTTAATTAAACAAATTACCCACATATGTATGATTTGTTTCATACTAGACATTTTACGGACAAAATAACTTATAATATATATAATATAGTATACAACATGGTGTATATCTCCAGGTAGCAGTGGCAACTTTTCATGTTTTCTTTGCCCCTTATTTTCTTTTTTAAGCAGATTGATTATTGTCTGTCCTCTTGATAACTGTTGTTTAGTACTGGGGAACTAGTTGATTTCATTTTACACTGTGCAATGACAATACAGGATTTATATGTTCTGTGAGGTCTGCAATTATTTTGAGCAAAGGTAACATCGAGGGCTTAGGTATAAGGCAAGTAAACCATCTCTGGGAGGGGGTTAATGTTTTTAAATTTTGTTTTATTTTGTTGTACAGCATGTACATTGAAAACACCAAACAGCATCAGAGGGGAAAGTACACAAACAAATAACATAGAATGCAGTAAATAAAAGAAATAACATATCAGGGATATTCAACTGAAACATCGTTGGCGTTCTAATACTATCTTATACCTTGTCTTTGATCCTTTTAAAACTTTTAAAGACTTCATGTATAATTGAAGTCATTTCTAAAAAAAAAAAAATGACTAAATCCTAACGTTATCAAGTAAGTTACCATGTAGTCTCTGAATGATATACGGTGCAAAAATCAAAATATAGCCTTTTAATCTTTGTGGTGAAACTACAATCCGCAGTGAACATTTAGCTGCACATTTTGAAAACCTACCATGCGAATCCTCTTCTGGCGCTGGCATGTTCTCTCTCAGTCAGTTAGTATGTTGTCGTCGAAGTGACGGCTTTGTAAAATCGGGAGTTTTCAGCTTAACAACCTAATGAAAAACGTTACGGCATATGTTTATCGTCATATTATTGAAGATGCCCCAAGACGACCTAGTGTCACGCAAACACAAACAGACAGACACTTCCTGATCAGACAGCGGTGTCTTCCGCTTTGTTTTTGTTTGCATCTTGTGAAAGGCTCACAGCGCCACCTACTGTATCGGAGAGTGATGCTCCTCCTCAGACATACTATTTGAGCGGTGCGGGCCGCATCACACTGGGCTATAACAATTCTTCCATCTACCCGTGTAATGAAAACGCACAGGATAATAATACCCCGCACTTACAACATGATTTGTGGGACTCCGTAAGAAATATGGAATGGAGAAAACACAGCTGTTGCGATTCTTTCTAAAACACGCCCCCCTTGACCCTGGACTGATCCACTGTCATTCGGATAATGTTGGTGTAGCCTTTTAGAAATATTTATTTTCGCTGATAAAGAACCATTTAAACGCATTTTATTTTATTTTTATATTAGTTCTAAATATTTATTGAATGTAATGTTTTGCTATGACGATCTTATCGCAGTGTGTTTATCGCTTATAAATAATCAAGCCCCCCCCCGCGTTTTGCGAAATGTCAGCTGTGCCGTTTCCAGACGCGGAAGTGATTTGCAGTAGTTGTCAAACTGACTTTTGGGTAAATCAGTTTCAGTTCACTCCTGGACTATCTACTAAAAACACCTGCCCTAACTTCACAATGGACTCTCCACGCTCTCCACGCTGGCTGCCTCTGGAGTCAAATCCAGAAGTATGTATTGTTGATAGTTCTGACTCGTTCATGTCGAGTTCATTCATTCACAAACATGTGTGGGCCGCCTGCCGGCTAGCATTTATGCTAACTGAAGGAACAACGCTGAAGTTGGTTGTGTTTGCTTCATTGAATATAAACAGCAGTTTACTGAACTTTTGTCTTTTCTTTGTCCTTTTCAGGTCATGAATAAGGTGAGTTTGTCTTCTTACTGAATGTGACACCTATTCAGACTGAATAATCAACGGCAATGTGGCGTGCAGACGGGGGGGCACAGGGCCTACCCTGCAGCAGCGATGCTACATCCAGGATAACATTACTATTTTTTACAATGTACTGTAATAGTCCTGCTGTCTGATAAACACAACGGTAATGGACAGGAATTGAGGAAAGTGACATAACTGTTACAAGAATGTAATGCTAGCAGCATGTTGTTGTTGTAAGTAGGTATTTGAATCATAAACAAAGTTGACAGTATTTCCTGCGGTTGATCTATGATCTGCGGACAAAAATAACAATTAGATAACGATTAGTAGAAGAGTAAAGTTACTTCTCAAAAACTCAGATTGAGGAGGTTGGATTGTTCCAACTGTGGTATCATAGACAAAGCATTATTGTTCTGGTACACTAGAAGAAGGCAATGTGGTGTTAATGAGGAGAGTTTGATTAGTATACAAAGAAAAGATAATATATAATATTACACAATGCAATTAAAAGCACCAGCAGTATGTTGATCAACGTGAATTTTATTATTGGGATAATTAAATGTGTTATGTGTTGCAAACGCTCCCAAGCTTGCAAACAACCCTAGTATCTTCATAACATGAAAATAGTATTTATTTTTCTCAACTTTACAGTTATTGCAATAATATCAGCGTCGCAGTATATTTTCATATTGTCTCATGCCTACCATCAACATAAATAATCCAGTTGTCAATGTATTGGGCACACATAGTTTATAAGCGCTTGTTTTCTGTAACGACTGTCCCGCAATAGATCATCATATTTTTGTCATTGAAACAGATTAAAAGGTGCTGATTCAGCACTCTGGGGGTTTTGTTGTTTGTGATGTAGTTTTCAGTTCTGTTGATATCAAAATATTCTTCTGTTGCTGTACCCTTTTCATGTGTATATAACCGGTTCGCTACTGGTCAAAATCACTGGATCGGATATTGGACCTATTTAAAATGTAAAATCTGATACAATCCAAAAATCCTATATATTGCATGCTTTATTTTGCAATAAATTAAAAAAAAAAAAGCTTATTTCTTCCTTTTGGGGGAACAGTATTTGTTACACAGTTGGGGAATTATGTTATTCACAAATGTTACAGCTTCATAGTTCATATATGGTCTTACTGTACTGGACTTATATGAGTATCAGTAGATGCCTGGTGTTGTGTACCGAACACAAAAAGTGGTATCGTCCCATCCCTAAAGTAAATGCATGAAAAAGCACCACAGCAGTATTCCCAACTATTTTCTTTTTTACAGTTTGAAAAAGACGCTTCACATTTCTGGGAAGGACTGAGTCAACATAGTTTTCAATAATAAATGAAACAATATTCGCTTGGGTGTATCAAGGTTTTCCCCATCATTACTTTCAAAACGTTTTATTTATTAAAAAACACTGTTGGAAACAATTAAACATCTATAAAATTGCTCACGGTTTTGCTGTATTATGGAGAGAAGAGTCAAGTATTTCTTTTTTTTCCAATGGTTGAGCATTTAATATAGACAAATGTTTAATATTTTTGTCAGGGTAACATTTTCCATGAGGTTGGAATCTTTTTTTTTTTTTTTTCAAATGATAATCAGAAGACTTTACTTCACTTTGAGGTAAATGTGTCTTGGTCTTCTTGTGCAGTTTGTTAGTTCTTTGGGAATGAGATCATCCTGGCAGTTTGGAGATGTGTATGGACTGGAACCAGAGCTTCTCAGCATGGTGCCAAGACCCGTGTGTGCAGTGCTACTCCTCTTCCCAGTGACAGAGCAGGTACTTTAAATTCCAACATCTTTGGTGTAAATGCATCTTCTGTGTGTCAGTTATGCAGCCTTATGTTGTCTCATGTTATTACACATGAGCATGTGTAGGGTTAAAACATTTCCCTTCTCCTATGTTTCTGTTCAGTGTGAAGTATTCAAGCAAAAGGAGGAGGATAAGCTCAAGGCTCAAGGACAGGAGATTTCGCCTGACGTCTACTTCATGAAGCAAACTATTGGAAATGCCTGTGGAACAATTGGGTTAATTCATGCGGTGGCAAACAACCAGGCACATCTGGAATTCGGCAAGTTATTTCTTTCATGTCACAGGGTGGTAAAGACGAGAGATTTCAATGTAAACAACTTCACAGCAACAAATTCATCATGTGAGGGATAGGATGACTGTCAACTGGTGATTGACAGAACACTATCTTGCGTTTATTATGCTTTGAATCAATCATTTTATTGTGAATACCGGGAAAACATTTCACATAATCCAAACACGTTTGTCTGCGGACACTTTTTCCTTCATTTATTTTCTCTGGTCTTTCTCCTCAGGGGCGGATTCCTCCCTGAAGAAGTTTATTAAGCAAACCTTGAAAATGACCCCAGAGGAAAAGGCCGTCTTCCTGGAAAATGATGAGGTAGGAAAAACATTGCAGAGTAAAACTTTGCTCATGGTCTGCACAGTGAAGTTGTCAGTGAGACATACGCATGAAAGACTATGCTAATGTTTTCTTTTCCTACTAATCCCTTTTATGACAGAATCATTAGAGTATGTAATGACTGCAAATAGGTTTACCAGCTGTTGTGCAAAACGTCTTTATTATAAGATTAGGCCTGGGTGATAATTAGAGTTTTTTTGTTCCCGACGATTTAAAAAAAATAAAGACATCAATTATTCGGTGCGGAACCTCCCCTACTTGTTTCCCCTCCGGACATGCACACGGATGCACATATAACATGGCTCCCGCAAACGAGTGCCGAGAGTTTTGTTCCCAAGAAAGGACTAGTATCTTCAGTAATTTGGAACTGGTTTGGTTTTGGATCAAGTGACTGCACACTGCAAAGTTTTTTTTTCAAGCCCATTTCAACAAATGGCAGCGGTAACACAGGCTGATATACACAGGCTCCCGCTGCATGTGACTTGAGTCTTTGCTTCGGAGACCTCCGACACAAGGATCAAGCCGAACAGTGCTGAACTGTAGATCATTTAAAAATATTTAACAGTCCCATTAATCTCTGACAATTACCAGGGAAATGTCTAAAATCTCAATATTTAACACAGTAGTCTGGTCCACGACTGGCATCACGCTGTCGCTGGTCATGGAGGATGTATTTAAAATATTTTAATTAACTGACACTAAAACACTGTGTATGTGTGTGTAAAACATGCATTTACACATAGTACATCATATGAATAATTATTTTGTCTTTAGTAGTAAAAAAAAATAAATTTAGCCCTATATAAGTTAAAAAAAAGTTTTTCTTTGTCTTTCAGAGTATACGTGTTACACATGAATCAAGTGCACAAGAGGGACAGACGGAGGTTTGTATTGAGTTTTAATTGACCTGTGTTGTTGTCTTGAGTTTGCTTCTGGCAAAAAAAAAGCCACGTGTTCTCATGTAAAAGCACATGACCTCGGGCCAACGTGTTTTTTTTTTTCTCTTGTTTGATTTAGGCTCCGAGCTTAGATGAGAAAGTGAATCTACACTTTGTAGCTTTTGTGAATGTTGGTGGACAGTTGTATGAACTCGGTGAGTTGACCACAACTGCGTATCTGTTGTCATTTGTCATGTTGTTGATGCTAAAAACTTTGATTTCATAACAAACTATTGTAAGCAGACTTGAAAACTCAGGTTGAAGTAGCTGTTGTTTTATACCTAGATGGCAGGAAGCCTTTCCCTATTGTCCACAAGAAAACTTCAGAGGATACTTTCCTTGAGGTACGACATCACAGAATAAAACAGACACGTCTACTTTACAATATATTTATGCAGAATTGTAGATCATCACTTTTTTTTCTTCTGTTCAATTGCACTGCAGGATGCTGTAGGTGTGTGTAAGCTCTTCATGGCTCGGGATCCCCAGGAGGTTCGTTTCACCATCATTGCCCTTTCCAAATCAGACTGAGGAAACTCTAGAGAAATCAAAGAAACCATTACTGCCAAACATTCTCAAGTGCTGACTTTAGTGGAAAGTACATTTTTCTTCAAAGTGCTTAAGAGGATGATATGGGAGAAATGATAAAATGTCAGGGATTTCAATCTAAAGCACTTATATATTTTTTTTTGTTCATTAGATGAAATTGGTGCTGCTGTGCAACATATTACTCAAAGTAATTTTTGCTATCACAAAAAAATCTTCCAATTATTCAGTGTTAAAGAAAATCACCAACTCTAATATAGATATGAGCCGTAATACACTGACAATGCACTAAAATGTTTACATGGCCTGCTTGGGTTTCAACTAAGAAAGACAATTAGGCAGTTTTATCATGTCACAGAGGGAAATCAACTTCTTAAGAGTTAAAGATGCATACAGTTTGTAGTCTTTAACATTTCTGACCATATAGTCCATCATGCCTGAAGGAAAAAAAAGTTATGTAGGGCTTTCATTTCGGTCATTGCTTTGAAATTGAACGAAGCATTTGTGGTGTTATGAAAACATTAAATACAAAAATGTCTCTGACATGGTCTGTCAGAGGCTGCAGACTGAAGATCTCTGTGGTTTGTGCCTGTGTTTTTGCTACAAGAATTGAACATTCTGTCAAATAAAAGGCACATGTATTCAACCATTTCTTTCACTGGTCATTTGTGTGACGGTGTTAGGTTTATACTTATACTAGACCTAGTGGAACATGAAAGCAATTTTAAACCAAGTTTGATGCGGTTACACGGATCCATGGGTTTAGGGGGCGTGCTTAAGCCCTCAACTGTGATTAATTTTGAGGAAGAAGAAGAAGAAAAAACTAAGGTTTCAATAGTGTCCTCTGCACCTAAAAATGCACTAATATGCACAAATATTATGGCACACTGTTGAGACCCTAATTTTATGTATTTTTGTACATTAACTTTTCCATAAAATGAGAACTTGTTAGTAGTTTGTACGTGTGTTGATTTAAATCCTCTATTTACAGTTCTTAATGCAGACCTGTACACACAGATCAAGCTCTTGGGTTTAATACCTGGGTTTATAAACTCATGCAGGCTGATGCTGTAGCTGCTTGGAATCACGAGAATCCTCCCACTCTGCACTGACAAATACTCATGCAAACCTCTTGAGAGACTGCTCTAAAGACAGTGGTGGACGAAATATAGGTAAAATATTAGAACATAACATTCTTCATTCTTCTTTTTTTTTTTTAAATCCTGAACACGTTATTTTGGAAGCAGCAATTCTGTGTTGCTGTTTTGCAGTTTGTCCCTTTTTATTGCTAAAGTGAGTATTAAATACTCACTTTAGCAATACAATGGACCTTAGCACCCTCTGTTGTACCTTTCCCCCTCTTTTTTAAGCTTTGTACATCTATAGAAAACTCGTACAACAAAACTATTGGATACTACACTTTCTGCAATGTTGTACTGAAATGGAACGGAGGAGGAATGTGAATCACAATCAGTTTTACTATGTGTCTCCCCCTGCTTATTTTGACCAAAAGCCTTTAATAGATACAACATAATATTTAATACTGAGCTACATTTATATTCTTTTGTAAGTGGCCTGTGCGCCTGTTGTTTATGTGTATGCAACTTTGAAACACTAATATAATGCCATTTACCCTCCCTGAACTATTTATTTGATATAATCGATTAATTTGTCTTTTTTTTTTTTTTTTTTTTTTCCATTATCACTTCACCCTGGTGCCATGCCTGCTTTGCCCCATTCTCTAAATTAAATATACATCTACTAATACTAAAAAATTAAGGGGTTTTGCGCTTTCTGTATTGTTTTTCAACGCCTGTAATACACCCTGTCTACCACTGGGTGGCATTGCAGGACAGTGGACAGAGCAGGACTTCCTGTAGAAGAACTTTTTTTTCCCCCCTCATAGACATTAGTGGTCACTTTGAACCGCACAAAGTTGTTTATGTCGTTATTTTTGAGTGGTTTCATTGTAGTCTGAGATTATTGTTGTTGCTGCTTATTATTATTATTATCCTTCAGTGTAGATTTACACTCTTGTGCATCCAGAGAAAAACCAGGAGTCAAATGAATCTTCCACACAGAGGGGGGAACGTTAACAGTGCAGTCGACTGTGTGAAGGTGGAGAGCTGCGGGTGGTCCACGGGCCTCGCTTTGGGAAACCCACGACCTCTAAACTCCCGCAACATAAACCTTATGGAGAGAGAATCCAGCCTCCAGCAGACGAGGTGAGCCCCGGTGCCAGTGCGTAAAGTTGGAGTGAGCAGTGCGTAAAGGTGGAGTGAGAACTGCGCGCAGGCTGCGAAACAAAAACAACAAAAAACTTTTAACCTCAGGTGTGTCGGATGAAAGAAAAAAGGGGGCAGGTGAGAGGCTGCGAGATGATGTGAAGTGGAATGCGCGACTGTTAACACCCTTGCATTCATTCTTTTGACGAGTCGCTGGAAATGAACAATAGAAGGCATATTTCATGAATGAGCAGTGTGCGCGTGATCACCTGTGGCGAGAGCGAGTTTTCAAGTTTTAAGTGCGCTCGTAATTGTTTTAATAAGTTGTCCTTCCATAAATGTCACACGGACGTTAAGATTCGACTTGAACCGTCGGAAAAAACTACGTTTCTGTGATGGAGTGGCGGGAACAGTCCAACATCACCTGCGACGAAGCCTTCGTGGAGGCGCAGAGATGGATTGAGGTGAGTAACAAATCTATGTCAAGCTTCTACTTTAGTATTTGTAAGTGGTTGTAAGTTGTACACAATATAAGGAGACTTCTGTTGGTGATCACTGTGAAGCTCCTTTTCCACTTTCCCTCAATTTTAGTGGCTTTTTATCCTCTCACATTTGGTCATAGATAGATAGATAGATAGATAGATAGATAGATAGATAGATACTTTATTCATCTCACAGAGAAATTCACAGTTCAGCAGCTCCAGAATACGTTACAAGATAGAAACATAAGAGGCACGCAATTATATGTACAGTCTTAATATAAACTGAAACATATGTATAAAAAGAAAAAATATATAAAAAATATAAAGACGTTAAAAAGAATGAGTTGAACAGAGTCTGATGTAGGTTGAAGAGTCTAAAAGTGAGTTTACTTAGGAAATATTTGGGTGGAAAAAGTAGCTGACTTTTACTTTCAGTGCAGCCCACACTGGAAGGCATGTTGCTTTAAATTTATGGCTGAAAGCTGATCAGATTCCTCAGCTGCTTGCCCTCCAGCTCCAGATAACAGCCCCACACACACACCAGTAAAGGTATGGAGGCATCTGTGTCACCTCTAACCTCATGTCTCGGGGTAAACTGCTTAGATCAATCTGTCTTTTTTTTTTTTTGGCTACAAGAAATCTATTGGCTCCTCTCTCTGAGCATTTTAACCAATGCCTCCTCGTCTCCTCTGTCTCTGTCGTCGCGATACGATAATGTCTGTCACCTAATTCACGACTATTGTCGGATCTTGTCTAGACCTGCTCATCACTTTCTTCTTTATCACCCCTGGGGGCTTTTCAGGCTCCACTTACTATCAGCCATGTGAAGGATTCATTAGAACAGATCAGCTGTACATTCATGAGTTAGTGTTTCACATGATTTCAGCAAGTAGGTTGAAATTGCTAGTTTAAGTGTCTGTAATGAATCGAAATAAAAAAAAGCTGAACCACATTAAAGCACAAGCAATGTTTATGATATACAGTGTGTAGATTTCAACAGGTGATTTCTTTTCCAAAGCGAGCAGTGAACGTGTAAAATGACGAGCAACACAGAAAAACTACCCACCAGCCCTTTCAATAATAACAGTCCCTCTCATTTACTTTTCAAATGTCAAATTATCCCAAGTTTCCATGCAGACTGCAGCCAGACCCTCGTTCTTCTCTTTTCTCCTTTACAAGCAGACACAATTATGTTTCCTCATTTCACATCGTCTCCTCCTCCTCCTCCTCCTCCTCCTCCTCCTCCTCCTCCTCCTCCTCCGCAGCAGGGTGGTGTGGAGCTGCCGCGCGGCTGTAACTAAACAAATATTGTTCTAATTTTCACGAGGGGTGAATCTGAATGCTTTCGATGTGACATCAGTGTCTCGCACACACTCTCTCGCACACTGGCTCATTGTAGTGGCTTTAGCTTATGGTGGAGTGGGGGTGGGGGTGTAGGAAGCCTATGGAAAGAGAGCTGAGCAGGTATACCGCATTTAAAAGGTATGAGACACGAAGGTACTGTATTAGCGGCACATGTATGAGGGCTCTGTTAGAGAGGAAACACAAAGGCAATCTGACACCATTGCTGTGGCATGAGGCGAAACAGTTTCCCCCGCTCAAAGAGAAAGTTTTGTGGATTTAACCACTGACTGATTAACACGCTGCTTGGCTCCACAGCACTTTAAACAGAGGCGTATGCACACGAAGAGGTCGCTGCTGTTAAAAACTAAACTAAATGGTCTGGAGCCTGTCACATGGACACATTCCTGCATTAGCTGCCGTGGCTGTGAACACAGCCCCCCCTCAGAGCCGGTCAGCCGTCGGCAGCACCGGGTCGCTGTGTTCTGTGACCTGCTCGGCCTGTAGTGGAATAATAGAGAGCCTTGTTAAAGTAATGGGAAGGCTACACGTGTGGCTGTTATGACAATCGGCAACAAGTGGCTGCGATTAATGTACAACCTGCAGGTCAGAAGATCATGTATGTGGCTCTCTGTAAAGGTGGCGTTTTACAAATAAGACTTTTTCACATCTTGCAAGGTTAACAATTGTCTTTTAAAAAAATAATAATAATAATAATAATAAAAAATAAGTAAACATCAGCATTCCCCACATCCCCAGAAAATCTCCTTTTTAAATTAAGCCCAATTTATACTTCTGCGTAAAGTGCTCTGCGTCGACGCAGAGCCTGTTGTAGAGCCTCTGCGTCGTCTCCATCTGCACGAAATATTTTTTAAGTTTCCGTCACTCCGTCAAGGGACAACGGAGACGGCAAGAGCTGCGATTGGTTCTCAGGACAGGCCGAGATAGCGCTGCTCTGTGCCGGCTCACAGTGAGCACCCGAGCGTCCGCAGACGCGGAGCTGATCCCCGCCGATAACGCCGCTGCCAAACTATAAACACGTCATTTCTTAACACACACGGCACATGTTTAGACTCTAAATGGCCAATTTCTCGCCTCAAATTATCTTAAAACTGCGTTCCGTGACACAGAAAAGTGAGAAACGGCCACTGTTTCAACAACAACAGTCTTTCTCTCTCGGACGCCACTGCTCACTGTAGCCAGAAGCACAACAACCTTGCGCAGCGACCCCTACTGATCGGGCGGGAAATTGCATACGCAGTCGGAGAAGTGTAATGTGGCCTTTATGCTGCTCTCAAACAGACAAACACAACCTCCTTGGCCAAGACAATTAGTGACTTAGTCTGCGTCAGTGTCACTGCATGGCTTTCACCAATGTTGGTTGAGCAAACAAGCATTGGAAACAGTATCAGACACACCATACCAGTTCTTCTGTGTAGTCTTGCGATGGGTAAGAGTTTGTTTTCTCAAACAGCCATTCATTTAGGTGTTGCCGAGAATTCTCAGAATACCTCTTTGAACAGGTTTGAAGGCAGAGCTTGCGCTGGAAGGTCGTGTAACAACACGGCTTGTAATCTGTATAAGATGTCAGCTGTGGCTTTAGATTTTTTTCTCCCGTGTGCGTGCGTTTGTGGCTCTTTGAAAGGGACCGTATTATGTTTCTCACATTATTCAGGAACAAAGCAGTTAATCACAGGTAACTCGATCCTGTGTGATTATGTAGGTGTTTTGCTTCTGTTGTGTTTACTACTGTAACAAAGAGCCCAACTCCCTGATTCGTTATTATTTTCATGCATGTTTTTTTTTTTAGGAACCTATAGTTTCGCATGTTTCTACCTTTAGATTAAGTACACGTTGTTTCAGTCTTTTGACTGCAACTGATAAATATTCCCAATATTTGTTATACAAGATATAAGACGTCCATGTGCACAGTTCAGGGAACATGCAATGACATTCTTACTTTTGTGTAATAGTTGACCGAAACAAAGATTCTGAAGAAACCTGAGTTTAAAAAGTTTATATTACGATAATTGATACGTTGACAAACTTTAAAACACTATTTGGTGCCATTTTAATATTTCTCAGACTTAATTCCTTTTGATACCCTCTCAACCAATGGACCATTACCCAAATGTATTTAATTTACAATGATAGAAAACAGAGAACGTGTCTTCATGCTCAAATAGCTCTACTGTATACAGTATTTTATAAACTATTTTCATCATCTGGTCTCCGCTAACAAAATTCTCTTCATTTCTAATTATCATCATATTGGTTTGGTTGCAAATGATGGACCTAATTAAAACCAGAAGATAAAATATAAACCATCTGGACGAACTAGCAAGTGCAGAAATACACTTTTCTGCCATTTCAGTTCATCTACATTTATACATTGACTCAAAACATACCATTTTTTCCACACTCCTCTCAGGTCCTGTTGCTCCTGCACTCAGCAGACATGAGGTGTTTTTGTTGACCTTGTGTTGTAGTTGTTGTTGTTGTTGTTATTCTTTCTGCCCAAGAACCATGACCATGATCATTATTCACCTCATCGTAACACCACCTTTTCACGTTTTCAATACAGAGCAGTTGAGAAACGAGGCACGAGTGCAAAACGTTCATGTTGATGTTAGCTGTGCTGTTCTGATGTGTCGGATTTTCGCCATTGGCTTCCGCAGTGTTGTGTTTGTCTTCAGTCAGAACTCTGAAGTAGTTGTGATAATATCCACGTTGCCCTCTGTTGACCCATGCTGCTCCCCATCTACAGCAGGAGGAACAAAGAATTTTAGCAACAATAATTTGTGGTGGATGACAGTGGGGGGGTGGGGGGGTTGATCTGCATCCGCACAAACTTGAATAGTGATTTGCCTCAGTGCCCAGCATGAATAAACAATAGCTGCGGTCACAGATCTAGACACTCTTTGATTATTATTTGTGTTCCACCAAGACACCGTTCTTGGATCGCCACAATAATAATTGATTTCACACATGTATCAGGACACTTTGGGCGCCCATAAGGAACTCAGAGGACCACAATTATTTAATGTGTGTGTATGGAGTGGGGGGTTGGGGGGGGTTCGGGGGTGGGCAGTCATCATCATGAGACCCAGCACATTCAGCGGCACATTCTTGAGGGGAGAGCGAGGGTGGTTCCTGCTGGAAGGCGAGCTGTTTTTTTTAGAAAGATGTGGTCCTGCCTCAAATCTCCCTGTTAAATCAGAGCAGCAGTATGTTGCTGCAGATTAGAGTTGTTAGTCCACATGACAGAATCATCGGGGGGGGGGGTGTAATACAGTTGGCTGGGTCTGAGTGGAGTCAATTCCTGTAATGTTGAAGATAGAGAAGATAAAGGATTCTGTTACAGCGAGGTTACTGCCAAGTCGGGTCCCCGCCTTCCACACTTGGGCTGGAAGATAATATCTCAATTTAGTCCATCGGTTGCTTGGTTGATGCAACTTTGATATGAAAACATGAAGAAAAATGAAAAAAAAGCACCTTTATCCAGCCTCAGTGAAAAAAGGGAATTCAACCTATTCTGCATTTTCCACCTGTAGTATCAGCTGTATTGTTTGTTTGCATGCGAACAGTAGGGGTCAGAATTTCTTACGCCAACGGCAGCGTCTCACTGATAATGCACTGTACTGTAAAGTGCGTTTGTTATGTGTGTGTGAGTGGTGCAGTCTGTGAGCAATGATTGTGTTCTCTTCTCAATGAAAGAGGTGTTGGCCCAGACCGTTTGTATGTTTAATAAACAAAAAAACACGACTATTTCCCAACATTGACATAATCACATTGTGCGTTGTACTTGTACTAGAATTGTAGCACAGTACAAACAAGTACTGTATAAAAAGCTTGACTCTTATTCATCTTTTACAGCATGGTCTAATTCTCTTGGAATGATGGGCATTCAAGGCCTTGCCCATCTCAGGTTATCCGAGTTATGTTCTGAGGTGAAACTAATAATAATAATAATAATAATAATGTTTTCCCCCTCAGTGTCTATCTGTCCCATTGCTCTGGTTTCTCCTGACTTCTTCATAACGGTGGTCTATACTTAGCGATGACACCGATTGTCCCAGATTTTTATCCCCTTTCCTTTGAAGAGAAGGGAACAAAGGGGACAAAATCCTGCAACCAAGGGACATTTGAACAATTTGGTTGGCACAACCTGTCCAACCTGTTCTCTTTCATGTCTGTGGACACGCATGTGTGCTTGTATTAATAACAGCTCTTCGCTCTTACAATATTCTCATAGTGCACAATGTGTATCCATCTGCCATCCATTTGCTATGCTCTTTCATTTCCATATAGACTTGTTACAACAATAATTTGCATGCTCACCCAGCAACTGTTCTGCAGCCAAAGATGATTATGACAATTATGGCTGCACAACCTCTGCAGAGGAGATCAAGTGCATCATTTAGCCGAATATCTAGAATATAAGGAAATGGATTCAGTGAGACATATTGGGAAATTGACCCACAGGGTAAGTCATTAGTGTTTGGTATAGATGCACATCCAAATTGTTCTTGATAAGTCTCTAGACCATTGGTTCTCAAAGTGCGGCCCGGGGGCTAATGGCGGCCCACAGAAACATTTCTGGCGGCCCCGCAGTGAATTACAGTTGATAGTTTTAATCCAGGAGCGACTAAGCTTGTTAAATGTTTACTGGACATTACTGGATACAGACCAATAAGTGTAAACAAAAATACTGGGTATTTACCTGGTTTCTATATGGTGAATTTTAGTGTATTATTGTGTTATAAGCTGGTAATAAGCAGGTAGCTACAGCCCCCAATTTCTATTTACCCAGTAAATATATGGTAACAGAAAATTTTTGTTACCATACCATTAATGTGTTATTTGGTATTAACCTGTAATTAGAAGGTAAGAACAATGGCCAAAATACTGGGTATTTACCCAGTAAATTATAAAGTGTTATTATATTAAGGCTTAAATTACATTATATTAACACTTATATTACTTAACGCTAAACTGTAGAACTGCAATCTGGTCATTAAAATGATTACAAATGGGATTTCTTTCAGTTTTTTTTCCTTTGACGGCCCTCAGTCCAATGTTGGGTTCCTAAATTGGCCCTCAGGTATCAAAACTTTGAGAACCCCTGCTCTAGACAATTTATGGGGAAAAAAACAGATCTAAGTGTGCCTCATGATGCACAGCCAGATCATACTTGCATGTTAAAACACAAATGTTGCATAACTGGTCAAATTATACCCTACATTCAAGAAGAGAAAAGTTGCTGCACACTTAGATGTATGCCGTCTCGTGTTTGTGTTGGATTCAGTCGCTCAGGTGCCATGTGTTCAAGTCGTTGATTGTGGAAACATTCCAGCAAAACAAAACAGGAAGCTCTGTTATTAAGGAGCGGCCTTCAAATGAATGTAATATTCCACAAACTTGCGGATTCACATGAAAGCATTGTAGCATATTGTTACCTTTTTAGGGGAAATAGAGATTGTGTATGTGCATGTTGTTTGCATATGTGTGTTTACCTTCACCTCATACTGTGTGTGTGTGTGTGTGTGTGTGTGTGTGTGTGTGTGTGTGTGTGTGTGTGTGTGTGTGTGTGTGTGTTCTTGTACTTGCGGCATACTGAGGACCAGTGAGGGTTTTTAACCAACAAAGTGAGGTCATTTTTACAGAGTGAGGACATTTTGGCCGGTCCTCACTTTGTTTTCATTCAAATCACTTCCTTAGGTTGCTATAACATGCTTTACTCAATTTGTCAAAAAAAAAAAAAAAATTTTGGACGACATAGTATAGTATGACTTTTTAGTCAAATTTTGGGTCAATTTTTTTTTTCAAATTTTGGACCAATTTTTTTTTTTCAAATTTTGGAGCAAATTTTTTTTTCAGATTTTGGACCAAATTTTTTTTTCAAATTTTGGACCAAATTTCTTTTTCAAATTTTGGACCAAATTTTTTTTTCAACATTTGGACCAAATTTTTTTTTTCTAATTTGTTTTCAAATTTTGGACGACATATTATAGAACGACGTTTTTGTCAAATTTTGGACCAAAAATTTTGGGTCAATTTTTTTTTTCAAATTTTGGATGACATAGTATAGTATGACGTTTTTGTCAAATTTTGGGTCAAATTTTTTTTGTCAAATTTCTTTTTTCAAATTTTGGACCAAAAATTTTGTGTCAAATTTTTTTTCAAATTTAGGACATAGTATAGTATGACGTTTTTGTAAAATTTTGGACCAAAAATGAAAAAGAAAAAATGGTACTGCAACCAGTAGTTCTTTGTAGATGTCATTCATGAAGTAGATATTTGTAATTGTATTGATTTATAAAGTGGAAATGCTGGTCCTCACTTTGTCAGCAACCCAGTCCTCAGTATGCAGCAAGTACAAGAATGTGTGTGTGTGTGTGTGTGTGTGTGTGTGTGTGTGTGTGTGTGTGTGTTTGCCCACATAATGGCTTTTGGTGTTCCTGCAGTGGTGGTTTGAGATCATGGGAAAAGCATGAGGCTATAACAGTGTTATGTTCCTCCAGCGCTGCTCCAGATCCTACCATAGCCTTGTGGTTTGGGCTGCCTGTCCTGGCTCCTGCACACTTCTATCATTGCCAGGGTTTTTTTTTTTTTTTTTTTTTTAGCATTAAAGTGAGAGGAATTAAACCTGAGGAATACCTGTAGGTCTGCATTTAACTCTTTCCCGGAGACTGACTCTGTTGGAACTCAGGAGGAAATACCTCTTACTTCCTCTCCTACTGTTCTCAACATCCTACCTTTCTTCTCCAGCCTTTCCCACCAAACCAACACACACACACACACACACACACGCACGCAAACCCCCGCCTCCTCTCCTCAACCAACCCTTCTTGCTATTTCACCCACTGTTTTTGTATCCCTTTTTTTTTTTCCAGGGAGTAACCAAGAAAAAATTTGGGAGCAACGACTTCCGATCGGCACTGGAGAACGGCGTGCTGTTGTGCGAGTAAGTTCTCCACTTTCCTCTGGCACCTCACTTATGCCACTCATTCATACGGAAGCCCTCTGCTCTCGTCCAGATCTGCGCCGCGACGTAAGTGTTACCGATATTTCCCAGACAGACCCCTTGCCGGGGGCAGTGTTTGTTTGTCAGCCACATAAAGTGAGCCACTGTTCTGTAGAGGTTGTATTATGCAGCTGTTTGATGTTTCCAGTGTCAGATCTGCCCTCTGTGGTCTTGTTTGTGAACATACAGTGTGATCTATTTCAAGAGGAGTTGGTGTTGTCTGTTTAACAGATGTTGCAAATCTGTGGATGGGCAGATCGCCATTCTTGCTTTAATTAAAGCCGTGAAAAGCCGTGTCGTGAATGGAAAAGGCTCCAGCTCAAACCGCACTGGAAACCCCTGGGCACCCTGCTTTCTCATTACCGCGGGGTGCATCAAGAGTTCTGATGAGCTCGACGAAGACATTTCTCGAAACAGATTTAACTTTCACAGTGATTCAACAACAAGCATTGTGGAATTGTGGCATCTCTCCGTTCATTTTGTTTGTTTTTGTATGTGTGAGAGAGATTTATCGTCGTCCTTGTATCTTGTTTGCACATTTGTGTATGTGGGCAACACTGCTAGATGGACCCAATGGTGTGAGTTGCACAAATCAGCAGGAAACTGTAATTAGCAGCGGTCCAGCTTCCAAACCTCTGTTAGCATCAGGAAGCGAAAGACAGGATTAAATCAATTTCACCTAGATATTCAGCCTCCGTTTCAATTGTGTTGCGATTAACTTGTCACGACTATTTACAAAGTGGTGTTTAGTGTGGGTCCTGCACATGATTGTATCCTACTTATCTTATCAGATGAAATTATTTCACAGCAGTGAAAGAGACAGCTAGTCCTTTCTTTCTCGCTTAATGTCTTCAGTCAGTTCACCTGCTGAAACAGCTGCACAGAACACACACCACAACAAACTGTTGTACTTTTCTTTACTTTAAATTATACTATTTGTACAAAACATGTATTATTGACATGTTATACAGTATATTGTATAGTATACCGTTTACTAATCTGTTATTAGCATGTCATGTTATAAATGCCACAATAATATGTAATATAACATTGTGGTATGAATAATTCTGTATAAGTTAGAGCTGAAGCAATCAGTGATGTCCTACAGACCAGGTTATTAAGCAAGAAAATAATCAACAAATATCAATAATAGTCATTCTGAGAGAGATTATTAGTGATTTTACTGGTCAAATACTGGAGTATTTTTTGCAGTGCAGTATTGCAAAGTTTTGCTTTTCATATTTAAGAAATACCTTTGATGCAAAAGCGTTTTTCTAAGAAACATTTTGATATCCTTTATATATACAAGGAAATGCTCAAAAATCCACACTGTTTTCCTGGGTTGATGTGTGGTGGCTCGAGGATTGTTTTTGGGTTGTTTCAGTAGAAACAGAGGGTATATTTCAGGAGCACAGGACCCAGTGTGTGTTTACATGTTGGTGCGGGCACAAGCCATTTACTAAACTGGAGCCAGGTGGCGACCATTAAACCGAGCCATAAACACACAACACCCAACACTTTTTTTGTTCTCTCCTCACTAGTGACACCAGTCTAGCTGATGACCAGTTGCTTTCACTGTACTCTCTCTTTCTTTTTTTCATAATGTTCTTTCTCTTTCTTCTGCACACAGGCTCATCAACAAGATAAGGCCTGGTATCATCAAGAGGATTAACCGGCTGCCCACACCTATTGCTGGACTGGTAACTTGTCTTCTGTTTGTTTTGTTTTTGCCTAAAAATGTGAAACATGGGACATTTAAACTAAGATATTATAGCAGCTCATCAAGCATAGTTTAACCTCTCATTATTACAGTTTTTTTTTTCCATGTTTCCGTGTGTGTTGAGGAGGCGACTGAGCTGAGTGCACGATGACAGGTTTGAGGCACAGCTGCCAGTGAAAGAGGGTGTTCGCCTCAGTGGCTTGTCTCTCCTCATATTCGTCCACGCTAATAAGTTCAGTGAACGTGCGCCTTGAAAGGCCACTGTTGGCATTCGAGTGCACCCTGAAGATGATGTGTGCCATGCTTGAGGCAACATTCAATTATAACGTTGGTGTGGTACTTGATGAGTGAAGAGGAGACAATGGAGTTTGCTTCATGTTAGGTGTTATTTAATCAAACCTTTTTTTTTTATTCTTGGCACTGCCTTTGAATCTCATTAGCAGCTTGTGTTCCTGCCATTCGAGGCCACGGTGACTCAGTTGAAATAAATGTTTTGGGAGTGTCTGCAGACATGTTCTCGGGGGAAGTTAGAGGGTTTGAAAACCCTAACCTTAAACCCCATCTCTCACAAAGTTCTCTCTTGTGGCAGTAATTGAGTCCAGCTGTCTTGGGGAATTATAGAGAACCCCAACTCTAACCTGAAGAGCTTGTGTTGGTGGGATCACTAACACTCAATATGTTTGGCGGTAGAAGAAACAGACTGGCACCAGACTAGATGTAAACAGCAAACATAGTATTTTTCAGTACCAAACATTGTATACTGTTATATCTGTGTTATGACATAAATCAAACCCATGCCAGTAAAATACCCCGGCTGAGCACCTGCTGAGGTAACGAGGTAAAGTATCTCCTCCATCAGTAGCACTGGTGTGGTATTTCCGAAAATTTGGACATAAACTTTAAGCCGCTTGATCGTAAACTCTCCCGCAAATATGAAGGCTCCTGGTTGGCTTGCGGCAATCAGTTACTGCCAACCACACGGAGGAAAGCGGAGCGCTTTCCAAACAAACATTCACTCACTCACCCTCTCTGCTGTGAGAAAAGCTCTTTCCCCAAAGTAGTCAAGATTGCTCGGTCCTCTTCATCTCATCTGTGTATATACAGATGAGGAGTGAGGAATTCCAAAATAAATCAACCATTAACGCACGTGTTTAGACATGCGTCCCCACGTAAACGTGGATTATTGCATAGAATGTGTCTTAATGTATGCTGGATGGGAACTGGAATAATCCTGCACTTGTTGTCAGAATTGCCAAAAAAGTCACTGGCAAGAAAAAAAATCTTAAAGGTGACATAGAGTGGTCCTGTTGCACATAAATGTTAGTTATGGAGGTCTACTTACATATATTAACTTGTTTTTATGGTCAAAAACCTCCTAGTTGCTGTAAACGAGCCGATAGAAATCCTCTTTTCTGACGGTGTTTTTCTGCTGCGAGATTTCAGAGTGAACTTTCACCCCCAGAAGACAGAGGCTTGTGATTGGCCAGTACTATCCAGCACATCCGTTCTCAGAAGCACAGCGCCCCCCTCTGGAACGGCGGATGCACTGCTCCTCATTATCAAAACATTGTTTTAACAGTGTTTAAAAATAGCTTCTTCACGACTCCCCGCCGTAGTCCCTTTGATGACTTTAAACCGGAGTCAGACCCAGAGTCAGAAGACACTGTTGCTCGTGAAACACCTTCACAACGGACGTTATTCTTCTTCTGCGGTTCAATGTACGCAACCGGATGTGCCCGGACTAGTGCCCGGAGCAGGACGATCGGTTGTTCAGGAGAACCGCTGCTTACGTAACTATTACGGGATTTTGGTTGAGCCCCGAGATTACAATAAAACACAACGTTCTCAGCAGTGGCTGAACTGTTTGTTTAGAACCGTCAGGGCTTCGTAAACAAGGTAATGACGCAGATACACACCAAAAAAAACAGCGTTAATAGGAACTTCCGGTCTAGTTCCGCTTTAAAAACAAGAGGACTGTTACAGATGTAAACGACCTGCTAGAGAAAGGGTTCATGCAGACACGCTCTATTTATTACTCTGATTTGAGCATTTTCTAACACTATGCTCATACAGTTGTGATTTTGTTTTGCTTTCCTCAGCTTTTCCAACTCAATACCATGGCTTCAACTCTGGCAGAACACAGCCCAGTTTGGGAAACAGGGGGAAAAAATGGAAATCTCTGGTTTTGTGGAATATTTAGCAACTTGGACTCCAGACTCAGGCCCATTTTCTGGCTTCACTTTAGCATACTTTTGTGCCTGTTGTTGATCATTGTGTGCTGTGGGTTTGAGTCATGGCAGCCTGGTTCTTGCCAGGTTCTGCTTTTACTCGTGATGGACAGGAAGCTGATATGTAAGTGTTGGCCTTAAAGCAGTAGCGTGTACAATTTAAATATAAAAGAATGTGTTACATTCAAACCAGTTTACACAACTCATTTAGTTTACACTGCTCATTAAGTCTACTAGCCCCACACATCTCTCACTGGGTTTCTTAGTAGAGTGTGTTTTGTTTGTTTGTTTGTTTGTTTGTTTGCTCTGCACACAGAGTGACGCATTTTACGTCACAACTGAGCAGGCAAGATGGTAGAAGCACACAATGAAACTCCACTCAGGGAAGTGACCATGGAAAGCTTCATAAGTGGATTTTAATGCTAAAAGGGCTTCCCAATAATATTTTAATCATGATTATGATTGTGGCTTCGTATTAATGTGATAATCTGATATTGAAAATATCACCTTTTCATCCCTGAAAAGCAGCTTTTACTACGTACCTGCATGTGCCAATCATAGCTGCTGCTGTTTCCTTCACCACACAGCTCCAAATAAATACAGTCCTAACATATATTTTGATAAAACAAAAAGAGATATATATATATATATCATATAATATGCCAAAGTACTGTAGAAACACACATGCAGAAGATGGCATCGTAGAGAAAGAGTCGTACACGTCAGGGTCTTTGAGACCACACACTATTTTGGCAATTACTCAGAAATCCACAAAGTTAGAGGAAAGGAGTCTCTGCTCAGTGTAAATATGCTGTAATTTAGATCATTCTTGATGTTCCCACTTACACCGACGCCTTTTTTTTTTAAGTTTAAGGAGCAGTGAGGGGTGATAAGCAGTTCCAATGGCCCCGAGGGAGTCTGTACTCAACTAAATATCTGTGTAATCATCTGTGCAACGACAGGCACTTTACTATATTCTGTTACTGTGCTCGTGTTGCACGAGTGCAAGTTATGACTGGACCGGACTCTTGAGTGGGATCATTTTATTGGGCCCGTTTCAGAACTATTCCATCTCCTGTTTGCTGTGACAGGATTGGAACAGCCTGATATTGGTCAGCAGATAGAGGTCAGCTGATGGTCATTTTTAGAGCATGCACGTTTTGGACAGAGGTCACCGCAGACACCCTTTGAGACAACTCTTTCTGTTTACTAGTGTCAATTGCTTAAATAGGCGTTCTGCATGAGGGGATTAGAGGCTCACGGATGGGTACAGCATATTTAGCAGGATTATATGTAGGCAAAAGTCACCATAACATTCTTTTAACATCATTATCTCTGCATGTCCTGGGACTGACTGGAAGGCTTTTTAGAGTGTGTGCGTAATGCTCTTTGAGGTTAAACGACATTGATACCCAAGGCTGTAAGGGTTATAATCATATTTAACATGCAGATTACCCGGTACTTAAAAGTCACTGGTAATGTTACTGCTGACTTGTTGGTCTACATTCTGAGGTAAGGTGAGTTAGGGAGGACGTCCTGTAAGCAACAGTGGCATCTGTTTTCTTTTACCTGCTGTTTGTATTGAATAACAAGGTTGTGCGTTGAAGCTTACTGTGAAAATGTATGCTTTACTCGTGTAACGTGCACTCGTTTATGAAACAAACTTAATTCGTGCCTTTAATTAGACATCACAGGATATGAGAAAACCTTTACTGCGTCAAAATGGATAGACAGTGACCCTAGTGGCTCGTCACAAAAGAGAAGGGGTGTTGATCCTTGACCTGTGGGGGCCCACAGTGACCCGTAGGACCCGGCATCGCGGCCGTTGAAGGACAGGCAAAGCTGCTCGCGAGCGATGCTTGCACTCAGAGGTCAGCTCTCTCCTACCATTTGCTAATAAGCATGTTTGACATTTAAATATAGAACAAGCTACCCCTTAATTACTCCAGCCCACGTTGAAACCATGTGTCATTATGTGAAACCCCCCTTTTAAGCAGCGCTATCCCAATGGGAAGTGCAGACTTATAAACATGACAGTTGGGATTACGACTGAAAAAGAGTCATAACCCCGGATCGGTGGTTCCGATTTTGTTTGAAGTCCATGACGTGTGTGTGTGTATATTTATGGGGGAAAAAAATGTATTTTCATTTCACCCACACGTTTGTTGTGCACACATATGAATTTTAGGCTAACTAAAACGAGTGATATAGTAGTGTCCTTCCACTCCCATGTTGCTTCAGGGAAATATTTGTCAGTGTCTATCACCTGGCTTCATGTTTCATAGCAACCAGATGTCTCCAAAATACTCCACCACCTCATAGATTCCTCAGGTATGCTCCAGAAAAAGGGCTTGGCAGGCGAAAGGGAGGGGACAGTTTCAGGGTGTGTGAAGAACGAGACGACGGCAGGCGATGTTGCGATTCTGTGTTTGTCATTTTTGCACTCGCACGGCCGGTTGGGTGGGACTTGTGCAAAGCTCTGATGATGTCACTGTTTCCTGGTTTTGACTTTTTGCCCCACCCAAACCCAGCCCACAGGTGGCTTTGCTGCTGTCAGTCAGCTCTCGTCACGCAGCCTCTCCCTCCCGCTTGTGTGTGTGCGTATGTGTGTGTGTGTGTTTGTGTGCGCTCTGCACTGGGTCACTTCTTATTTGCTACACACACACACATGCTCCTCCCCATCTGTCTGTTCTCCAGTGATATGAACTTTGGAAGCAGTGAGTTGTAGGCTGTGTCCCTGCCATCCCCTGTCAGAGATCACTTGAGTGATTGTTCTTCGCTTCCGAGCGTAGACGACTCTCATCCCTGCTTTATCTGTGTCCAGGACAACCTCAACGTCTTTCTCAGGGCCTGTGGGAAGCTCGGATTAAAAGAAGCGCAGCTCTTTCACCCCGGAGATCTTCAGGACTTATCCACAAGAGTTACAGTCAAGTAAGTTTCAAATCTAAAACAGTTAGTACAACTGACACCCTGAGCTCAATCCATATTTTTTAAACTCAGACCAAACCATGATACATTGTTTGACCCCTTTAAAACATAACTTACATAAATTAAACCAGTTGCCTCATTTACATAGTTAAGATAAATGTTGACATCTTTCACACCATTCATGCGCACACACACACACTTAGAGCGTCATGTGAGGCATGATTCAAGTTAACCGCAGGTCTTAAAAAAGGTCAGTGCTATTTTCAGTTTGAATGTACACTATTCTTGTGGTGCTGCTGAAGTACAGCACAACATGTACACATGTGTGCACGTATCTGTATAAAAAACAGTCAGTAGGACAAAGAATGTGTCTGAGTCTCTGGTGTGTGTGTGTGAATAACATCTGATCAAATGAACTTCTTTGTGTTGTTTCACGGTGCATTCATAGTGTTTGTTTTTTTTTCCTTCACTTTATGCGCCTGAGTTAATTGCATGCTAAGCATAGAGGCGTGCAGTATGTAGAACAACCTGTTCGGTTTTTTGCACAGGTGTGCCTTTAGGAAGGTAAAGCAGAGCGTAGTCCATCCACTTTGGTAAACTCCCTATGGCCGTACAACACAGTGAGCAAAAAAAAATGCTGTATTAGCACCAACTGGTCATTCGAGTTAAATTAGATAAAAGTTCAACAACATTTCAGTCATTTTTAACATTGCAATTTGTGCAGTAGAGGTCAGTAACTACTCTTAAAGACACACTCAGTGGTTGGTGTACATACACAATGAATATGAACTAAATAAACATATCTTATCAAGGCTTGTCCTCTTCCCGCCGTAGTCACAGCAATAGCATTTGCTAATTGTCTGTCTCAGCGTTGTAAATGCGAAGATAATCTTTTATAGAACCTCATGCTCTGTGCCTTATCAGACATTTAACCCCCACGTAATCTCACGCTAGATATTGTCAGTAAATGTCTTTCTCAATGTGAAAAACAATAGCAAAAGCTTGTCATGAGATATGGAATTACAACAAATGAGTACTTCACTCAGTCTTTGTGTATTTCTGTTTTTCTGCATCAAATAAGCAAATTCCAAATACTACCACTACAGCTCAGCTCTTGTCCACCCCGTCTGCCTGTGCATGTGTGGGGGGTTTGGTCAGATGGGGCTCAAAGTCCTATTTTTAGGACCTGGGAGTCACTTTGACAGGCAGGATTGATTGGAATGGTATCAGGGCCCATAAAAGAGGAGCTTTTAATAGTTTGTAGTCTCCTCTTAGTACATTCTCCCCCACCACCACCTGTGTTTGTATTTGCATGTGAGAGTTTAAATGAGGTTGTGGTCCTTTGACAAAAGACATTTTAATGAGCTAATATAAAGGAAAGAGCCTGATTCAGCCTGAGGCTCTGTTAGTACAGAAACACACTGGGTGGGTGTGACTCACAGCGTCAGAGCTGCTGGTGATGAATAATCGACTGGTGCATGTCACTGGAACGTTTCAATCAACATTAAAAAAAAAACAATACGGTTGAACATTCAACCCAAAACACATGCAATGTGTGTTCTTGAAATATAAGACTGAGACTGAGTATTTAAGACCCTGGGAAACTGTGTGTAAAAACAAATAGTGTATACAGTAGGTGTGTTTTAGGAAGTTTCCTTCTCTCACTAGTGGCCTTGCTGGGAACCATAGACCACAAAATCATGGCTCACATCTACTTGTGTCTCAGACTCACTGACTTTGTTGCTGTGCGTTAGCCTTCTTCAAAGTATTATGTAAAGTGTCACATACTTCTTTGTGTAGTCTTTATTTATTACTGCGACGTAGAGCACATATTTCGTGTCTTTAATTGCTGTTGCAGCACATTATACTCATCGCAAACAGGCTCAACAGGTGCATGTTTTTCATTTTCGGTCGAACCCGTAGGTGCTGTCACTGTTTTCTTCTGGAGTCAGTATTGAGATAAATGTTAGTGTTTTTGTTTTCAAATCCAGCCTATTTTTCTTTTCCCCCTTTTTTTTTTTTTTTTTGCACAAAGACATAACATTGTGGAGGTGTTTGTGTTTGTGGGCACAATTATGTGGTTCCCCAGCTACTAGTATTTATATCTGATGGCACACAGTGCGTAACATGAGGAGATAATCCCAAACAAGGCTGCAGAGACATCCAACCAGTGAAAGCTTTTCACTGTTACTGTTATCAGAGTCTAGGCAAATGAGCACAGCACAAAGCGAGGGAGAAAGTAGTTTCTGTCAGCTGTCTTTGCTTCTGGTGTGTATCGAACTGCCACTCCCATAAACCCAGTCTGACAGGTGCTTTTGCTCAGCTTCTCTGTTCCCTGTTTCAGCAAATGTGCGGTTGTTGTCCTGTTAGTGCTGTATGGAGGTTTCCATGGGGGCTATTTATAGATTTTCTCTCAGTATAAAGCAACTACTAGGAATGTCTTTTTGTCATTAAAGCGGAACTAGACCGGAAGTTCCTATTATCGCTGTTTTTTTTGGTGTGTATCTGCGTCATTACCTTGTTTATGAAGCCCTGACGGTTCGAAACAAACAGTTCAGCCACTGCTGAGAACGTTGTGTTTTATTGTAATCTCGGGGCTCAACGAGATCACTGAAAATCCCGTAATAGTTACGTAAAACAGCGGTTCTCCTGAACAACCGATCGTCCTGCTCCGGGCACTAGTCCGGGCACATCCGGTTGCGTACATTGAACCGCAGAAGAAGAATAACGTCCGTTGTGGAGGTGTTTCACGAGCAACAGTGTCTTCTGACTCTGGGTCTGACTCCGGGTCAAAGGTCGTCAAAGGGACTGCGGCGGGGAGTCGTGAAGAAGCTATTTTTAAACACTGTTAAAACAATGTTTTGATAATGAGGAGCAGTGCATCCACCGTTCCAGAGGGGGGCGCTGCGCTTCTGAGAACGGATGTGCTGGATAGTACTGGCCAATCACAAGACTCTGTCTTCTGGGGGTGAAAGTTCACTCTGAAATCTCGCAGCAGAAAAACACCGTCAGAAAAGAGGATTTCTATCGGCTCGTTTACAGCAACTAGGAGGTTTTTGACCATAAAAACAAGTTAATATATGTAAGTAGACCTCCATAACTAACATTTATGTGCAACAGGACCACTCTATGTGACCTTTAACTTCCACTTGCGTGTGTGTCATTATCACATACTGAAAAAATCCCCCATTTTTTGGTTTAGGGAACTGGCCAAACAATAACAAATCCATAAACATATTAATTCATTGTTATTTTTTTATTGACTTATATGAAAAAAGCCATCTAACTGAGTTTGGAGTATTTAGATTTATCATCTGACATTTTACATATTGATTATTTGAAATATAGATACTTTTTTTAGCCACATACATTCACCAAGAACACATTATCAAATACTTCATTCCAGTCTGGTTTGTTTCCACAGCCATAAAAACATATTATTGAATGTCTGCTGTGACCTTTGAGCTTTGGAAGTGTCGTCTTATTGGCCCTGACACCATCTGTGATGCGTGTCGCTCTATTGCTTTGTGTTGTGAAACTCGCTCCCTGATAACAACGTTTATCACTCTCAAGCCGATTCAATATCAGATGCGTCATAAAAAACATGACAGGGTGTTTTCGCTAGAGTTACAGAGACGTGTGTTCTAGAAGAGTTCCTTTCACAACCCACGTGTCAATGAACTACAGTACAGTACAGTACGGTACAGTCTGAAGTGTAACACTGAAATTGACTGAATCTGAGTTGTCATTGGAGTTTATGATTCACTGGCCACTTTGAAGAAACCCTGTCCGTTTGTAGTTGGTGTTCACGAACTGAGGGAACTGTAGATGAATCATCATTGCCTATTAAAGTCCTCTATTTAACTCTATTCACTTCCTATAGACCATTGGTTGTCAAAGTGCAGCCCGCGGGCCAATGGCGGCCCGCAGAAACATTTCTGGCGGCCCGAAATTAATTAATCCAGGAGCTACTAAGCTTGTTAAATGTTTATTGGACATTACTGGATACAGACCAATAAGTGTAAACTGTAGAACTGCAATCTGGTCATTAAAATTATTACAAATGGTATTTCTTTCTGGGTTTTTTTCTTGTTTTTTTTCCCCTCAGTCCAATGTTGGGTTCCTAAATTGTCCCTCAGGTATCAAAACTTTGAGAACCCCCTGCTTTAGACCCTAAAACTGCCTTTTTGGAAATCCAGTGGGCCTGGTATCCAGGCTGGAGTCGGATCACAGCTCCAAAGCACATCGTTTTCGTCCTTGACGACATTAAATGCCAGTAGATTACTTCACACTTGACCTCTACAAGTGTTGTAACAAGTACCGTTTGTCACAGAGCTCACTCTTAAATGGAACATCTGGCACTGAAGCTCGAAAATTGCAGTGTGCGTGGAACCAAGGATGCAGATGCTGTTATTCTGTTACACATTATGCTGTCACAGTGGAGCTGTTGAGGAGTCCTCGTGCTCACTCAGCCTTTTTTCTACGCGTGAGCTTCAACGAGCAAAACATTTCCTCCTTTGAAATGATAAATTACAGTTATATTGTTAACACCCCATCGCATTTACTCCATCTGAATCAGCTGCATTAACAATAAGCTACTGCTGAATGTCAATAATGATTCACTTTGTGATATATAAAGTCATAACACTGCAACTGATACTGAGTAATTCATGTTTTTCTAACTGAAACGGGCACCAAGAGTACACACCTCTGTCAACACTCAATCTGGATCTGATCCAGAGCTGCACCCACTTTATATTTATACTTTCATAATGCTTTTTGGATTAGTTATTGAAATATTCTCACAATTTTAGTCAAGTAAGTGAACAAAAATCTTAGTTTTATGAAAATCACTCCAGTACTTAAGCTGAACCATGCCGACCTGTGGCTCTCCTTAGCTTTACATAGATGTACAGTGTTCAGCTGGCCCCGCACACTTGCCACTTCACTGTTTCAGCTCATTTTCACTCGCTGCTCCCATGGCGTTACTTCTGGGTGCAACAGGCAGCTGTTTTCAGTGACCAAGCTCAACGAAAACCCGCTGACCACTACCTGCATGGGCAGCACCAAACCACAAGACAGACATAGTAAGTGATGTCATTCCACTCAGACGTTATTTGAGCCGACAAACCAGAGCAAAACGTGAACATTTTGACTTACGTCATCTGAGCCATATGACTCCAAATTAATGTGTTTGATTATTTCAGCTTAAAAAGTGATTATATGCCAGTGTTTAAATTACTTATCAAGTCATTCTTTTTGAACACAAGACCTTTGGTTGTAATGAAGTCAATTGGTATGCACCCAGATTCTCCTCCATGACCTCCACTAACTGACTGAACAAATCCCCCGCTGAGCTGAGTCCAAAGTCTCGCTCCTTTCTGCCGTTTGATTGAGCAAATTATTGACATGGGTTGACAACTCCCCAAACTTTAAAAAAAGGAAACTGCCTGATAAGGGCATATGCGTCAAAATCTTCTTGCTCGTGACCCTTACCACAGAATAGAGGTTCGAGGAGTGGCTCTTTGATGAGATTACACGATTTGGATTATGTAATAACATGCCTGGCAGCAGATCAAATTAAATATTTGAACTACCTGAAGGAATGTACTGTGTCCGACAGACAAACTATACAGTTTCTTATCAGAATTTATTCAACAGCAAGATTATGTTGCACTTCACGCATTGTGCGTATTGTAGCGTTAACTCGAAGAACACAGCAGCGCCGTGCGATCATTTCCTCGGTGTGTCTCGATGAGCTGGCACCTCACGCTAACGGCTTCGTAGCTTTAATATACGACGCCGCTGCCATCACTTCACAGTTCGGCGTTAAGTCAACTGTGGTTAGATTGTGTGCGATGATGGTGAACGGCCAATAAACCTTCTTCGACCCTGGACACGACACGGCCCGGGGTTGTAAAAGGGCCAATACAAGGGTTATAGTTGTGCTCTGGAGAGCGAAAATGCCAGTCTCTCCCTGTGTCGACGCTCACAGAGGCTGCAGTGTCTGCGACGAGTATCACACAATGATGCCCCGACACTGTCTCACACACAGCTGATGATTGAAGGATATTGCATCTCCCGGTCTTCATTCCAGAGGTATGGTTCTGCTGCACACTCATTAACCAAAGGATAGATAGAGAATTAGATAGAGAATGAGTTTGTTTGTCATCTATTATTAAGGATGGTGTTTTCCATGAATATACCTGGATGGAGTGATATCTTGTGGTGTCAGTTCTAGAGCTGCAACTAACCATTATTTTCGTAATCGATTAATCTGTCGATTATTTCCTCGATTAATCGATGAATCGTTTGGTCAGAAAATGTTAAAAAAACGTTGATCAGTGTTTGTCAAAGCTGATAATGACGATGTTCTCGAAAGTCTTGTTTTGTCCACAAACCAAAATTATTCAGTTTTAATCATTTCTTTGTTATATGAAAGCGAAGAAACCAAGAAAATATTCACATTTAAGAAGCAAAAACAATCAGAAATCTTGTTTTTAATCATGAAAAAAAGCTTCAAACCGATTATCGATTATCAAAATAGTTGGCGATTAATTTAGTAATCGATTAATAATCGATTAATAATCGATTCATCGTTTCAGCTCTAGTCGGTTCATCTTTCAACTGTAAATTTCATCTCGCCATGTGATGATAAATGTGATGTGACAACAATGGGAAGTAATGGACAGAATTGGGGGAAAAAACAATCATTAACTTTGTCTCAGATAAAGAAGTTATTTGTCTAACATTTGAATGCTTTTTTTCATTCACACGTCTTTCTCTGTATCCTAGTTTGCACTGGCAGAACACACACTATTTGACAGCTTCAGGGTAAATCAAATTAGTCCGCCTCGCAATTAGAAACCTGTTATGGTAAAATATATATAGTTTCGATCTGTTTTTCATAAATTAACTATGTATCGTATTCAACTAAGTTTCGTCACTTTTGAGCAGCTTTTTGTCAGATATTTTCTGTTCCGATTGAATCGCACAAGTGTGTTTGCTTTTTCACCTTGGAAATGTGAAAAAAACACGTCTAAGTATACGTACAGTACAGTATGTGTGTAGGTATATCAATGTATTCCATTTGGTGAGTGAGAATATATTTCTAAATGCTTTCATTTCTGTATTTTTACAAGACACAAATGCCTCACTCCACCTGCACATTGCATGTCAAAACATCAATGTAATCCAAATATAGCTGCTGCTCCTAACCTGTACTCATTGGAACTTCGGTTTCATGGCATTTTGTTGGCAGTTGTGCTCAATCATATGAAAATTAGCCCCTTTTATTTTCTTCTCTCTCTGTTCAGTAATCACCGCTACAGCCATAAATGAGCATAAAGTGACGCAATGTGGTTTGTAGCGTTGGTAGACAGCTTCTTATTTTCTGGACCTGGCTATCACTACGTCAGTCTTATACACTTTGTGCCTACGTTCCAAGCCGCACAAAAGAGGGCATTTATTTCTGATTCGGCTTTTACTGGGTCTATAAATTCGCAAATTGGTAAACGCCCATTTCAGTGTTTACCATTGGGCATTAGAATGTTGGAAACCCCTGGTGTGAGATGACGCATAATGGTGGGAAAGTTGATCTACGTCCCATTCCAGTTTTAAGTGTCGTGGTGGAAGAAATGCTCCAATCCTTTGCATATGTGAAGGCACCAGGACAGCAATGTCCAAATAATTCCTTTAAGGTTGCAGTGATAATCACTTGAAGAATTCATTGTGCACCACCTGCTCTACACTGACCAGCAGACAAACACAATACTAGCACTAGCTGTTGAGCTCAGTGGTGCATTTTGTGTTAAGAGACCAAGAACACGGCTAAAAGGCAGAGAATATGACGCAGATGTCAACAGCTTTAATGAACCACTATAATGAAATGTACGTCATTCGATTCCACTCCATCCACGTGGCCAAAAAATAAATATAAACACAACACAAGCGGAAAGTACAAAAAAGGAATTTGTAATACTGTTACACATTTATGTTCTCCAAATCTTGAGAAATGATTCCAAGTGAACTAAAACTTTATTATTTTCATCCTAACGTTTATTTGACAAAGTGTAGCTGTTTTTTTCATGACCTATTCAGTTTATCTAATAATATTGACTTCATGAATTAGGTTTATTTAAAATTTGTAATGTAAGTGCAGCTCAGAGATTGATATATATACGTATATATATATATATATAAGTTGAGCAGTTCATTAAAGGTACAATATGTAGTATTTGTGGGTTTATATAACCCAAAATCCACTTTTTTATACATATTATGTGCTCCTGCATTGTCTAGTCGCTGTATAATAGTTTTTGTTTCATTTTCGTAGTGTTTCAAAAAGTCATGTAAAATAACGTGGTCGCGGGCCGCGGTTGCATAGCCACTGTTAGCAGAGAGATGCCATGTTTCTACCGGAGCCTGTAAGGACAAACGCGAGAGAACAAATCAAGCGTCTCTTTACTTGTAGCAGGAAGTCCCGCCTCCACTCTCTCCGCTTCGTCTGCTACGGCCGCGGTAGCTCCGCCCTCTCCCTCGCCTCACGAACCTCATCTGCTGACACGGAGAAAGACGACGAGGACGACATTTGACCGGCTGAGGACACCGTAGCGCTCAGGGAAGGGAGGGGGTGAGCAGAGGAGCAGTTCTTTGTTGTAAATTTCAGCCTCTCCTCTAGATGGCACTATAAACTACTTATTTCCCCTTTAAACGTACATATTTAAAAAAAAATTATATCATTGTTCGACTGCCCCTATTTCGAATGTAGTGGCCATAGAACTGCCATCATCATTTGACCTCTAAATATAATATAAGACAATACTGAACAAGTTGCCCTGTCTGAGCCTCAAACAGTTACTCATTTTAAAAGTATTTTACGTTAAACTGCTAACAATTGTGCCAAGAAGTCACAAGTTGAACATTAATTACCCGTTTCGTCTAGAAGAAAAACAAACGTTGTTTTTTTAAAGTAAAAATATATCTAAAAAGTTGTTTATCCGTGTTTATAATTTCCCCATGAAACATGTTTGACAGTATAAGGTTTACCAAACAGATGATGTTGTTACCTGAAGTGTTCATATGTCCAGTGGCAGTGCAGATATTACTTTACCACACGATAGGAGGAATGTGTCGTGGATGTACATCTTCCTCTGGTCACTGTTATGGTCACTGTATGCACTGTTTTGTTTTATCACGTGTCTTTAAATAGACACTACAGTCAATTTAGGGGACAGGTAGTGTGCACATGAGAAATGTAATATCAGCCTGGCAGGTGGAGACTCGGAGCATCGTTCGGTCTCACAGAAGCAAGAATATTTGCGTGAGGAAAGTGATTTAGAGGCTGCCAGGTAAACTGTCAAACCCCAGAATTATGATGAAACTCTGTGTGGCCCTTTAGGTACAAGCTTAACACTGTGGTACTCTAACAGTCGGGGCCTTGTGTTTGTTTCACAGATGTCACACATATTTGGTTATTATAGTAGTTTTATCATGAGTTTTATAGTCAAACGCTGTTTGAGTGCTTTTTCTTTCCCATAAACTTGAGCTAAATGTTTTTACAATTGCTTGGTTTTGTGATTAGTGGGTTAGAAAAGCACACAAACGTTCAATCCCACTTCTTTTTTTTCCTCCTTTCGGAAATGTACATTTGTTTTTGCCCTCTGCCTTTGTGTGTGTGTGTGTGTGTGTGTGTGTGTGTGTGTGGGCTGGATTGTGCTCTCACTTTCCAGCTCTTTCACAGCTGAAGCACACAGACCCCAAAACCAATGGCCTCTATTCTTTTATTGTCATTTCCTCTCATTCACTTATACGCCTGTTTTCTGCTCTTACTCTCACAGGCATCAGGAGACTGACAGGAGGCTGAAAAATGTAAGTGACGACTCTCTCTTTTTTGTTCTTTCTTTATTATCGGGAGTATTTCAGAAACAATAAAATGTAGAATGTTTTACAGTCCTCATTAGACGTTGACGGAGGGGGGCAGCTCTTTTTATCTAATGCTTACATTCGTCTTTAAATTGAATTATATGCAGAAAGTTTAAAACAAGGGTTAAGAGATGGAGAGTGACATATAACTATGGTTCACAGTCTGTAGTGTTGAGATTATAACCCAAGTTCACATATCCCTGCACACTTGCACAATAAATACAAGGAGTAATACATTAATACATTCAGTTAAAGATATCAGGTAACACACACGTCATAAAATATACTGATGAACGTTATTCCTTGTCATTTTGTTGATATCTTATGTTCAACTGGATTGACAAAACAGATGATGTACTGCATTGGTTCTCAAAGTGCGGCCCGGGGGCCAATGGCGGCCCGCAGAAACATTTCTGGCGGCCCCGCAATGAATTACAGTCGATAGTTTTAATCCAGGAGCTACTAAGCTTGTTAAATGTTTATTGGACATTACTGGATACAGACCAATAAGTGTAAACAAAAATACTGGGTATTTATCTGGTTTCTATATGGTGAATTTTAGTGTATTATTGTGTTATAAGCTGGTAATAAGCAGGTAGCTACAGCCCCCAATTACTAGCTATTTACCCAGTAAATATATGGTAACAGAAATGTGTTAATTGGTATTAACCTGTTATTAGAAGGTAAGAACAATGGCCAAAATTAGCCAGTAAATTATAAAGCGTTATTATGTTAATGTTTAAAGGTGCATTATGTAATAAATCTAAAGCAACTGGCCATAAAATCCTCCTAATATGTCACAGAGACTCAGGAATAATGTTCATATAACAAACTGAACTCACCAACAACAACAGTACAGACAAATTATTAAGCATTAAAACATTTTTTTTGCAGACTGCAAATCATGTTTATGTTTTGAAATCATGTTTTGGCATGTGGCGCCACCTACTGCCGTCTAGCATTCATTGCAGTCTGCCGAGCAACCACGGGTTGCCAGTTACGTCAGAAAACGAAACCTAAAAGACCTCAGTACTTTGAATTTTAATGTAGTAACTGTTTTTGGCCACATTCTTACATATGGCACCTTTAAATTACATTATATTAATGCTAAACTGTAGAACTGCAATCTGGTCATTAAAATTATTACAAATGGGATTTCTTTCTGTTTTTCTTTCCTTTGGTGGCCCTCAGTCCAATGTTGGGTTCCTAAATTGGCCCTCAGGTATCAAAACTTTGAGAACGCCTGATGTACTGTTTTTGAGCATGATGCCTTCTCCCTCATTTAATTGTGGTTTTAACCTCTTGCCTTTAAATGTATAGTTGTATTTAACCATTCAGGAATATGACTCATTGTCCAGATTTAGTTTCCAAGCGCAAATGAAGTCTTTGCAGGGAACACGCTCGTCACAGCTTCAGTCGTCTGCTCTACACTCCAACAGCAACAGCAATTATTTTTCAACTTGTGTGACATAAAAGCAAAGTGCTGACGTGCCAGTTTCGTGTGTAACAGGGGACCAGCATAACCAAATGCAGAGATGTGTTCGCTTGCATCAGTGTGTTACATATTCCCAGCCGACCCTAATAATACACACCCAAACAGCACACAGAGTGTTCTGGACGAGCCTGGACACACAAGAGCCTGGCACTGCGTGACATGCACTGTTCTAGCGTTCATTTTCGAACACCTGCTGCACAGAGCATTCATCGCTAAGGATAAAAGGGATCACTAATGTGGTTTGTTTTATTCCCTTTTCTCAAGGTGTTGATCTCCATTTACTGGCTCGGCAGAACAGCTCAGTGTGACCATTGCTACGATGGACCTTACCTGAACTTCAAGGCCTTTGAAGGATTATTGGGTACAGCACTTTACAAGGTAAGACGCGAGTAGTTAACTTATACCGCACTTTGAGCCGCCTTATCTGTGGTGTCGTGAAAACAAAAGCTTCATTTATTTCCCTCTTATAAAGCCCGAATAGCATGAATGAAAGTGTCTTTTACAACCTTTTGCACAGTACATTTCTGTATCCTCCCTGGTATTTGGACTATGTGGGGAGGAATGAGTGTAATCGACTGAGGGGCCACATATTTCTGGCCACTAAAACCGAAGCTACATTAAGTCATAAAAAATCTGATCCCTTGACTCAGCTATTTTAATCTTGTTTACAGCACAGAGCACAGTTCACATAGTTACCGAGTCTTTTCTTGAGGAAGCAAGTTTCCTCCCCTCTGCTCATGCCAGTGTTGAATTTGGCACTTTGCGTTCACATAGATTTATAGGTGGGTGTCGTGCAAAGGCCTCTATAATTCAACCGACTGCGGGGATTTTACAGTAATGGCACTTGATTACGGCACGTCTTGTACATTTAGCCACGATGATCCACGTTCAGTGGCATCGGCTCAGGCTGGATTTAGTTTGTGGACTTGTGTTGTCTGGTAGAAAACCGGTGGATTACACATCTGAAAATTGGTTTTCTTTCACAGTGGCTGACAAGTTTTTGCTTGTTTGTAGCCTTGCTAGTTTAAGGGTACGTGTTTACATGCAATGACATTCTTTCCATGCAGTTAACACAGTCATCAAGGTCGCATGGAGCATTACTCTGTTTGTTATGACAGCAATTGCAGTAAATAGAAAACAATTCCATTTAAAATGTAGCCACGCTTCCCCCCCCTTATAGACCTTATATGTAACAGTGTGTGTTTACAGTAACTGAGTCTGCAAGAATGAGAAGCCCAGAAGGACAGCTCAGACTTCACACTCTGGGAGATCTCTCATGCACACGCCACACACAGTGGAGTTAAATGTTGTAATTGGCTTGGTCAATTATCTGACTGTGTGTTTGTGTGTGTGTGTGTGTGTGTGTGTGTATGACAGGCTCTGCAGGAGTCGTCCACTCAGAAAGGCAGCGGCGTCAGGGACAGCGGTTTCGGAGATAGCTGGTACTCGGAGCGAGAGGAGCTCTACCAACCGAGAGGAGGAGGAGGAGGAGGAGGAGGAGGAGGAGGAGGCGGACACAGGCGAGACGACTCTCTGGACAGTTTGGACTCTTTGGGTTCCCGACCTCACAGCATCTCCTCTGACACCACTCTTAAAGGCAGCAGTGAGGGTAGGAGATATCACGTCCTTTGCAACTTTTAGACAATTGTGCAATGTTTAAGGATTTCTGCAGCTTTTCCTTGTATTTTGCCCACCTAAAGTTGCTTTATTACATTTAAGACAAGACATTTGATGTGCAAATGTGTGTGTGTGTGTGTTACTGGAGATGTCCTCTCACATCCTATCTGCAGATTGTTATTAACGTGTTCCCATATATCTGAATCGGTACGATATAATCCATTTCCTCTGTTCTGAACTTCAAATATTTGAGCAGGGCAGAAATGCTGCACCGGAGCCAGCGAGTCGACTCCCATTTATCAAAACAAATGCCTCTCGCCATCTAGTGGTGTGTTTTTGAAAGGCAGTGTTTTCACTGTGCGTTCACCCAAGACACTAAAACCTGTGTTGTTTCACAGACAGAAGTAGACTTTGGTTTAAAGGAGTGACGCGCTTGTCAGTGACCTTAGAGCAACCCTCTGTATTCATGCAGTGGGACATTCCACAGTTGTCCACATCAGCTTGTAAAGGAGGAAGGAGAGCTCTCCTCCCCATCCTGTACCCCCTGTTACTCCTTTAAAGCCAGTTCTCCATTCCCCCCTCATTTGTCAATTTATTCATAGCTTTCAAAACCCATCTTCTTTTCTACATTTCCCACACAACATGTCATACCTTATACATCCCTTGTCCCTTTGCTCTGCCTGTCTTTCTTCCGTTCTCCAGGTTGTTGCAGCGACACCGAGGCAGACTCTCTCTACAGCATGGCCGAGAACAAGGACACCCTCAGTTACCGGCGGTCAGTGAGCATCGCGCCCAAGACCGCCGCCCAGTTTAACCAGTTCCTGCCCTCTAAGGACAAAGGTCCTGCAGGTTACGTCCCCGCTCCGCTACGGAAGAAACGGGCCGAACGCAATGAGGACAATCGCCGCAGCTGGGCCAACCCCATATACACCGAGGATGACGGCAAACTCGCCAGGTACTGGTTCAATACTTGATAGTAAGCAATCTGATCTGTTTGAAGGTGCCCTCTCTAATCTCAGCTTATTAATGATAAAGTGCCAGTTTCACAAAAAAAAAATTCCATCGTTTGTGCTTATAATTCACACTGTGGCTGTGTTTGACTTTTGTCTTCTCCTGTTGTGATGCTGTTGTGTTGTGTCTGCAAATGGCCGACGGTGTTGTGTGTCATTTCGCTGCGACACCCTCAGCAAAACGGTGCTTTCCTCTGACCGATGCGGAAACGGTCAAACGTCCCAGACCACCGTGCCCACAGCTCACGAGCAGTGGGCCCACGAGTACGAAAGCGGCAGCGAATCGGACATAGACCGGCCGGATCCGGATCTTGTTCTGGATGATTTGGCCGGTAGACGCTTCCACAGCCCCTCCCCAGCTCTGCCCGCCAACTTCGCCGTGCCCTTGAGCCACCTGGCAGGCGGAGGGGCAGCTCAGGGTGCGAGGGCCCCCTGGCCAAAGGTCACAGTGGGTCCCAGTGTGGCCGCTCGACAGAATGTGACCTGCCTCAGGTCAGAGAACACGAAGCTGCGGTGTGACTTTGATTTGCTTGCCCGACGACATCAAACTAGAATGCTTCTCTTACCCTCATTTTGCATGGTTAATGGTAACCATGAGCCACATCTTGGGTCTTAGTGTGATGTATCTAACAGTGCTGCAAAGTTCTTTAGTTTGTTGGTTTGCATTTTGTTGAATTTTAGCTGCAGGCATGTCATTGTTTGCTCTGTCGGCGTTTTTTTGAGCTTGGAGGAGCGATTTGAGTTGGTAACGTATCTGCTCAAATAATTTTCCGCCTCCTTCACGTTTGGTTTTGAGCTTGCATTGGCGTGCTAAGTCTCCTCTGTCTTTTGATGTGAGGTTGTCGTGCTCATGGAATGTTCGTCTCTTTGCGTGACCTTTTGTGCTGCTAAAAAAAAAAAATGTTGACATCATGTGGTTGGCTGTCTCTCTTGAGCAGCAGCGGCAGCAGCAACGTCAGCACCACCGGGGAAACACTGCCTCCGCAGCACGGCTCCGTGAAGATGGACCAACGTGGAGCCGTGTGCGCTGACAGTCTGTTCAAGGAGACGTACGATGACTCTGATGACGACGACGACGATGATGAGGTGGGCTATGCCGACCCGGTCCAGGATGACCTGTACAGCCGAAAGATGGGTGTCAAACCTCGGCCTGCCGCCAACGTGTCTTATGACAAGTTCCTCCCAAAGTTCTGGACGCCTGAGGAGGACGATCACATACAGAAGATCAAAATGGGCTCTCAGAGGAGACCCTGGTATAAAAAGATGCAAGGCCTCAGGTGTGTGAGGGAATTCAAACACAGCAGATACTGTAAATGTACACATAACCTTGACCCTCTCTACAAGTACAGACGTATGGTTTACCATTTCTCTGCTTCTTGTGCAACCTTGAATTCTGCTGTGCTCTTACATGCATGCCAGTTCAACCTTCATACTTTAAGATTTGAAATGTAGTGTCTTTTTCTGTATAAAGTCTTATTTTCCTTTCTCTTTCCTCCGCTTCTGCCTCCTGTCTTTCCCCTTTACCCTCTTCCTCCTCCTCCTGTCCCTTGGCCAACGCTGCTGTAGCCACAAGAAGACGAGTTCTTCGTCAGATGACTCTGACTGTGACATCAGTCCTCGGCCCTCCTCCGCTCCCTCGTCCTGCGGCCCCTCTCCCTCTCACTCCCACACACACAAGGCCTCGACTCACAACACCACCCTCGTTGTGGGGAAAAGGTCGATACAGCTGCATGAGTGTGACGATGAGGGAATGATTTAGAGCGTTCAGATTTTACAGGAGAAACGTAATTGGGCTCCTTTTCTGACGAGCTGCTTTCTAATACACTAATGATGTGATAGAATACGCAGATAAGCAGCTGGATTGGCCCTAACATGCTCCATAAAGCAGTTTGCTTGAACTGACCACAGTAGAAAATAGGCTGCATGTCAGCAAAATTCTTCTTGATTTCCAGCTTATTGATTATAATAGTCTGAATTTGATCTTTTTTGAATCAAATACCAACCACTATTGCTGCCTCTTGTATCTTTTCCTCCTCTTAATGCTCTGTGATCCAGTTCACATGCACGCACTCATCACCTCTCTGTACTTTTCTCTCCTTCTACCTGACCTGCAGTCCTCACAACCTACCACACACTCCCCAACATCTCCCAGAGATACAACCCCCTCTGTTACCGCCTCCCCCCCTAGTGTTTGCCCCAGTGGATCCCACCTCAGGTCCAAAGCTGGTCAAAGGTGAGAAGTGGCATCTCCGGGGGCGCCACGATCCCCGCGAGCCCCCGGATCCCTTTAATTACGAGAGCGTCCCCCCCGACTTGGAGAACGACGACATGTTTGCCCGGCGGACCCTGGCGTTCCAGTCCAACCCGGACCTGGCTATGACGAAGACTCGGCTGTTCAAGAGACGCCACTGCTACTCGTCTGAGCCGCAACTCAACATTGTCACCCAGCAACACAGCCGTGGCAACACGGAAGACAACGACTTCCCCGACATTGAACAGGACGACGTGGTGTATCGCAAGGAGAAAACCGAGCAAGCTCAGCGACAGAGGCCGCTCTCCGGAGCCCCCGAGAATTACGCCCCTATGCCCGTCCCAGAGCCGTGGGCTCTGCCCCCCGATCTCAAAGCCAGACTCCTCTGCCCACCGTGTCCTCTGACCCAGAGAGAACCCGCAAACAAAGACGACCAGGTCGAGGAAGTTATGCATCCTAAAACAGACGACATGCTGGTTCGTAAACTCGGAGCCTTTTCTGATCACAGCTCGTCAGCCAATCAGACTCCCTCGTTGCCTTCTTCCTGCAGCGAAGGCGACCTGCAGAGGTGGCAGGATATCAGGAAAGCCAGTCAGCTAAGATATAAGAAGAAGCTTATGGTTGAAAGGCTAGCTGCTCTTAAGCTGTAGAAACACACGTGACAGTGCCTATTAGCTTCTCTTAATTTTGTGGAATGATAATCCTACTTTATTATTTATATTTATTTCAGTCTAGACATATTTTCCGTGTGATTCTGAATTAGTCAGGACAGCATGTTTTCAAGGGCTTCACAGTGAGAAATGGGAGTGATACAAAATCTAACTCTCGTTTCTGGAAACTAATTTCGTAACATTTCCATTCACTGGATCAGAGTTTAACACAGGGGTGTCAAACTCAAATACAGAGTGGGCCAAAATCTAAAACTGAACAAAGCCGCGGGCCAAGGTTGAACAAATTAACCTTTTAATAGGGACCCAAACAAGTTTTGCATTGAATATTGAACAAGCAAGGCTTATATAACTCTATAGTGACATGCAAAATCGAGTTTCAAATAATAATAATAATAATTAAAAAATATCAATGGCATATCAAATAAAATTTAAATAAAAATTGAATGCACCCTAAATACAGGATAAGCGGTAGATAATGGATGGATAAAAATTGAATGCCTCTTTTCTATTTGCAGCCTTCTGAGGTAAATATCAAAATAAACTTTTTCCACAGGCTAATAATAAATTGGAAAATAAAATAACAATAATGAATGAATCAAACATTCAAGCCTTGAAGTAGCAAGAGAAAGTGCATGAATAAAATGTTAATTATTGCTCAGTTTGCTACACTTATTTGCTTTAACACTGAATATGGAACAAGCAACGCTTATATAACTTAAAAGTGCAAAATCAACTTTCAAAAAACAAACGAAAAAACATCAATGGCATATTAAATAAAATTTAAATAAAAAATTGAATGCCTCTTTTCTATTTGCAGCCTTCTGAGGTAAATATCAACATTAACTTTTTCCACAAGCTAATAAATTTGAAAATAAAATAACAATGAATACAAAACAACAGCAGAGCATTATGGGATTTGTAGTATTAGCGGTGAATGCGGTGTTACAGCAGCGGTGCCGCTGTATAATACCGGCGGGCCAGCTCTAATGTTAATTTGATATTGCCTCAAGGGCCAAATGAAATTACACGGCGGGCCAAATTTGGCCCGCGGGCCAGAGTTTGACACCCATGGTTTAACAGAAACCACAGTGAATCTAAATGTGGTGAAATACACTTTGGGAGTAAGTCACTGTGAACTTGTTTTCGATGTCTGTTTTTCTTTAAAATTGAAAGAGGGTTTGTTCCAGTCAGAACAAAAACTGTGAAAGGAAATGCATTGTTGGTGTGTTGTTGTTGTTGTTGTTGTTGTGGTATATTCTACCATACAAACACGTGGATTGTGAATGTGCAGAGTAGATATCTGGACTGCACATCAAACAAACCACTGTTGTGTATTTTGAAGTGTGATTTATAAGCAAAACAGCATCAACTCTTGAACATCATTGATCGAATTCTTGATTCAGGATTAGTAATGTTTAACGGACCCAAATTCTGTATTTCATTTTGGTTTTCTTTTCAGACCGAGTTTGCCTGTGATTGAAAAAAAAAAAAGATTCATGTCCAATAAAGACGAGAATAGACTCTTGTCATACGGAGTTCAGTGTTGTTTTCTCAGCCAATGGAACTTCACACTGACACGTAATGCTCAAAGTGCAGCAGCGTGAAAGTGCGGAAAGACTGAGTAATATCGAAACCTAAGGTCCCCGAATACTGACTGCCCAAAGAAACGCAATTAAACGTACCCTTGTCTGTTGAGTCGACATCGAACCTATAGAATTTCCCCCAGGTCTTTGGATGAAGGTGTTACTTGTGTTGTCCATAGTAACCGGGACACACATCTGGGCCGCCGTGCTTGCACATGTACAGACACACACAGGCGCTCACAAAGCAACCATTTAAACCAAAGTCAAGTCCATCTGGATTTACTTCACATCCATATGTAAACCCACAGTCCCGGTGACATCACGTCGGAGTCTCCAGAAAGGCAGCTTTGTTTTGGTCAAAGACACATGTTCACACAACTCCACAGTCAAATGTCAGGGAAAGGAAATGTGACACTGCACCGTAAGTGCTCTAACTGTTGTACACACCTTGAACTTTATACTCTTTTAGACGGAAAGCATTCCTTTACAAATGGAAACCAGCAGTGTCATGTTTTGGCTGGATTTACATACACTTGAAACATCGTAATATGACTTTTTGTTTTATACTGTGTACAGCAGGGGTTTCTCAAAGTTTTGATACCTGAGGGACAATTTAGGAACCCAACATTGGACTGAGGGAAAAAAAAGGAAAAAAAAAAACAGAAAGAAATCCCATTTGTAATCATTTTAATGACCAGATTGCAGTTCTACAGTTTAGCGTTAAGTAATATAAGCGTTAATATAATGTAATTTAAGCATTAATGTAATTTAAGCATTAATATAATAATGCTTTATAATTTACTGGGTAATTACCCAGTATTTTGGCCATTGTTCATACCTTCTAATTACAGGTTAATACCAAGTAACACATTTCTGTTACCATATATTTACTGGGTAAATAGCTAGTAATTGGGGGCTGTAACTACCTGCTTATTACCAGCTTATAACACAATAATACACAAAAATTCACCATATAGAAACCAGGTAAATACCCAGTATTTTTGTTTACACTTATTGGTCTGTATCCAGTAATGTCCAATAAACATTTAACAAGCTTAGTAGCTCCTGGATTAAAACTATCAACTGTAATAATTCATTGCGGGGCCGCCAGAAATGTTTCTGCGGGCCGCCATTTGCCCCCCGGGCCGCACTTTGAGAACCAATGGTGTACAGGTATATATGCACAAGACCTCATATTACAGAAAGAAGTTATCATTATATCAAACGTGTTCCAACAGTAGAGATAGAGACAGAAAAGAACTGCTATCACCAGGAAAAGCTGTATATCATAGAATCATATTCAACCACTGTCAGACAGGTGGGTTCACCGTGTCAAAAAAACAACAACAATCTGCAGTGATGTGATTTTTGTCGTGTGTGGTTCTCTCTGGTTTCCTAGACAACAACAACAAACGGAAGAGAGTATCGACGGGTGAGTTGATCCGGGGCTCCCAGGAATGTGGCACGTTTGCATTTGCTCGTGGTCTCTTACGGTCTCACCCCCTGCTCCCTCCTGCTTTTGTGCTGCTCTGTTGCCGCTCTCTAACTGCTCTAACTAAACGCTGACACACACAACAACGTGTGTTGTATGGTACAGGGCCAAGTTCAGGGTGGAGATGGGAGTTTGGGGGGGGGGGGGTGGGGTGTGTACAGCGCAACAAAAGCTCAATTGACAAATTAACAAAGCAAAAGGATGAGTCATGTACCTAAACTGCAGCATGTCCCAGAGAGTTAGGACTAAACGGTGGTCTTAAAAATGTTTATAGCTAGGTGATAGATGCTCAGGTGAGTGACTTTGCTCTATTGCATGATGGGAAAAAGGCTATGATGTGTGTTACTAACCCACTGATCATTCCACAGTTTTTCTGGTCTGGACTCATGTGGTGTTTTTGTGAACTAACTTGTTTCAGCAGCAGTTCCAGATAAGTGGATGGGGTGTAAAAGCTGGAATCTAATAATATAATAATATTTTCTGTGATGTAGTGGTAACAAATGGTCCATGTATCCATAATGTATACATCATTTTCCCGTGATAATGCAAACTAAACCTCACCCCGTAACTCTCAGATGCTGAAGATCTTTTGTCAAGACTATTTTCAACTTTTTTTTTTTTGCAGGAGTAAATCAACAAGCGATATCCAGGTTGAAACGGCCGTCCTCCGGCAAGTACGCTACGAGGAGCTGCAGAAGGTCCGAGAGCAGATAAAGGAGAGCGATGATAAGTGGCAGGATGTGAGTATAATGTATGATGGGTTAGATAGATGTGTTCGCTTTAACACCGTTCTTGTTACGCTAATCGTGACAAGCTGACACTGGGAGAAAAAATGACCGGGAAGAAGTTTGGTTCCCATCGGTGATAAAAGTTGAAGTAAAAAGTGAGCTCGTGAGGTGTGGGATGTGTGTGACAGTCATGGCAGCAGTGAAATTAAATGAACAGTGTTTAGATTCGTGCAGCGCTTGCCCCATGGCTGTGGCCTGTCCTCGTTTCCAAATCACTGTGTCTGAGACAGGAAACATCACATATATTAGATTAGATTATGTGAGTTAGTCGATATAAAATCAAGTCTGGTGCAGCAGTGCTCCAGTTAAACACTAGTGATCTAATAGGTGCTTGTTTTTAGGTAATATACAGAGTAATATATACAGTTATCTGCATGTTCATGTGTGACTGTGGCAGGTGTTTGTCTGTCAGAAGTCTGATTGGTGTCGTGGCAAAATAATGGAGCCTGAAAGCAGCATTTAGGTCACACACAGTGCCTAATACACAGGGGAGGTGAGCCGGGAGGAGCTTAAAGCACTCAAATAGAACACCTTCAGATGCAACCCTTTCTCCTTTTCTGTGTCCCCTCTCAGCCAGTCTGTTTTATCCAAGTCAAAACTGAACGAGTACAAATTCATGCGTGAGGTGATGTGGCTTTACTTTCGCTTCTTCAGGACCTGAGCAAATGGAAGACCCGGCGCAAGAGTGTCAACTCTGATATAGTGAAGAAAAAAGAGGAGCGTGAGAAGATAGAGCAGATTACCGTCGGCGGTAACAGAAGGTCCAAGACCTTCAGGGAGATGCAAGAGGAGAGGTAAGAAGAAAAAAAAAGTACCCGAGCAGGTAGTTTTGGTCGTGCCTTGACAATTTTACATTATTTATCGATGCAATCCTATAGAAATATGTTTTCTTAATTTCTGACCCTGGTTTTTACTTGAGTAAGACAAAAGGCACTGAATTTCTTCCTCTTTACACCCCTTTTACCTTCAGAGGTGGATCCTTTGCTAAGGTAATTTAAGAAAAAGCTGTGAATGAGAAGTATTGCAAGTACAAATAGACTAAGGGATTGTTTGGGAGTCGTTGTGAAAAGTGTAATGTAATCATGCAGTGTAAACTGCCAACCTCCCCTTTTTTTTGCATCTACCTCCGTGTACCCAACAGCTTTGACCTCTTTTAATGATCTTTATTTTTAATCGTATCCATCTCTGTTCATTATGTTCCTGTTCCATTTCCTCTGTCTGGTCCACAGAGATAATAAAGGCACAAGAAACAGCATCGGCAGTCGTCTTGGATCGCTCACTTACCTGGACGACGACGACGACAACGACGTATTTGATAGACCTGTCATTGCCCCTCGTACCCGAACCCGAACCCTTCCTGCCAGGAGCTACACTATCGACACTCCTTACTATTCATCTGAACCACCCCAGCCTTCTCTAAAAGAAGACGAACCCTTTGCCGCTGCCCCAGCCACTGGCAGAGCCGCTTCCCCACCCACTAAACAGCAAATCAACATTTTGGACAGTCCTGCAGGCGGCGACACCACAGCCGCCATCGCTCCCAGTATCGCTTCCTCCAGCCGCGGCTCTCACAACAGCCCCCAGCTTCCTGCGGATGCACCTTTAGAAAAGAGGCCAGTCTCAGAATACTCCAGAACAGCCAAGACGGAGGAGACCACCACCGTTGTCTCCTCTTCTAGCTCCCTGCAAAAGGTGCCCGAGCCAAGGCGCCCATTGTTGGGCTCACAGACCAAGGTGGACCAGACCCCCTCCTCTGGTTTTCTGTACAAACAACAACCGCAGCTCAGCTCGATGGAACCCAAACCTCCCGGGGTGTCTCGGGTGTCCGCCTCCCTCCCTAGGAGCTACCAGAGATCGGATAGCGCACGTTTGACCTCAGTTGTCGCACCGAGGCCCTTCGGGACCCAGTCCTCCCGCCTCGCTTCTCTTTCCAGAGCCTCCACAGTGAGTAATAGATAATATTTTGCAGCTAAATAGAAACTACTAACCCAGATGAAGGGCATCTAGAGGGCATTTGTTTGAACTTTTACTATCAGCCCTATGTTGTTTGTCATCTGCATTCCCCGTAACTCTGCATTGACGCCTCACAGACGGACGACTCCCAAAAACGCGTCAACGGAGACGCCGGTGTTTCTAAGAAGTCATCCGTACCGACGCGCTATCACCAGTTCATGACCTCGGAGGATGAGGCTCAGTCCAGCTCGGCCCACAGCAGCGACGACGAGGAGGAGACGGCGTGGGATGGCGGCGCGGCAAAAAGTGTCACCTCCGCCCAGAGCGTCACGTCTACTCAAAGCATCGCTTCTACTCAGAGTCTCTCACCTCCTGTCCCTCCTCCAGTCAAGACTGAAGCTCCAGTCAGTCCTGCTGGAGCCAAAGATAACAACCAGGTATGTCATTACCCAGTGTTGACCAAACAGATCATCAGCCTTTTATATTCACACTGAAATATTCATCAGTATATCTCTGATTATGCTTGTCAATATGAACATCTTTATTTTTGCAGAAAAATTGTGTTTGTCGATAATTACAATGTATCCAAAGATGTTTGGCAATTATGTAGATTTTGTTAATACATGTTCTATATATTTGTTTTGTTTAGTTAGTAATAAAAATGTTAGTTTGGTAAGTAATACAAATATATGGCCAGACTATAGGGGTTAGGGTTCACTAACCCATAACTAACCCTAACTCTTTACCAACAACAAAACCTTTTGAATCAGCCCCATGAAATACATATAATTTGGTATATAATACACACAAACTGACATTTATATTTTATGCCTTGTTTATTGTTGTTCATCTATACCAGGGGTCTGCAACCTGCGGCTCTAGAGCCTCATGTGGCTCTTCTTTTCACACTTTTTTGTCAAGATAAAGGCATGAATCAAAGTGTTTTGATATTGTTTGTCTGGCATATCTAATTGAAAAACCTCCCCAGAAAGCCATTACAGTACATGAAGTTCACATTTGGAGTCCGGTCCATCTTTAGATCCATGTACTTACACCAGGCAGCTTTTCCTCAGACATAAACTTCACAAAATCGTTTCATTTCAAGTCGTTTTTCTCCACTTTAGAGGTTGGGTATCGACTTTTCATGTGATTTTATCCTAATTTTAAGGAACAAATGGGGTTTTTTGCGGCTCCAGATTAATTTTATTTGGGTGCAGAGGGGACAAAAATGGCTCTTTTCATTCTAAAGGTTGCAGACCCCTGATCTATACTCACCAGTGTTGGTGTTCATTTTATAGGAAAACTACTGTGAGATGCGGATCAACCTGAACCAGAAGCCCAACAGCAGCAGAGACTTTGGCTTCCAGGCAGCCTGGGACTCGACCGGCGCTCATGTCACATCCATACAGTCAGGTAACGGCACAGACAAGATGGTAGCTGTTGATTCATTTTCTAAAATGGCAAAAAAAAATGGTTTGTCCAAATCGGACAATCTGGCGATTTTAAACCTCAGTGGTATTTTTGGAAACTATTGCATTTCACAGCAAGGCTCCGCTGGTTAGTTGTCAGCATGTTTTCCAGTCCTTTTCAGTGGCATTGCCAGATTTAGGGCAACGTCTTTATAGGGCAACATCTATCTGGGTCAGATCTGCTGAGGCTGAGCCTCTCTTTCTACTCAGATTCTCCACCTCCACATTGCAGCATGTTAGTACCATATAATACCATCTAACAACACGCAAAATACATGATTTAAACCAAACTGTGACTATTAAAGTCGTATGTTCCACTGTGTCACGTCAATTCCTACATTGTGTCGTGTTTCTGTGTAAACCAGCTGGTGGAATTTCAGCTGCTGTTAACTCTCATCTGGTTTAAAGCACACAAATAACGCATCAACACATATATGCACCGCACGGTGTGCAAATCAATCTCAGCCACAGCAGTTCACACAAACAATAACTAAATAAACAATTCTATTTTCCATGTTGCACAAACTACTCTATGTAGGTCAGACGAACCTAAATTAAGACTTTAATAACAAATAGTATCAATTTTAATAGGATGTGCAAAGAAATAATTCACCGCTGTTGGTGAATTAGTGATGTCACCAATTAAACATGTAAGCAATGAACTGCAAAGTCAGAGATGTGAAATGCCACATTTGTTAATATTTATTTATAATAAAAGAAAAGAATAACGACAGAATGTTATCTCTAAACGTATTAAGTAAAGATACGTTTAAGACGGTGTGTAGTGTTCATATTGTTCAGAATTTTCCATGTTTACTGCACATCACACAATTTCCCCATTCAAGTGAATCTAAGAGCATTTAAAGGGATGTTGTCTTAAACTGTTCCACTGTGAGTCCTACTGTTTTTGTACTGAGATAGTTATTAATGTAATTTATATGCTATAAGAATGTTGTGATAGACAAATTCATCATTTCAGCCATGGATCCCGTGACACCTTTTCACGCCGCTAATGAACCGTTCCCAACTGTGTCTTGTGCAGGCAGCCCAGCTGAGATGTGCCGGCTTCAGGTCGGCGACGAGGTGCTGACGGTGAACAGGCACAAGGTGGCAGAAATGAGCTACACGGACTGGAAGGCCCACATGGAGGAAGCTATCCAGGAGGGTAGTCTGGTCATGGATATTCGCCGTCACGGCCAAAACAGTGAGTCATTTGAACACCGTGCATGTGTGTGTGTGCGTGTGTGTGAGAATGGATTGAACCACTTTAAGGGTTACATTCCTGGAGTGACAGTGCTGCTTATGCTGCTTGTGTTGCTAAACAGTTTTGACACTTTAAATTGGTCCGTAAACTATTGTGAAATCATCCATGAATGATCTCACGACAGTGAAATGGGTGAAGGACCTGTATCGTGGTTTTTTTTCTTCTTCTCTGTTGAGGGAAGACGGTTATTGTATTGACCTCTGAGGCGTTTGTGTCTCATGAGTGTTTTTCTTGTCCTGTTTTTCCATAATATTCTTCTATTTTCTACTGTTTTTCTCTGTGTGTGTTTTTTTCCTGTCTCTTCTCATGTGGTGTTTTCCTTGTGAAGAACTAACCCAACTCAGGTCCATTGTGTCCTGCGCGTGTGCTGTTTTCACAGTGTTGGTATAACAGGCTTACTACGTCAGTGTCACCTTATAAAAAAAACAATAAACCACCCAGAGTTGTTCACCTAAACTAACACACTCCACTGGTTAAAATAGTTTCCAGTGGTTGTGAGCCTGTTAGAATCACTGTGTTGGGTTTATAAAAGCTTAAATAAGCTGCATGGCTGGGGAAGGTGGGTTCTGTGTCACCCCCTGCTGCTCTCACCATAACAACAACTTTGTCCCCTTTTGCTTTATAGCGTTCCTTATGCAAATTTCCAGTCAAATGTGATATTTTCACATGTACTCTAACAAACACGAATGCACTAAATCGTATGGTTGTATGTGCACAAATACTGTACATCATACTTTGCCACTGCATTGTCTGCACGCAGACTGGGACAGAAACCAACTTTCCCTGCCATTTAAAAGCCATAAGACCATCAATCTGACCAGTACGGATCATCCAATACTTCTAGGTTCCCCCGACACAAACATCATAAACCCCAGCCTCGATTTCACCTCACGCATCTCCACGGCAACGCCGCGGTCCAAAGAGGTCCCCGCTAACCCAGTCGTCATCGTAAGTGACCCCGAATCACCCAGGTTGACTCAGGTTTGAATCAGTTTTCATACCCGTCTCTGTTCGCGGTCGTGTACCTTTTTTTTAATGAGCCGACATTCCTGCCATGTCTCTCTCTGCAGGATTTGGCTTCCAACAGGGTTAATGGAAGTTTCCATGAGAAGTCCGTGACCATGAGGAACAAAGGTAAACGGCAGAGCACACAGTCGGAAAGGTTATGAAATTGATCTTGAAGTCTGGTTCTGCTCTGAATACAAAAATATACCTGTGGGGTGTCGAGTTTGTTGAATAGTGTTAGAGTGTTGTGGATAACATTCATGAATGTTTATACCTGCAGGGCGTTGATACAATCTTGACCAACATGTGTTATAACAGTTATTAGATGATGTCTTTCCTGGTTATATACGTAATCCTTGCTGTGCCTTTTCCGTTCCTCATGTAGAGTCAGAACCCATATCTTTGAAAAACTTAAAACGGAGGTCAGAGTTTTTTGAAACAGGTAAAAAAGCATTGCTCAAAGAAGGGGTGGGGGGGGGTCATCTTAATCAGGAATACTCCTGAAATGTGTTATCTGTTGGCTGGATTCTCTGTGCTTTTGTGTCACAAATGGATTTTTCTTCTTGCATGCAAACTGCTTCATGTTCAATGGATAAGGAAACAATTTATAAATGTGTTTTTTTCCATTTCTGGTGCCAGAGCTTATCCTTGTGCTGTGACACCTTCCCTCCTTCAGGTGGCTCAGGTTCCAGTGTCAGTGCGCTGGTCTTCCTCTGTGGTAAAGAGGGTTGAATGTGCAGTGACCAATTCACTTTCATTTGGTACAACTGGACACTGACATGCTGTTCAAACCAAAGCAGTCTAGACTTCTGGAGAGAAAAGAGAGATTTAGAGAAAATAGTGTGTAAAAGCAATAAATTCAGCTCCAGAGTTTGGCCAGAATGTCACACATAATCCCAGTGTACCAACCACAAATGCATTTCTTAAAGTCCTACTGTGTTTGTGGTGAATTTGAGTGGTTTAATAATTGGTTATAGTATTTACTCTTGCACATGAATTTTAAAGCATTCTTGTTGCTTCCTTGGCATGCACTCATTGAAGCCTCTGTTATTGTTTCAGTCTGGCTGTGCTCAACCTTTTGTGCATCTTTATGCATGCTGCTGATGTGTGTGTTTTTTTTCTTCTCACTGTTTGCTCAGTCTTGTCCTCACAATCAGCTTATTGAATTGCATATTCAGCGCTATAAGTGTGGCATCTAATGCAAATGTCAACAGCGAGGGGTGAGATCTTGACCTTTGCTGCCTGAGGCTTATTGAGAAACATCAATTATTTGATTTTAAATGTCATTTTGGGTGTTTATGTGATGCTTGGCGTACAACTTTAATAAGCCATTGCGTGATACAGATACCTCACAGTTGATTTGTATATTTACAACCTGTTGCTAAAGTGATTTTCTTTATTCTCAAGGAGCATCAGAGGCTGCAATGCCAGATGTGAGTAATTTTGACCGTTTTTGTCACTTTTAGTTGCCCACAGGGACCAATTTTTATGAATGAAAGTGGATTAATAAATGGTCTGAGGATAGCTCAGTGTCGTATACAGTTAAGCTTGACTTTAAAACCATAATCATCATCAGTAGCAGGTGGAGGACAAGTAAAACCAGGCGTGGCAGCCTGAACACTTGATGAATGAACATTCAAGCACGTGCATTTACTGTATATTTGCGTCTCGTTTGCCTTCAGATACTCGTTCCTCCAATAACTGCCTCATCCTCCAGTCGCTGGTCCTGGGACCCAGAGGAGGAACGTAGAAGGCAAGAAAAATGGCAGAAGGAGCAGGAACGCCTACTACAGGTACAAATGGGCTCACGTGTATAGATTACAGGTAACCCCAGCTTAAAATAAGGGGCTTGTAAAAAGTAAGACAATGCATTGCACAGTTATAATGTCTAGTTATTGTCAAAACTGTTTTCAAAATTGTTATTGGTATTCTGTAACTGACTCGGTAAGGGCAGCAGTGTGTGCAGTGCAGACTCTGACTCTTGTTTGGATGAGAATTGCAAGTGATATGCTGTATTTATATAAAAAAAGATGTTCTTTTTTAGATTTAAAATCTCCAGATTAGTTTAATTTGCCGTGCAAACTAGAATATAGGAAATATTTGGTCTGCAGCTACTCACATAAACAGGGCTAACACAATATGTAAGTACTATAATACACTCCAGAGACCTCATTACGTTGATTTAAGTCAAATATATCCAGTGTTGCACCAAAACAGTTTAAACCCTTTATTTGAGACTGACGTCGTTCAGATGTGTTTTACCTAATGAGCTGCAAATTGAGCGTATAGTCTTGTTTCATACAAGCGAAAATACCTAATGAACCGTCCTGAAAATTAACCGGATCTGATACCATTCTTGAAACCGATCTGAGTCTCTTCCTAATGAGCTGTGAAGAGAAAACCTCGGTGCTTAGGCAGCTGAAAGTAAACCATCCGTCGAGTGTCCAACTCAAATGCAGCAGAATCCTGTCAAAACATATTTCTGAGGGTCTATTTCTGGATGGAGATCAAAGGTGTCCACACAGAGCACTGATGTAGCCACGAAAACTGTGTTATTCCTCCAGTTTTCCTTTCTCCCTATTGGATAAACGGCCTGATTTCATGATGTTCCAGGGAGTATTTCCCTGCCTAGGGCAAGATTTTACGGGTTTATCGGCTTTCAAGGTGGTTAGGTAACATTTAGGTGAGTTTAGATTAGTTTGAAAAGGAATACAGCTATGAAATCTTTTTTCTTTTATTGCTTTCTTCCTATTGAACTATAGTAGGGTACCGTGCACAGAAAATAATGCTCCCAAACCAAAACAGTGTGCGCTTCTTTCAGCATAAAATAAATATGAGGCCTGTGTGTGCCACCAAGGAAAACGCTGTCGAGCTGTAGCCACAGGTGTGGATTCTGAGTCAGGAGTTGTTGTACAAAGTCTAAAATAGTTAGACTGGATTGTCTGGACACTATTGAGACTAATGTTTAAAAATGCATACAAATGTTCCATTACAAATGCGTCATTTGTAAAAGTTTTTTTTTTTAATTTGATGAGTTTAATGAGTCGTGTGATTTTCCTAAGATATCCTTTGTGGTTTGGGGGCTTTAATTAAATGACTATTATAATAATAATAATAATTTTAAAAAGGATCTGCTTGGGACACTAGAATTTATGTGGAATGAGTTCTGGTGTTGCTTCGGTAAGTTACATATTCATGTCTAATGGGATGACCTTTCACCTCTCATCCATTTTTTTTTTTTCCGTCCAGGAGAAATATAAGCGTGACCAGGAGAAGTTGCAGGAGGAGTGGCTGAAGGCTCAGGAGGAGATTGCCAAGAACAAGGACCAACAGGAGCTAACAAAGGTAACTTTTGTTACATTACACTGTTGAGACAGAGAGTGACGTCACCAGAGGAAATGTAAAAAGCCTCATATTCTGCGACTATAATGTTCAAATTTTGATTTAATGGGTGGAAAAATGGCTCAGTGTTTTTTCTCGCGTACTGTAATCTTTTCTCTGAATGCCAAGTTTTAAATAGGAATCTTTTCTCAGTGGTTCCTGCTGCAGGCTAGTTCATCTCTATCGAGACATTTTCTCCCGTCTTCATTAAACGTGCATTGACTAGGTCTAGATCAAGCTTGTAAAAATGCATTCTAATCTCAATGTGAGTTCCCACTAAAATAAAGGCTAAGGAGGTAAAGTCACTATAGATGTCAGATTTACCTGGTGCTGACAGTCTAAATATTGTGTGACTTGTAGTGAAGTAATGTAGAGTGGCAATATACTTTGAACCCAAACTGTAAATTCTGTAAAATAACCAAAAGAGACTTGAAATTTTTGATATTATTGTGTGCCATTGGGATTTAGTTTTTTTTTTATTTAAAGAATGGGTGATTTTCACCAAGTGAAAGTAAAAGTGGAACAACGTTCAGTCACACGAGACAGTCAGCAGGTGCAACGTTATTCTTTCTTTGATGAAGTATTTTCTGTCCACAGTTTTGCAACAGAATCTCCCCTCGGATCGGAATTTCTAAACACTCACCACAGGAGACTGCGTACATTTCTGCATCTCTTGTTGCAGTTCCTCTTTGAGGCCCAAAAAGGGTTTAGAGAACATCAACGCTCTAACACTTTTTTTGCTTTTTCTTTCATTTTGTCTAACAGCTCGGGCGTCCGGAGGGGAACAGCCTCAGCGTCAGCCCGTTCTCGTCCCTCTCTCAAGTCGACCAGGCCTCAACTACTCTGTGGGAAGAGGAAGAGAGAAAGAGGAAGGAGGAACAGGAGCGTCAACGACAGGCAGAGGAACAGGAGCGCCGACGTCAGGCAGAGGAACAGGAGCGCCGGCGACAGGCAGAGGAACAGGAGCGCCGACGGCAGGCAGAGGAACAGGAGCGCCGGCGACAGGCAGACGAACAGGAGCGCCAGCGACAGGCAGAGGAGAGGAGGAAGAAAGAGGAGGAGGCGCGAGAGCTGCAGCGTCTCCAAGAGGAGAGGGAGAGGAAGGAGAAGGAGAGGAAAGAGAGGGAGGAGGAGGAGAGAAAGATTAGGGAGGAAGAGCTGAGATGGCAAAGGAGGCGAGAGGAGGAGGAGAGGAGGCGGCAGGAGGCCGTGGAGCAGCAGCGCAGAGAGCGGGAGAGGGCCTTCCAGCTGCAGCAGCAGCAGCAGCAGCAGCAGCAGCAGTGGTCAGTAGAGATCCTCCTCCTCCTCCTCCTCCTCCTCCTCCTCTTCTCCGAAAAACACTAAAACTGTCTTTCATGTCCTCATATGTCAATCATGCTAATATCACACTTGCCTGCAACTAACGTGTTTGCATGTGCTTTGTCATCCACCTCCACCATCCATGTCTCCACACTCCACTCTTCATCAAAGGGCTGCCAATGTCCAGCCTCCTCTGTCCTTAACCGACAGGTTAGTACAGGAAGTTTTTGCACCTGGAGCCACTATCTAAAAATACTTCACCACCACCACTGACACTAACTAACCTGTTCTTACATCACACAGACTACTTTAAATGTGGAAACTGGTCTGGTTTCTTTGCTCCATATAATCCATATAAGAAATCGTTAAAACATTTAGAGGTTTGGGGAAACCCCGACCAAACCCACAGACATTTTATGGACCAAACAACTTATCAATTAATTGAGAAAATATTTAACAGATGAATCCATTATGAAAATAATGGTCAGTTGCAGTCCATAACAATAACAATGTGCAACAGTAATGCATTCAAACAGCGATCATGTTATTACAGGACAGTATTTAAAAATAATGAGAAAAAACCATTTTAAAAGGAAGTGCTTCACACTATAATGTCATTTTTGTTGATGCAAATGACATGATTGTTATTGTTAATAACTATGTTTCTATGGCCACTCATATGCAGAATAATGAATAAATAAATATGGTAAATCACATTTTGTAATTTTAGAAGTTGCTGACAAATAGTGTACATCAATAAACACTTAAATTTCACAATTTAACTACAGCTGAATGCGAACTAAAGACCATCTATCAATTCGTAAATGCAACATGTCCACAATTTTACTGGTTTTATTTCATTCTTGGATAAATAAATGTTGTTTTCACTTTAGTTTACCCACTTTTTCACTTTCAAGTTCGGTTTTTCTGAATTATTTATACATTTCCTTGCACAGGGACTTCTCTTGGCAGCACGGTTTGTTCTTTCAGGAGTTACATAGAACCTGCCAAAGCACATAAACCTGCCAAAACAACAATGTACATCAAGTCTCCGTCATGTGTCAAAAAAAATTGACTAGGTAGCATTAACCTGAGCATTCCCTCATATCTTTTAAGCTTTATTGTTCTTTTATTGTTGTATTTGTTGCTGCTCTTGCTCATTGTCTTCCCTTGTTCTTTATAGTATTTTCTTCAACTAAATAATAGATATAGAAAAAAGCACATATATAAATCTGCAGCACATCCAATGTATATAAACATAAGTTTTTTATATATTTATTTTGCTAATGCATTTTAATTTTGTGTTCTTTTTAATTGTGTATTTTCTTTTACTCTGACAGGATAAAATCCAAATCATCTCCGCAGCTCGATGAAGAAGAAAAACCTCAGAGGAGAGGTCAGTTTTCTCAATTCGCTCTGCATCCATTTAACCACATTAAATTGAGAGTTTTTTAATATATATATACACATATATATATATGGATATATATACAGAAGACAAACATTAGTGATGCTACACACAAGGGTGTAGGTTTGGTAACAGGTCTGGTGGGGACTCTTTTTTGAAAAACATGGACAAAATGACATCTATTTGAAGTAGTGCAGGTCAGAGAGAGAGAGAAAGTCGAAGGCAAAAATATGTGCCTGCTGTGTGCTTTTGGTTTGGCCCAAAAAACTCACCGCTGTGTTGTAAGGACAGCACATCACCTGTGGTCTCGTCTCCTCTGTGACTCGCAGCGATATTTCTGCTTGGCTGCGATGCGTTCACTGATCCTCTCGTAAAAATCCGCTCGTTCACTCTCGCTCTTAGTAAGTATTGGTCCCCACCGTCCATACGCAAACCTACGCTCCCTTAATTACACAGTCATGTTTTGAAAATCAACAGCGTTGAGGCTGAGGTAAATATGTTACCTCATTCATTTGGTAACTGGTTTTTGTTGTTTTTTGTTGTTATTATGTTGGTTTTTTACGGAAGCGTATTGCATTCACTTGAAAAAAAAAAAAAAAAAAACTCCTGTTTTTCTCAGTAATTAATTTTCGGTTAGATTTTTTGAATAATTTGTTTTCTGTTTTTCTGTCTAATTTTTTTTTCTGTTTTTCTGAGTAATTTTTTTTCTGTTTTTCTGAGTAATTTTTTTTTTCTGTTTTTCGTGCAAATTTTTATTCCCCTGTTTTTCAGAGTAATTTTTTTCAGAATTATCGAGAACTCTTGCTATGCTACACGCCGCCGAAGGCGATTCCGCTGCCTCAGCTGCACACCGTGTGCATCCAATATTTTCAGCAGTCTCCTGATCGTCTCTTGAGTCACCACGTAGCCAGCATGAATGCATTTCAAATGCATCATCTTGTATGCCATATCTGTCCAACTGATCCTGGAGAAAGATTGCTATGTCTAGCAGATCTGAATGGGCTTTTCCTTCTGAACAACCGCAAAGTCCTCAGGTGCCTGCTTTAAGTCAACATACTAATGATAATACCATCTAAAGACAGGACTATCTCCCAGTGTCTTAAACCCAGATCAAAGTAAAACTTGATTAAACTAAACAAGCCGTCCAGGTTGTTATAAAAAAAATTACTCCGAAAAACAGAAAAAAAATGACTCCGAAAAACAGGGGGGAAAAAAAATTTGCACGAAAAACAGAAAAAGAATTACTCCGAAAAACAGAAAAAAAAATTACTCAGAAAAACTGAAAAGAAAAATTAGACAGTAAAACAGGGGAAAAATATTAGTCAGAAAAACAGAAAAAAAATTATTCAAAAAATCAAACCGAAAATTAATTACTGAGAAAAACAGGAGTTTTTTTTTTTTTTCAAGTGAATGCAATACGCTTCCGTAGTTTTTGGACACTGTTTGGACCCAAATCTTTTATGTTTTTATGGTCAATATAATACTAACACTTACATGTACTACTAACTACTAGGTGTGTATGGGCAGCCGGGGGGCATGGCTCACTGGCTGCTGGAGGAGCAGTTGAGGATTGCGTGTGACAGGCAGGTACAGACTCAGCACGCTGCGACACAGCTGGAAATGGAGAGGAGAAACATCCTCAATGCCATGAGATACAGGGAGCCAGAGAGAGGTGTGCTCAGGCCTCGCAGCTTTTGAATCTGAAAACGTATCAATCTATTTTGTTTTGGATCAATCAAAATGTCAACAAATCAAATATTTACAGTTGTTTGATTTACAGCTAAAACAACAGGCCGGTTGATTCCAGGATGATTTCACCATGATCAAATGCATTCATATTGTCTAATAATGTTCACATTATAGACTCCACTGCTTATTCTTTTATAAATCTATGGGGGAAAACACTATCTTCATCATCACAAGCTTTTTCTCCAGTTCCCATTTTTAGTTTCCATTTTCTCAGCCAGCTGTGATTTACTTCCCAATTCCAAGAAACCTTTCATGCCGCCCAGCGTCACCATGTTTCTGTTTATCTCTCCTCTCCTCTGTGTGCAGTGACAGGCGGCGGACTGGATGAAAGGAAAGGTCAGCTGACGCTGTCACAGTCTGAGCTGGAGCGGCAGCAGATCCTCAACGAGATGAAGAAGAAGACGTCGCTGCTGACGGACAGCAGCTGGATACGCCAGCAGTCCTCGGGCTTCGCCAGCAACAAGGAGAGCGACGTGCCGCCCATGCGCAGGTACGCCTTCCGTCTGACCAGAATATATCAAACACACACGCATCTCATCATGTGTTGTGCGCGGACGGTGCTTTTGCTTTTTAAACCTACTAAAAATTCTGTCAACCTGAAATGCAAGGCATTGGTTGTCTGTGCTGCCACGCTGATTTTGCAAAAAATTGGGTCACACATTATACACTTTATTAATAATATCAAACAAAATGCACAGGTGGCAGCCAGACAAGTTAAATGTCTCGACTAACCCGGCTAATGTGAGCGTGGCGTGGGTTGGCTTTGCAGAGGCGAGTCTCTTGACAACCTGGACGCCTCCCATAACTCCTGGCGCTCGTCGTGGACACCCAGGAGCAACTCCTACGCCCCAAACTACACGCGGCCCCACTCTGCGCTTTCCGGCAGCGCCTCCTTTTACAGTAGCGGCTCAGTGACCCAGCGGCCCTCCTCCTCCTCCTCCTCCTCCTCCACTCTGCCCTCCTCCTACTCCATGGGCTCCCTCCACGGCGGCGCAGGAACCCCCTCGTCCTCCCGATCCCGGCAGACGCCTTCCCCCTCGCCCTCCTTTTCGTCGTCCACCACTTCCCCAGAGCCGACGTCTGAGGCCCCTCAGCAGAGGAGCAGGTACAGTAACGGCTCTGCTTTGCTTAACGCTGCCGATAAGCTGCCTCACACTGCTGTCACTGGTATACTGGGTCAAAGTGGTGCTGGTGGTGGTGGTGTTGTTGTTAAACCAGAACTCTGGTTGGGGAGAGTTTTTTGGCAAAGGATATCTTGAATCTTTTTTTCCCTTCAAATACATTTTAAACGTGCTACAATATGCTGGTGGTGACATTTATATATGTGATACACTCCATACAATCACCCTCTATTCAACATTCATTAAGTTTATATGTACATACAGTAAATATATTTACCCTTTTTGGTAACGCTTTCTTTTACAGTCCCCTAATTACCTGGTATTTAGCTGGTAAATTCATGGTAACACTAAAGTGTTGCTAGGTAATTACCAAGGGTAATAAGATAAGTAAATACAGTGAAACCGTTGCCAAAATACTGGGTAATGCACGGTAATGTACTCGGTAAGTAAAGTAAAACTGTACTGTAAAAGAAAGCCAAGCTTGTTTCCATGTAATTACACACATTTTTAGGGTTAGGTTTGTTAGATTACCCCTTGGGTAAATAGCTAGTAATTAGGGGACTGTAGGTACCTGCTTATTACCAGTTTATAACCCAATAATACACTTACATTTACCATAGTTTTGCCATAGTTTAGCTGTACATACCTTCTTATTAACAGCAGTAATAACACGCTATAATTAACTATATAGTTACCAGGTAAATGCCCAGTATTTTGGCAACAGTTTCACTGTATTTACTTTCTTATTACCATTGGTAATTACCTAGTAACACTTTGGTGTTACCATGAATTTACCAGGTAAATACCTGGTAATTAGGGGACTGTAAAAGAAAGCGTTACCATATTTTTTTGTACAGGTTCTCTGTTAAATATATTGTGTGTGTGTTCACGTTTCTAGTGGTAACCATTTGTGACGTCACCCATAACGGTTTCGAAGCTTTGAGATTCACGTCAGAATTTCACAGACGCCACCTGCAACCAGGCTCCTATTGGACAATAACCAGCTGTCAATCACACTGGTGTTCACTCATATGCTTATGCTTATTTATGCTTTATCTATTATTTATTTGTTTCTAAATGGGAACATCATTTCCATAAGTGAAATGTTCTATTGAAGAAGACCTGAAACTACCTGAAACTTTTAACTGATGTTGTAAATCAAGTGAGAAGGTTCATTTTCCCATAAACTTTTCTTCCAACTGAGTTCTTTTTGCAACCATCTGAGTCGCCCCCTGGTGGGTTTTCAATATATTCTTAATTTCTAGTCGGTCTTAAGCAGCAAACAGGAGACTACGTCCACTTTTTTTCTATCTTGATATTTTAAGACCTCAGCCTACAGAATATTGTGTTTCTTTGTTAAAATGATAAATATTTGCTTTCTCTTTTTTTGTCAGGCATAGAAGGTATTAGAGCTGCAACTAACGATTATTTTCGTAATCGCTTAATCTGTTGATTATTTTCTCGATTAATCGATGAATCGTTTGGTTCAGAAAATGTCAGAAAATGTTAAAAGACGTTGATCAGTGTTTGTCAAACCTGGAAATTATGATGTTCTCCAAAGTCTTTTTTTGTTCACAAACCAAAATTATTCAGTTTTAATGATTTCTTTGTTTATGTGGAGCGAAGAAACCAAGAAAATATTCACATTTAAGAAGCTAAAAAAATCAGAAATCTTGTTTTAATCATGAAAAAAGCTTCAAACCGATTATCGATTATCAAAATAGTTGTCGATTAATTTAGTAATCGATTAATCGATTAATCGTTTCAGCTCTAGAAGGTATCTACTCTATGTTCAAATTGTTACCAAAATTATTGTAGGTGATCAAACAATTCAGCGAACAAAATGCCCTTTAGCGGTCGACTCATTTGACCCATATCCACAAACTGTATGATAATCATTTTAACCCCATTGTATACCAGTGTGTGTGTGTGTGTGTGTGTGTTTTGTCAAATCATGGCTGTACGTTCTGTAATCCAGGTCAGTGAGTGGCAAGAAAGTCTGTACGTTCTGTGACACCACGCTGGGAAAGGGAGCGGCCATGATCATCGAGTCCCTCGGGCTCTGTTATCATTTGGGCTGTTTTAAGGTGAGAGCTGGGCTCCCGTCGGCCTCGGAGCGCATCTGCGGCATGATTTGGCCGATCCTCCGAAAACCAACTTGATTAATGCCAGACTCTCTTTCTCTTGCTGCTAAACCTAATGAATCTCAAGGTCCTACTTTCTTCTACAGTCATGAAAAGTCAAAACTTATCAAACCCTCTCATCTTGTTTCTTTCTTACCAAGGCTTCATTCTGGTTGTTGATCCATCCTGAAACTTTTGTCTTCACTTTTGTCTCCTGTATCTCAAACGTTATCCTTTTTTAATCTCTCTTCTTCCTTCATTTTTCTCCTTCTGTGCATACAATCAAGTCTCCCCTCGTCATTCCACCACTGGACTTGGACGCTGTAGATTTTCCCTTCCCGCTACGGCGTTTCCCCTTTAACTGTCGAGTTTTCCCCTTTTTTCCTGAACTTCCCCAGTGCATCGACTGCAAGTCGGACCTCGGAGGATCGGAAGCTGGCGCTGAAGTCAGAATACGAAACAAACAGCTCTACTGTAACACCTGCTACCAGCGATTCAAAAGTAGGTGCTCGATCGAGCCGATCCGCGTTAGGATGTGCCGTTTTTCGGCAGTTTGTGTCTCCAAGTGTAACATCGCTTCATTTTCTTTCAGGTGGCCAACCAACCTCTATGTGATGTCGGGGTTCTCCAGCAGATTGATGAAGAAACTACTTGTGACAACAATCCATGAACACTGAAGTGAAGCCACTGCTAATAGCTGGAGCGCCTGGCATGGACAATATCGTCCATGTTTGAGTCTAGAAAACTGTCAATGTTACTCATTGACAGTGTGTGATTGAGAGGGTAAGCTTGCAAAAGGAAGTTCTACAATATCTACAATACTTTGAAAAAAAATGTTTTATTTCCTATTAAGTATTATAGCTGCACAAAGTGTACGGCTTCTGCATGCACCAGAGTTTTGTTTAAAATGTTTGTTAGCCATGAAAATAGCCACGCAATAAACCGACTATAAAGTTACACGTTCGTTTGACCGTAACTCGTTTGATTTTTGGAGACACCGAGAGAGAGAAGCCTTCGTTCGTCATCACCCCGCTCGTTTTCATGCTTGTTTTTTTTCTGCCGAATCTGGTGTTTAGTAACACGTTTGTAAACTGAAGTATTCCCGTCTGTCTGTCATGCGTATGTGCCTTTGCATTTGTAACGGGGAGAAGCAAGATTAAGATGATTAGCGTTATTTCAAAATGTATTTAAAAAACATCTGCTCAGTCTGGAGTTATCAATGATTGATGGAGCATTATACACATATTTGTATACATATATATATACATGTGTGTATATATATATATATACACAAATATACTGTATATATGCAAACAGTAACCTTTGTAAATAAAAAGACTAAATGCTCCTCCTGTGTTTTTTTGAATTTTTTTGAAATCCAATAATTCTTTGTAGTAATATTCAGGTATACGATGCAGGGTTTTCTCCGCCTCTGTTATCTGAAATGATTATGCTCATCTTTCGGTCGGTCCCTCTAATTCTCTGTTTCTCTGTAGTGCCACGGTCATAATGAAAGGAATTTCAATGAGCCTTTGTACAAAGGTTCAGAGGACCTGCCTGCTTTGTGTTCTTCCGAAGCTAATTTGTCATGCGTTTTTCATTCAGTGCGCATACATTACATTTCATTTCACATTGATAGGTTTATTCTCCTCATTCACTCTGTCATTCATACAGCATGCAGTGCTGCGTATTCATACAAGTAGGGAATCGCGTACAGTTTTGCAGGGCATTTGAGCTGCAAGGTAAGAAAGTGTCCTCATTTCAGTGAAGCAAACGCAGCTCCTGAAAACAAACCTCAACATTTTAAGTTTCCTTGTTTTAGATTTTTGCCTGCGCTCCTGTGGAAGAGCGATTTGAGTTTTCATGTTCAGCAGACAAGGATGACGTGACCGTCAAAGAGCAGAGTGCAATGACTATGAAATAAGACATTTAAACAAAAGTTTCATGATAAACATCCCATCTTTTCAACCTAAAGCAAAGGCTTTGAGGTGGCTTTAGTGTGTGTGTGTGTGTGTGCGTGTTTGTATGTGCATACTGAGGTAGCTCTAAAGCAGGAGTTCTCAAAGTGTTGATACCTGAGGGCCAATTTAGGGACCCAACATTGGACTGAGGGCCGCCAAAGGAAAAAAAAAACAGAAATAAAACCCATTTGTAATAATTTTAATGACCAGATTGCAGTTCTACAGTTTAGTGCCAAGTAATATAAGCGTTAATATAATGTAATTTAAGCATTAATATAATAACGCTTTATAATTACCCAGTATTTTGGCCATTGTTCTTACCTTCTAATTACAGGTTAATACCAAGTAACACATTTCTGTTACCATATATTTACTGGGTAAATAGCTAGTAATTGGGGGCTGTAGCTACCTGCTTATTACCAGCTTATAACACAATAATACACTCAAATTCACCATATAGAAACCAGGTAAATACCCAGTATTTTTGTTTACACTTATTGGTCTGTATCCAGTAATGTCCAATAAACATTTAACAAGCTTAGTAGCTCCTGGATTAAAACTATTAACTGTAATTCACTGCGGGGCCGCCAGAAAGGCCATTGGCCCCCGGGCCGCACTTTGAGAACCAATGCTCTAAAGAATAAGATCTGCCCAATGATTGGAAACAGATGGAAGATCCTAAATGTGTGTACTCTGTCCTCCATCCTCCTCACTCGTTGCTTCTTTACATTTGCCCACTTGGAGGAGGTTTGCCATTTTTCAGGGGATTTTGAGAGCCATCGCAGTCCAAATTAAATCAGCGGAGCAGCCGGCACAAACATGTGGTAACTGCTGCTTAAAAATGATCCACACATTTCCTTAGATGCTCTGTTCTCACCTGCTGTTAACATCTGACCTCACAGGTGTTCAGATCAGACCTGCTGCTGCTAATGCGATGTCACTGCTCCACAGTAAACGCACACCTTTCTCATTTGGCTTCACATACAAATGTCTGTTTCTCAAACCTGGAAATGATGATTCTCAAATGTCTTTTTTTTTATCCTCAAACCAAAAATGATTCAGTTTTAATTATTTCAAGTACTTACGTAAGTAAGTGGTCATGTGCTATTGGGGATGGGGGCTTGGGGATGCACGATATTGGATTTTTAACAATATACCAGAGTGCTTGGGTCGATATCCATATATATATAAATGTATTTCCTTTTGCCCAGCTGCAGAGGTCATTAAGTCTCTTCTGTAGTGAAATGAACATATTATTTTTTCCATGCTTGTGTCGCAGCAGATGTGGATATGAAATATCTTTATTGTGCAAAATAAATGTGCATAAAAAAATAGCTGTAGGGGGCGCTAGCATACTATCGTAGTCATTAGTCATATCGACAGATCTCGCCGTGTTTGCTGATATCTGATAAAACTTTTCAAAGCCAATATCTGCACACACCGATAATACCGTGCATCCCGACACATTTCAATGTCAGGTGTAAACTAATAACACCTTTTGCTCTGAACAAACTAGAGCTGAAACAATTGTTGTTGTTTTTTTAAAGAATTAAATCAAGCTTTCTGATATTACAGCTTCTTAAATGTGAACACTGAATTCTATTGATTCATTTTTGTTGAAAATACATGCAATTGTTTACTAAGAAAGGACAAAAAAAACATTAGTTAATGATTATTAGAGACATTATTAATTGCTTACTAATATATTAACTAATGTTTTAATTAATGCTGAGTAATGCATACATAATGGAGACTAATCACAATATTAAACTTGTATTAATGCTTAAAAATGTATTAACTAACTTTGAGTAGTAAACATTTAACTGCTTATTAATGCATTAACTATTTACTCATGCTAAGTAATACATAATAACGGTTGTTAATATATTATTAAACATTATTATACTGTTTGTAATTTGCATAAAAACAAAGTCAAACTCTATGTCCTCAAATGGCAGGTAGCTCGAGAGTATTATGAACAGCTATTTGTGTCTAAGGATGAGAGATCAAGCTTTGGGCGAGGCAGACGGCTAATGCTGATAACTCTAATTCTGCTAATCCACAATCATGACGGTGCTGCGGCTTGGTATTTGTCTACATTTTCAGTGGTAAGCACATGCAGTGCTGTCCTTTTTAAGGAAGAAAAACCACTCATTCCTTTACGCTGCAGAAGAATTCGTGTGTCCTTTGATTCTTCCAGTCAGAGCCAGTCGTTGCATTAACGGGTCTGTCTGGTGTCTGCAACTCTGGCTTTTGAAGAAAATGAGTTTTGTTTTTTTTTTTGCACGCTGCACCTCCTACGATTTGCCTCTCAGAAGGAAGATTTTTTTACACCTCAGAGAAGCCATCAGAAACCAATTCACCTGCAGCTTGAACTGAAGCTATAATTAGTCATGTAACTGCAGACACCGTCGCACTGGACCTGTTGCCATGGCTTGCAGGCACCGTGCATGCAGCTCACAGCTTTGTCATGACTTCAATTAGTATCAGGGATTAAAGAAATCTGTACGACTGTATAACACTCAATGGTAAACCTGTAACTCTGAATATTAGTAAGAATCTACGAGGCTATTTTCCAACTTCATTTCTTGATCCTCGTTTCCTCAGACAATATGTAACGACTCCACAAATCACTACAGTGGGTATTTTTTTGGGTGATTAGTAAACAAGACTCATCTTGAGCAGCGTTGCCAATCTCTCTCTCTCTGTTCTGAAAAATAGAACAGTCACAATATACACAGGGGCTAACAGTCGTAACAGCCGATAGAACAGTTCATTCAAATTTGAGATAAGAAGAAACAAAAGAAAAACACTTCTTCGTGTGTCCTCCTCTGTGTGTAAGAAGATTCCATGTGGCCATGTTACCATCAGGGATGAGAACATCTGTGATTTCACTGCATGGCCTTAAAGGTGAAGTAAGTAGTTTATAGTGCCATCTAGAGGAGAGGCTGAAATTTACAACAAAGAACTGCTCCTCTGCTCACCCCCTCCCTTCCCTGAGCGCTACGGTATCCTCAGCCGGTCAAATGTCGTCCTCGTCGTCTTTCTCCGTGTCAGCAGATGAGGTTCGTGAGGCGAGGGAGAGGGCGGAGCTACCGCGGCCGTAGCAGACGAAGCGGAGAGAGTGGAGGCGGGACTTCCTGCTACAAGTAAAGAGACGCTTGATTTGTTTGACCCCCAATTTATTTTTGCTCTACTGTTTAACAGCTGAGGAAGGAAAAGAGTCTCTGCTAAAAAAAAAAAAACAAATCCAAGGGAGTTCCATTTTTTAAAGGTACAATATGTAGTATTTATGGGTTTATATGACCCAAAATCCACTTTTTTATACATATTATGTGCTCCTGCATTGTCTAGTCGCTGTATAATAGTTTTTGTTTCATTTTTGTATTGTTTCAAAAAGTCATGTAAAATAACATGGTCGCGGGCCGCGGTTGCATAGCCACTGTTAGCAGAGAGACGCCATGTTTCTACCGGAGCCTGTAAGGACAAACGCGAGAGAACAAATCAAGCGTCTCTTTACTTGTAGCAGGAAGTCCCGCCTCCACTCTCTCCGCTTCGTCTGCTACGGCCGCGGTAGCTCCGCCCTCTCCCTCGCCTCACGAACCTCATCTGCTGACACGGAGAAAGACGACGAGGACGACGTTTGACCGGCTGAGGACACCGTAGCGCTCAGGGAAGGGAGGGGGTGAGCAGAGCAGCAGGTCTTTGTTGTAAATTTCAGCCTCTCCTCTAGATGTCACTATAAACTACTTATTTCCCCTTTAAGTCGGCAGGCAAGAGAAAGAGGAGTGTAGAAAGTGTTACATGACTCTAAAATGATAAGACTGCATGGTCCCAGCTGGAGCACCCTGATATGCTTCAGACTTCATTATGCCTGAGGTGACAGGGGACCAACTTCTCTGTCTTCAAATTAATTTATACAGCTGCCGTCATGTGGCTGAAGATGAGCTGCAGCTCTGATTCTCAGTGATGCGTTGGCCATCTTGTGGTTTTTGTATTTCCAGCAGGGGAAAGATAATAATTCGCTGACAATGATTTTTAATTTATCCACGTGTCTCCTCAACATCACACTCCATTCATATTTCCTATTTAAAGCGACGAGCTTCCTTCCAGCCTGCTCTTTTTGTTCTGCCACCATTCATCCACATTTTGGTTCCATGTCACTTTCTCAGTCTGGCAAAAAAGTATATGGTAACGCTTTCTTTTACAGTCCCCTAATTACCAGGTATTTACCTGGTAAATTCATGGTAACACCAAAGTGTTACTAGGTAATTACCAATGGTAATAAGAAAGTAAATACAGTGAAACTGTTGCCAAAATACTGGGCATTTACCTGGTAACTATATAGTTAATTATAGCGTGTTATTACTGCTGTTAATAAGAAGGTATGTACAGCTAAACTATGGCAAAACTATGGTAAATGTAAGTGTATTATTGGGTTATAAACTGGTAATAAGCAGGTACCTACAGTCCCCTAATTACTAGCTATTTACCCAAGGGGTAATCTAACAAACCTAACCCTAAAAATGTGTGTAATTACATGGAAACAAGCTTGGCTTTCTTTTACAGTACAGTTTTACTTTACTTACCGAGTACATTACCGTGCATTACCCAGTATTTTTGGCAACGGTTTCACTGTATTTACTTATCTTATTACCCTTGGTAATTACCTAGCAACACTTTAGTGTTACCATGAATTTACCAGCTAAATACCAGGTAATTAGGGGACTGTAAAAGAAAGCGTTACCAAGTAGGGATATATTGTACTTTTATATATCTGCCTGAGACGTCATCTCTTACCCCATTACCCCCTGTCATCTACCCCCTTGTCCTCAGCTGTCACCCAGGATTGAAGTTAATTAGAATTTCAGGGGGGAAACTTTAGAAGACAGGATGACACACTCTCAAATCTGCCCTTCATTTGATATGTGGAGATGCAGTTTGACGTTGGCGCCGCACACATCACTACAAAGTCAGACGGCATAATGGATGTCCTGTTTGTACCTGCCACCCACAACATCCAGCCCACATCACAGGAGCTGCAGATGTACGGAAATGATCTTTTAGCAGCCGATACTTCAGTGTTAACGCCATTTTAGGGATATTTACACCACATTCACTGAAAACATTGTATCGACAGTGTCATCCTATACTGCTCAAATTATTATTATTATTATTTAAAAGAGAGATTTTCATCCATTTTAAAGATGAATGCATGTTTTAAGACTTACTAATTTGCTGTGTGATGCTAAAAAGGTCATGCTTAATGAAAAATTGTACAAAAGACGTACAAACGAGTCGGTTTTACAGTATAATGTGCATTTATGAATTTTCATAGGTTTCATTATTGAGAAAAGGAAACACGAATGAATGATTAGAGGTGTACACACATATACATATATATATATATATATATATATATATATATATATATATATATGCACTATATGTAATAGTGCATAACGGTTTTCCTCATTAACCTGAAGTATATTATATTAAAAAAAATGTCTCTTTAGCCTATATTTATGGTTTTATTGATTATAGTATTGATAAGGAAAATTAATCATATATGAAGAAACAGATATGAAGGAAATGTATATTTATATAGTGGAAAATGTGCAGTGAGGTTAGTGAGTGAGTTTAAGGAGCCAATAAACATACAGTAAGTGTCATATCCACGATACAAGAGCAAATGTGGGTTGTGTGTGCTTACACGTTACGTGTGTGTGTGTGCGTGTGCGTGTGTGTGTGTGTGTGTGTGTGTGTGTGTGTGTGTGTGTGTGCTCCCGTGCGCGCCAGGACATTTTCACACACCCTGTGGGCCTTCAGGAGTGGTGGAGAGTGTGACTGTGCACGAGAGACACTTATTCACCACTGGATGCAGAAATGCCAGCGCCCAGCTTTGTCTCTCTGTCTCTCTGACTATAGCCCATATGGGCGACTCAATAATCCTCTGAATAGTCTGAGGCCGACCTGAGGCTGGAAGAGCTTGATTAAAACAGACCAAGAGCAGAACCATTTAGTGTCTTTGTGTCAAACGATTTTTCAAAACACCGACACACCAATCAATCGCCTCAGAGGCTCTGTATAGCGTTTTTTGCCAAAGTGAAATAATATGCTCTTTGTATCAGGGATTACGTATTGCAACCTGCAGCCAAACAGTTTATTAGTTGTTGTTTATATATATATATATATATATATATATATATATATGTAAATGTAAATCTAAATAAATGTAAATGTATTTATTTTATTTTACTCCACAGAAATTGCATGGATGTAAACCTGATGTTTCAGATGCAGAGCTGGGCTCACGTCTGAACACAAAACTTTCAAGCCGTTCAGCAGATTTCTGTGACATTAAGAGTAAATGTAGTGGCAGTGCTGCACTTTCACATTCCATCTATACCAGGGGTTCTCAAAGTTTTGATACCTGAGGGCCAATTTAGGAACCCAACATTGGACTGAGGGCCGCCAAAGGAAAAAAAAGGAAAAAAACAGAAATAAATCCCATTTGTAATCATTTTAATGACCAGATTGCAGTTCTACAGTTTAGCGTTAAGTACTATAAGCGTTAATATAATGTAATTTAAGCATTAATATAATAACACTTTATAATTTACTGGGTAATTACTCAGTATTTTGGCCATTGTTCTTACCTTCTAATTACAGGTTAATACCAAGTAACACATTTCTGTTACCATATATTTACTGGGTAAATAGCTAGTAATTGGGGGCTGTAGCTACCTGCTTATTACCAGCTTATAACCCAATAAAACACAAAAATTCACCATATAGAAACCAGGTAAATACCCAGTATTTTTGTTTACACTTATTGGTCTGTATCCAGTAATGTCCAATAAACATTTAACAAGCTTAGTAGCTCCTGGATTAAAACTATCAACTGTAATTCATTGCGGGGCCGCCAGAAATGTTTCTGCGGGCCGCCATTGGCCCCCGGGCCGCACTTTGAGAACCAATGATCTATACATTTGTTTGCTTGGAAACCTAACAGCACTTGGAGCACATTTAAGTAACTCGCCAAAAGAACATTTTCTAAAATAGCTTTGTGCACTGCTAAAAAATGTAGTATAGCAATGGCAGATTTGATGAGATTACTTCTATTGCGTCATTACTTTTCTTTCAAATTGTCTTTTTCTTATTTGGAGGCATGGATGGATCAGTATATGTATCTGTTTAACAATGAAAATTATAATTTGCACACGTTATTATTTATTTTTTTAGCAGCTCCTCGTGTGTCTGACTGGTGTTTTTGGTTGTTTTTTGCACTTCCTTATAGAAACGACTGCTCCCAAAAGCTCCAGCTTCTTTTTCTCAACCTGATGCAGAGTGTGTGACCCCACACGCTGCATCGGTAAGTTAGTATATTTTGTGTTTGCTGTGTTTAGTCTCACTTGTTTTGATCTAATCCATCTTTGTATTTGCCCTGAAATAAGATGTTTTGGAACTCTAACCACTTTAGGCAGAACAGGCTGTCGTGCAGATTACGTAACGATGAAATGTTGAGCCCAGTGTAACAGATGATGTGGTTTGACAGCTCTGATAACGCAGCAATGGGTCATAACTTGAATACCACGGCTGGTATTTAAATATTTCAGAACGATGTGGACGATCATATAGCAACAATATAGACTTTTTAACCTGAGTGAATATCTTCCTACAGTTTTAAGGAATCTTATAGGAAGTTTTTAAGTTCAGACCCACAACCTCACTGTTATGGTTCACACTCACGCACAGCTGCCCAAAGCATAAACAAGCAAAGCAGCTGCTTATGTTCTCATAGTCACCAGAGGCTTCCAAATAAATAGAAAATGTAAAACTATCCTTGGGTTTGCTCATTTTAGTCAGACTATAAACATTTAAAGCTCCGCTAGTCAATATTTGGATATTAACACTGGGTCTAATAACCACTTGGAGAGTTTCCAAACCACCAAAGCAATAACTATAACTGAATATTTACATGTCATCATTTAGTTACCGGTGTTCATTAATAAATTGTGTGGTTTTGAATATCATTTGCACACAACTAATATTACAATTTTGAGTATGAGGGTAATTATTCATTATCCAGTTATTCACTGTGAAGACTGCGTTATCCCCAAGTCTCTGACCACATCAAACCCAGTGATCCAGATGGATGCTAGCATTTAAATACTTTTCTAAGTATTACTAACCCTAACCCTAACACCTGCACGTCTGTCCGTCCAGGGAGTGGATCCCTCACCTGTGGTTCTCCCTAAGGTTTCTACCTTTTTCCCCTGTTATAAGGGTTTTTTCGGTGGTAGTTTTTCCTTACGCTGGTCGAGGGTCTAAGGACAGAGGATGTGATGTTACCAACCCTGTGAAGTCCCGTGAGACAAACTATGTTTTGTAAACTGTGGGCTATACAAATACAAGTTGATTGATTGATTGAGTACTGGATAATGACCCAACAGTAATAATATTAATGTTCTGGGGACCTAAATCTGTTCACAGTCACATTATGGGGACTTGTATTCTTTATTTATGGGGGCAAAAAGCAAGTCCCCATAACATAAATGACTACATTTTAAGATGAAGATGTCTTAAGGTTCGGTTGAGGTAAGGGTTATGGTCAGGGTTAGGATTAGGCCAGTTGGAATAATGGTTAAAGGTGACATAGAGTGGTCCTGTTGCACATAAATGTTAGTTATGGAGGTCTACTTACATACATTAACTTGTTTTTATGGTCAAAAACCTCCTAGTTGCTGTAAACGAGCCGATAGAAATCCTCTTTTCTGACGGTGTTTTTCTGCTGCGAGATTTCAGAGTGAACTTTCACCCCCAGAAGACAGATTCTTGTGATTGGCCAGTACAATCCAGCACATCCGTTCTCAGAAGCGCAGCGCCCCCCTCTGGAACGGTGGATGCACTGCTCCTCATTATCAAAACATTGTTTTAACAGTGTTTAAAAATAGCTTCTTCACGACTCCCCGCCGCAGTCCCTTTATGACTTTAAACCAGAGTCAGACCCAGAGTCAGAAGACACTGTCGCTCGTGAAACACCTCCACAACGGACGTTATTCTTCTTCTGCGGTTCAATGTATGCAACCGGATGTGCCCGGACTAGTGCCCGGAGCAGGACGATCGGTTGTTCAGGAGAACCGCTGCTTACGTAACTATTACGGGATTTTCAGTGATCTCGTTGAGCCCCGAGATTACAATAAAACACAACGTTCTCATCAATGGCTGAACTGTTTGTTTAGAACCTTCAGGGCTTCATAAACAAGGTAATGACGCAGATACACACCAAAAAAACAGCGTTAATAGGAACTTCCGGTCTAGTTCCGCTTTAAGGTTAGAGTAAGTCTCCAGGAAATTAATGTAAGTCAATGCAATGTCGCCTTAAGTCATGTAAACAAAAAATGTGTGTGTTTCTTCTCTCACTGAACCCACTCTCATCAACACTGTCACTCATTTAAAACACTAGTATTTTGTATTTTATCAACTATGGTTAAAATTAAATGCCTTTCTTTATGTATTTGTCAGTGTTGCGTTTGTGGGTCTTTGCAGAACTGCAGATGTCACAGAGATCCTGCTGCCCGACCATAAATGCACCACATGTATTCTCTCTTCACTTACACCTGTGTGCAATACAGATTGAATTAAAATCCAGCTACGACTGAGACCTGGTTTCTGCCTTTTCATCCCAGACAATTCTAAATATGTTGATGCTCTCAGTACAGATATGTATTTATAATGTTCTCCATGCTGTTTTTTCTTTTCTTTTGCAGCTCTGCTGTTTGGCTTCCTGCAGCTGTAACAAACAACAGTATTTTTTTGCCTACTGCATGGCAAATAAAGAGTGAGTTTGAACATAATTCACTATTCCAGTGTACAGTGCAATAAAAACACATGGCATTGTACTAACTATAAATATCACAGTGCACATAAAGACAGAAGCTTCCTCATTATGTATATAATCGTGTATAATCTCCTGACTTGCTAAATTCACCTCTCCTCTCACTGACTTTGTGTCTCCACGAAGAAACGCACGACTATGGAGTGAATGGAGATGGGAAGTTACTGTTGCTGCTACAGCAGGTAGGCAATATTTTATCTGAAAAGCGCCACAAGAACACGAAGCTGCCAGTCGTGTCTTTTGTTTGGCTCCATTCAACATCATTATCTTCCTCACAGAGCTGTAATTACTGCCTCGTGAATGGCTTTCCAGAAACCATCATTTCCTGCTCTGAAAGCTCCTTGTTTTGTCTGCGCTATGACGGAGGAGCTCAGCTACTGTCGATATATTGATATTAACTATTATGACAGCAATTCTGTGCCTGTGCTATGAAAGTGGACATCAATAAGGAATGAGGGGATGAAATCGTCCTAATAGTCACTGACATATTGGATACTTGACCACGTCTGCATTTACTGTGGAGAAAATAATTGTCCAGAACCATGATCATCAGCAGACTGCTCAGCAGGGAAGGTGACAGAAAGTGTAACGATTGCTCTGTTTGAAATAAATAAAAAAAAAAAAACATATTCTTCAGATATTCCACTCTCAGAGTTAGAGCTTAAAGCGGAACTAGACCGGAAGTTCCTATTAACGCTGTTTTTTTGGTGTGTATCTGCGTCATTACCTTGTTTATGAAGCCCTGACGGTTCGAGACAAACAGTTCAGCCATTGATGAGAACGTTGTGTTTTATTGTAATCTCGGGGCTCAACGAGATCACTGAAAATCCCGTAATAGTTGCGTAAACAGCGGTTCTCCTGAACAACCGATCGTCCTGCTCCGGGCACTAGTCCGGGCACATCCGGTTGCGTACATTGAACCGCAGAAGAAGAATAACGTCCGTTGTGGAGGTGTTTCACGAGCAACAGTGTCTTCTGACTCTGGGTCTGACTCCGGTTTAAAGTCATAAAAGGGACTGCGGCGGGGAGTCGTGAAGAAGCTATTTTTAAACACTGTTAAAACAATGTTTTGATAATGAGGAGCAGTGCATCCCCCGTTCCAGAGGGGGGCGCTGCGCTTTTGAGAACGGATGTGCAGGATAGTACTGGCCAATCACAAGCCTCTGTCTTCTGGGGGTGAAAGTTCACTCTGAAATCTCGCAGCAGAAAAACACCGTCAGAAAAGAGGATTTCTATCGGCTAGTTTACAGCAACTAGGAGGTTTTTGACCATAAAAACAAGTTAATATATGTAAGTAGACCTCTATAACTAACACATATGTGCAACAGGACCACTCTATGTCACCTTTAAATTTGGACTTTAAAGGTGAAGTAAGTAGTTTATAGTGCCATCTAGAGGAGAGGCTGAAATTTACAACAAAGAACTGCTCCTCTGCTCACCCCCTCCCTTCCCAGAGCGCTACGGTGTCCTCAGCCGGTCAAATGTCGTCCTCGTCGTCTTTCTCCGTGTCAGCAGATGAGGTTCGTGAGGCGAGGGAGAGGGCGGAGCTACCGCGACCGTAGCAGACGAAGCGGAGAGAGTGGAGGCGGGACTTCCTGCTACAAGTAAAGAGACGCTTGATTTGTTCTCTCGCGTTTGTCCTTACAGGCTCCGGTAGAAACATGGCGTCTCTCTGCTAACAGTGGCTATGCAACCGCGGCCCGCGACCACGTTATTTTACATGACTTTATGAAACACTACGAAAATGAAACAAAAACTCTTATACAGCGACTAGACAATGCAGGAGCACATAATATGTATAAAAATGTGGATTTTGGGTTATATAAACCCATAAATACTACATATTGTCCCTTTAAGGCTGAAAATCACTGACTTCAACTTTAGCCCTCATGTCCCAGGCGTACAGGACATAGATACGACAGCTGCTGTTTTATTCATACTTGACTGTAGGTCTGGAGGGAATGAAGCTGGAGCTGGGACATGCCCCCCCCCCCCCCAGGGATTTCACTAAAGCCCGTGCTCCTACATCACTATTTGATGATTTGTTTGTTTTGGATGAATGCTCATCATTCATATTCACGTTCAGAAGGCTGTCCACGCAAAGGGAAATGAAATTTTAATAACATTGCTTCTCATATCAGTGTTAATTTTGTAGGAACACAAAAGCGTTCCTGTTGCTACAAAATACACAGAGCTGAATAAAAGACTTTGCACCTAAGGCACAAAAAGTAAATCATGTGCACTCTGTTGTACTTTATTAGTCACCATGCCTCGTCACAACGTGCTCTCTGTCCACATGCACACCATCATCTCTGAATCAACATCTCCCAGGACACTCAGTCTTAACCAGGGTTTAGTTAATGCAGTGTGTTCTTGTTCAGATTCACTTAGTTGGCTTTATACTGTTGATAAATGTGACCACAAATTCCATGGTTGCAAAACAAGTTGATATACTCCGACCACCATCTGCCATGGATAAATCCTGCTTCTTTATTGTCTATTCGCCATCTAGCCATTACCTCGGTTTACCATTAAATCCCGTAAGTGCTCCAGAGTCGTACACAGAGCCAAAAGAAAAAGCTAAGCTTATTAGAGTGTTTGGATTGTTAACTTATTTAATGGCCTGGGTGTTTGCTCTAGGTAATCATGAAAACATCACTTAGGCCCGTTTGTCACTTAACTCAATTTCATGCTCTCCTGAGCTGATTCTTTATGGCCTTAGGTGGAGGAGATGTGAGTTGTTTTGAGCAGAGTGGATCATTCCTGTGCCACGCACCCTTCATGTGCCACGACACTGTCTGTGTGAGGAAAAACATCTTTGAAAGAAAAACTGAGATTTTACTGCAAAGATAAATAAAGTTTTCTTGAGCTATGACCATAGTTGTGTGTGAATACGAAGGGTTGTTTGTCTCTATATATCAGCCCTGTGATAGACCAGTAATCTGTTTAGGTCGTACCTTGCTAATGTCAGCTGGGATTAACTCCCCCAAAGAATAAGCTTTGTATGGATGGATGGATGGAACTGATAGCAGAGCTGTGCAACTTTAATGTGCATCTTTAATTTTCATTTAAAGGGATACTTCACCAATGTGGCTTTGTATCGCTAGATTATGTATTGTATTTAAAAAAAAATGTGCTTCCCTCGCTCAGTTTTTCACTGAGTTGTAAAAAAAAATCTGTTTGTGAGTTTTTTTCAAAATTTGCCCTACTGTGAGTCAAATGATGCAAAAAATGCAAAAATGCATCATTTGACTCACAAGTCAGGGAAAGACTGAGGGAGAGAAGCACATTTTCTAAAAAAATACTACTGCTATTCTAGCAATACAAAGCCACATTCAAATCGGTGAAGTATCCCTTTAATACCAGGTGAGAGTTTTCTTTAATATTATTATTAGTATGTTTATTCCATTAACATGTTTGTTAATTTAAAGGGCCAGTGTGTAACATTTTGGAGGGTACATTAGCAGATATTGAATAAACTGCTCATACGTATGTTTGTATATATGTATAACTGTTTCAAAATATAACATTATTTGGTGTTTGTAGCATTGGAATGTGTGTGTAGTCTGCTGTCTCACCATTAAAGATCATTCTTACTTGCTGGACCTTTAATACGCCCAGTACAACATAGTAAAGGTTCAGGGGGTAAGAATTGGCGACATCTAATAGTGAGACTTCAAATTATTTGCATACCAGAAAGGATACCATTCTCCTTAATTAGCGGAGTAAGCTTCTACTTCAAAAGGTGAAATGCTCGCTCTGGCTGGTTTGCCCATTCAGGCTGGTGTAGTAACACGGCAGCACAAGATGGCAGCCACTGTATCCTGAAGTATGTATAAAATGCTTATAAGCCCTCAGACAACTTCCGTATCGCTAAAACCCAAAATCCACTTTTTTATACATATTATGTGCTCCTGCATTGTCTAGTCGCTGTATAATAGTTTTTGTTTCATTTTCGTCATGTTTCAAAAAGTCATGTAAAATAACATGGTCGCGGGCCGCGGTTGCATAGCCACTGTTAGCAGAGAGACGCCATGTTTCTACCGGAGCCTGTAAGGACAAACGCGAGAGAGAACAAATCAAGCGTCTCTTTACTTGTAGCAGGAAGTCCCGCCTCCACTCTCTCCGCTTCGTCTGCTACGGCCGCGGTAGCTCCGCCCTCTCCCTCGCCTCACGAACCTCATCTGCTGACACGGAGAAAGACGACGAGGACGACATTTGACCGGCTGAGGACACCGTAGCGCTCAGGGAAGGGGGGGGGGGGGGTGAGCAGAGGAGCAGTTCTTTGTTGTAAATTTCAGCCTATCCTCTAGATGGCACTATAAACTACTTACTTCACCTTTAAGTCGTTTCAACTGAAGATACGGAAACACAGGACAGCGCTCAACAAAATTCAGTGTATTTTCTAAAGGTAACATTGAGACTATAACATTTCACTTGTCGTAGTATACGTCATCTTCATTTTCCTTGGTATCGTTAGCGCACTAATATACTATACATATACTACGACACTGGACCTTTAAAACATGATACATTTTGTACTGAGGAATAGAGATTATAGAGATTAAGTATTTGTATGTACAATTTTACCCATACGTATATATATATATGTATATATATAGTCATAAGTTATGATAACAAAGGTTATACATTTTGTAGAGGGTATATACTGTAACTATGACAGTTTTAACTTACCTGCACTTGATTTTAGAGACGTTTCGATCAGCACGGTTTACGTCATATTCAACGGCCTCTTTTTCTTCTGTCGTCTTTCTTAACATATATAATAGTCAACTTCAATGACAATCTTTACAGTCCTCGACTCCTCCTCGTCGTTGTCATGGCTACCATAGGTGGAATGTTTAGAGCGCCTGTTGATTTCCTGTCTTTAGTTTGATTTCGACAGGATTTACTTCCAGACCCTCGACACAGCCACCACCCCATACAGTCTTATCACTAACGGTATCGACAGTATTCACATCCTCGGGCTGTGAGACAAACAGCAAATCCAAAACATCTTCTAGCCACTTAAATATTTCCTTGTGGCTCCTTTCTTCTATTGGCTCTGTTCAAATTATTTTGACAAATAATCCCTTTTCTTAATTAACAGCAGCACTAAGCCGGGCAGTTTGTGATAAACTCCCACACCTTATTATAATGGATGCCACTTATAGATGTTTTTTTTTTTCTTCACTAAACCGCTGATTGATTTTCAAGAGCTTTGGCTCTGTATGGCTTCAAGTATATTTCTGCAAATCCCACTGATTGTGAAAATACCTAATCTCAACGTGGAACAACACTAACCTTTTAAAAATGAATTGTTCAGTATGTGGTGAGTGTTTGTGAAAAAACATGTTTGTGCTCTCATATCTGTACATTTTCATACAGATGTTATCTTAGCTTATCTTAGCAAAAGACTGGAAACAGAGAGAAACAGCTCATGCAAATCTTCCCCAAGCTTAAACAATCTGCCTTAGATCTGCAAAAACTGATGATGTAAACTACAGTTTTGTGGACTGAGGTTAGCGGTGAAGCTTAGATTTTTCTACAAACAGCCAAGAAATAGAAATAGTCCGGCACACAAATGTGGAGTATTTTTTACCCTTCAATTTGTGTTATAAATTGCTGTGATGTTAAACCCAGTGGCATGAGTTAATTTGTGAGGTTTGTGCAAAGAAGGCTGGATGTTTCTGCACGTAACCCTTCTGTAAAAGCACTTTCTTTGTTTAACCCACATGTGTCAAACTCAAGGCCAGGGGGCCAGATGCGGCCCGCCACATCATTTTATGTGGCCCGCGAATGATTAAAGGTGAAGTAAGTAGTTTATAGTGCCATCTAGAGGAGAGGCTGAAATTTACAACAAAGAACTGCTCCTCTGCTCACCCCCTCCCTTCCCTGAGCGCTACGGTATCCTCAGCCGGTCAAATGTCGTCCTCGTCGTCTTTCTCCGTGTCAGCAGATGAGGTTCGTGAGGCGAGCGAGAGGGCGGAGCTACCGCGGCCGTAGCAGACGAAGCGGAGAGAGTGGAGGCGGGACTTCCCGCTACAAGTAAAGAAGACGCTTGATTTGTTCTCTCACGTTTGTCCTTACAGGCTCCGGTAGAAACATGGCGTCTCTCTGCTAACAGTGGCTATGCAACCACGGCCCGCGACCATGTTATTTTACATGACTTTTTGAAACACTACGAAAATGAAACAAAAACTATTATACAGCGACTAGACAATGCAGGAGCACATAATATGTATAAAAAAGTGGATTTTGGGTTACATAAACCCATAAATACTACACATTGTCCCTTTAATTGGTCTTTAAAAACTGTGTTAAAATAGGTCTTTGCTGCTTTTAAGGCGTGCGTTGACCATAAACTACATTTCCCACAATGCATAGCGATTGCGTTACCCGCAAAGTGACAGCACCGCCACTAGATCGCAGTGTATCATTGTATACGCATCATGCGACAAGTGAAAATTGAATAAGTAATAAATACAGAAAGTTATTCAGCAATTATGTTACGGAGTAGTTACCATTATTATACTTTAGCTATTATATTTGGTTACATTTATTCTGTATGACAGTTACATCTGGCCCTTTGAGAGTAACCATTATGCTGATGTGGCCCTCAGTGAAAATGAGTTTGACTGCCCTGGTTTAACCCAACAGTTTTTCCTCATTAGTAGTACGTTTACCAGAAAGATTAGGTATGTTCATTTGTGAGCTATGTGCCAAGATTACCTAAGTTGCCGGCAATTGGAAATGTCCACTGATTTTATACACAACCCTGAAAGCATCAGTCCTCTCACTGAACTTTTAAAGGGACACTGTGTAGTATTTATGGGTTTATATAACCCAAAATCCACTTTTTTATACATATTATGTGCTCCTGCATTGTCTAGTCGCTGTATAATAGTTTTTGTTTCATTTTCGTAGTGTTTCAAAAAGTCATGTAAAATAACATGGTCGCGGGCCGCGGTTGCATAGCCACTGTTAGCAGAGAGACGCCATGTTTCTACCGGAGCCTGTAAGGACAAACGCGAAAGAACAAATCAAGCGTCTCTTTACTTGTAGCAGGAAGTCCCGCCTCCACTCTCTCCGCTTCGTCTGCTACGGCCGCGGTAGCTCCGCCCTCTCCCTCGCCTCACGAACCTCATCTGCTGACACGGAGAAAGACGACGAGGACGACATTTGACCGGCCGAGGACACCGTAGCGCTCAGGGAAGGGAGGGGGTGAGCAGAGGAGCAGTTCTTTGTTGTACATTTCAGCCTCTCCTCTAGATGGCACTATAAACTACTTACTTCACCTTTAACTTTAACAGTAAACTTCCCAAAAATACTTATTAAAAGCATTATCAATTAAAATCCATCACTTTACATTACAGCACGTTAGAAGGAGGAAAGGAAGGAACATTGGAAAATATGTTTGTGTGTTTATAATATAGCAATATAATGTAAAAAGTTTGCTATATTACTACTAGGTTATTACCATTATATTATCATAATATTACTGGACTGTAAGGTTAAGTTGATTGCTGACAGATATTAACTTTAGTACGTGTTAAACTTACATTTTCTCCCATAGCAACGTTGTGCACAAGCGCGCGGACGAACATTGGTGGATCAGCTGATACTGTGTTGTGTTGTTCATGTCTTTTCCTTTTTAGTGCTCATTAATCCTCCCCTGCCCTTTAATAATCTCTGCCCGCCAGCCTGTGGTATACTGACTGAGGAGTGGCAGCTGTTGACATCTACTATGAGACAGATTTAACTCTGATTTGAGACGGTTGATTCCTTTTATAATTGTAGGTCACGCCCGAAACGGCTATTGCCGATTTACCAGCTGGAGCGCAGCTGCTTGTACGCTGCAATTCCTCGAGAACGCCACCTCCTGTGTTCCTGAAAACCCCCCCCTTCAAATGCGATAAGTAATCAATACCACTAATATTCAATCCCATCTGGCCTTATATCCTGCCTACAGTGAATGCCTAACACTGGGTCAATGGCTGCTCAGGTAGATGAGGATTAGCTGGCGAAGTGAACAGGATGAAGCGACGAGTCCACCCTGCGTGAGGCTGCGGTTGCTAAACCTCCCACTTCTTCAGTGTGGGCTGGTGGGAGGCCAACGGGAAAACCTCTATAAAACCTTGAAGATCAGAGAACAACCAAGGCACGAGGGCACAGACAGATCTGCTCTCTGGTTTGCTGGCACTGCCATTAGTATATTACATCATTTCTTTGTTATGCAATGTTCTTGTTTGCGCTAATGTGCATCACAGGAGAAGGAGCCAAGCTGACGGCCAAGTACCAATCAGTACCTGTCATTTAAATCTGCATAAATATCCGATCACGATTCAAGAAAACATTTTCAATGCACAACGCATAACATCGTCGCCGATAACTGCAGCAGGATTCTGTCGCGAGTGACTCACAGTAATGAGTCTCATCCCACCTCTGCACTTCAAAGTCGGTGACATATCGTTCGTCTGTTCTTAATCAATATTTCATGGCTAAATGTATAAAGGATCAAGACGTTGTAGCTAAAATGATTCCTTGTAACTGCAAGGGGAGACATATTTAAATACAAGAGAAGCTTCTTTCTTTCTATGATAAAAGTAAATTATATATATATATATTTATATAGCACATGCCTGGTACTCTTAATGTTATTATGTCATTGAACACTATACTATGAACTTTTAGGGCAATAATATGACCTGAATTTGATCACTTGGAAAAGGAGGGGGGGAAAGGAAATGAAGCAGCATAATTGCCTGCAACAGTTTGTATAAGGAAGCAGAGGCCAGTCATTAGGTCTCTGCAAATCCAATTGACTTCCACACCGATTCGAGCAGGCATTTACTGTAAGGGTTTAACTGCACAACACACGCATCAGTCTCTCAGATGTTGTCAACATTCAAACTGTACCTCGTAAAATAAGAACATCCAGTGCTCCAGGAGCTTCATAAGCGTTAGAGCGACAAGACAAACAACAGAACAGGTAGAGCATTCGTCATCAAAGCGTGTTTCTCAGCATACTCATGATGTCTTCAAATGGGACTACGGAAGAGGATTAGGGCCACGGAGAAAAAAGAAAATTGAGTTCTGACTTTAAACTCAAAATTCTGACTTTAATCTCAGAATTCTGAGTTTTAAAGTCAGAACTCAAATTTTTTTTTTCTCCGTGGCCCTAATCCTCTTCCGTACATATGAACACATGTTCACAGGGAACGTTTTGAATGTGACACACTTGGGGCTCTGTTTTATACCTGGTGCAAAGCAAGTATTTTTCATAGTTAGGCTTGTTTAAAGGTGAAGTAAGTAGTTTATAGTGCCATCTAGAGGAGAGGCTGAAATTTACAACAAAGAACTGCTCCTCTGCTCACCCCCTCCCTTCCCTGAGCGCTACGGTGTCCTCAGCTGGTCAAATGTCGTCCTCGCCGTCTTTCTCCGTGTCAGCAGATGAGGTTCGGGAGAGGGCGGAGCTACCGCGGCCGTAGCAGACGAAGCGGAGAGAGTGGAGGCGGGACTTCCTGCTACAAGTAAAGAGACGCTTGATTTGTTCTCTCGCGTTTGTCCTTACAGGCTCCGGTAGAAACATGGCGTCTCTCTGCTAACAGTGGCTATGCAACCGCGGCCCGCGACCATGTTATTTTACATGACTTTTTGAAACACTACGAAAATGAAACAAAAACTATTATACAGCGACTAGACAATGCAGGAGCACATAATATGTATAAAAAAGTGGATTTTGGGTCATATAAACCCATAAATACTACACATTGTCCCTTTAAATGGCACATGCACTTACATGGGCAGGTTTCACAATGTATGTACACTCTGCTTGTTACACACAGTGACGTGCTTCAGTGCTTCAGTGCTTCAGTTCAGGATCAGTAGACGGTGGATGTAGATGGTCCACCAGCCAAGGACCATGTCCCGATGCTGCAACCGTAGATTATACACTCACCTACTTTCATGGGCAGAGAGTCATTCACTTATCTAGTTTCCTGCATTCACCATTTAAATAGCAACAGGTGTCTATACAGGGACAAACAGTCTAACAGCCAATATAACCTTTCATCCAAATTTGTGCAAAAAACAAAGACATTTCTTCTTCTGTCCTCTTTGTGTAAGCTCTTTCCATGTGGCCATCTTTGATTTTGCTGCATGACCTTTAAGAGCACTCTGCTTTATCGTCATTCCACTGCTTATAGCAGCCAAGGAAGGAAAAGAAATTTGTAATGGGAGTTCCATTTTTTTTTTAGTCTGCAGTAAAGAGAAAGAGGAGTGCAGAAAGTGTAACGTGATTCTAAAATGATAAGACTGCATGGTCACAGCTGGGGCACCCTGATATGCTTGAGACTTCATTATGCCTGAGGTGACAGGGGACCAACTTCTCTGTCCTGAATTAATCTACACAGCTCCGCTCATATGGCTGAGAATGAGCTGCAGTACTGATTCTCAGTGATGCCTCCTTCTGTATCTTGTGTTTTTTTTCCCTGCAAGGAAAGATGAACAGAGGAGGGCAATACTTTGCTGACACTGATTTTGATTTATCCACATGCTTCCTCAACAGCATACTACACGAGTAACTGTACCCCGTTTTCTTTTCTTATTTCTTATACCTTGAGTCACCGGCCAAGTTTGAAGCCTGTCAGGCGACCTGTCGGGACTGTTATGCAGTTAACAGACAGACAGAACTTGAAAACTCAAGGATCATCAACATATCAAGACACATACTTCATATTAAATTGGTTTAAAAAATCCAGTACAACATGAACGGACTCATCTCGAGAAACACAAAACAATCTAGCAATATTTTTTCATGATATTTCAATATATCTAAAACATTGGTTCTCAAAGTGCGGCCCGGGGGCCAATGGCGGCCCGCAGAAACATTTCTGGCGGCCCCGCAATGAATTACAGTTGATAGTTTTAATCCAGGAGCTACTAAGCTTGTTAAATGTTTATTGGACATTACTGGATACAGACCAATAAGTGTAAACAAAAATACTGGGTATTTACCTGGTTTCTATATGGTGAATTTTAGTGTATTATTGGGTTATAAGCTGGTAATAAGCAGGTAGCTACAGCCCCCAATTACTAGCTATTTACCCAGTAAATATATGGTAACAGAAATGTGTTACTTGGTATTAACCTGTAATTAGAAGGTAAGAACAATGGCCAAAATACTGGTTAATTAGCCAGTAAATTATAAAGCGTTATTATATTAATGCTTAAATTACATTATATTAACGCTTATATTACTTAACGCTAAACTGTAGAACTGCAATCTGGTCATTAAAATTAGTACAAATGGGATTTCTTTCAATTTTTTTCCTTTTTTTTCCTTTGGCGGCCCTCAGTCCAATGTTGGGTTCCTAAATTGGCCCTCAGGTATTAACACTTTGAGAACCCCTGATCTAAAAGAAACATATGAACAGACGGTGTCTTTCTACATCAAGAAATACTGAAAACGGTGGAGTTGACGTTACCATGATAATGCTTTTCTCCTGCCACACTGGTTCCCAGCAGTCGGTCAACCTTTGTGTCCACATGACTGACTCTTGCTTTTGATCTGAGACGGAAAATCACACCCTTCAACGTCCACGCTCATGGTAGAGTGGATTACAACAAAGGCAAGAGCAGATGCCTGACATAAGTGATGACGAGAAAAGAACATCAAGGCTTCTCAGTGGTGGACGATTGTATTGTGTTGAATATAAAAAGCCGACACATGGAGTTAAACCTAATGGACCTGAAAACAGCAGTAGATGATGGACATAGTCAGTGTCTCTGAATAGAAGAAAAGCAGTACAGAGAAGATACTTGAATTTCAACCTATTGGCATGTGACCTTTAAAAAAAAAGAAGCTCTTCATTTCAAAAGACAATTAAACGTTTTCAGATGAGGCACAAATATACCAGAATATGTCAGTGAATAATAGTCAAATAATTAATGTGGACCATGAGAAGGCAGATATTTACATAATTACAAATAGTTATTCATTAGGTCTTTTTATTTTCTACTTTCTTGGAACTTAGCACCTTTTTTATTAATGTATCTATCCACTGATATTTTTCCACCTTCCCCTGTTTATACTCTGTATGATTCTGTCATGGGAAAGATAAGCAAATTAGCTTTGTCGAAAACCACAACAATTTAAAGGGACACTGTGTAGTATTTATGGGTTTATATAACCCAAAATCCACTTTTTAATACATATTATGTGCTCCTGCATTGTCTAGTCGCTGTATAATAGTTTTTGTTTCATTTTCGTAGTGTTTCAAAAAGTCATGTAAAATAACATGGTCGCGGGCCGCGGTTGCATAGCCACTGTTAGCAGAGAGACGCCATGTTTCTACCGGAGCCTGTAAGGACAAACGCGAGAGAACAAATCAAGCGTCTCTTTACTTGTAGCTGAAGTCCCGCCTCCACTCTCTCCGCTTCGTCTGCTACGGCCGCGGTAGCTCCGCCCTCTCCCTCGCCTCACGAACCTCATCTGCTGACGCGGAGAAAGACGACGAGGACGACATTTGACCGGCTGAGGATACCGTATAGCGCTCAGGGAAGGGAGGGGGTGAGCAGAGGAGCAGTTCTTTGTTGTAAATTTCAGCCTCTCCTCTAGATGGCACTATAAACTACTTACTTCACCTTTAACACAACGAGTACTAGACTTTTCAGTTAAATTATTGGTAACACTTTATATTACAGTGCAGTAACATGATAACAGTATGATATTGGATATTGGATGTTGGATATTTGTGCAGTATTATGGCAATACATCGTATGTCTAAAAGAACATTCATTCATCTTCTACTGCTTTATCCCCCACACGAGGGTCGCCAGGGGCGCTGGTACCAACCGCAGCTGACATAGGGCGAAAAGCAGGGTACCCCCAGGACAGGCCAATACACAGAGATAAACAACCATTCACTCTCTCACACACCTCAATATCACCAATCTCCATGTCTTTGGACTCTTGGAGGAAGCCAGAGTACCTGGTGAGAACCCACATGCATACTGGGGGAAAATGTAGGAAACTATAAAAATTTAAATAATATTTAGTTCCAAAACATCCAGTTGTGTTATCATCAGCCATCCGAAGCTCTGAATAAACAACCGGCGTATGACCTTTACATTTCCAGGATTCAAAAATGGTATATTATAAATGTCACCTGTTTCATTGTGATCACTGATTTGCAGTAAAAAGGGGGAGTGGAGCTCCTGACGCCAGCTTTGCACATCAATCAGCAATCATTTACAGGTTTAGGTGTCAATTTCTCACGGGTTTATCCAAAGACAAAGACATAGTCAACAACAAGCATATTAATGAATAAAATAATATATTATAGTTCCTTCCACAGCAGCCCCTTAAAAGTCAGTGAAATCCAAACTGCCAATGTTTTCCCAGTGCTCTCTTGTTTGTGTCCTTCATTTTCCGTGCAAAACAACACAACATCACCGTTGCAAGCCAAGCTTTGGCAACGCGTAATCTGACCTTCTGCTGGACAACTTGATGATTACTTTATAGCGGAACTAGACCGGAAGTTCCTATTAACGCTGTTTTTTGGTGTGTATCTGCGTCATTACCTTGTTTATGAAGCCCTGACGCTTCGAAACAAACAGTTCAGCTACTGCTGAGAACGTTGTGTTTTATTGTAATCTAGGGGCTCAACGAGATCACTGAAAATCCCGTAATAGTTACGTAAACAGTGGTTCTCCTGAACAACCGATTGTCCTGCTCCGGGCACTAGTCCGGGTACATCCGGTTGCGTACATTGAACCGCAGAAGAAGAATAACGTCCGTTGTGGAGGTGTTTCACGAGCAACAGTGTCTTCTGACTCTGGGTCTGACTCCGGGTCAAAGGTCGTCAAAGGGACTGCGGCGGGGAGTCGTGAAGAAGCTATTTTTAAACACTGTTAAAACAATGTTTTGATAATGAGGAGCAGTGCATCCGCCGTTCCAGAGGGGGGCGCTGCGCTTCTGAGAACGGATGTGCTGGATAGTACTGGCCAATCACAAGACTCTGTCTTCTGGGGGTGAAAGTTCACTCTGAAATCTCGCAGCAGAAAAACACCGTCAGAAAAGAGGATTTCTATCGGCTCGTTTACAGCAACTAGGAGGTTTTTGACCATAAAAACAAGTTAATATATGTAAGTAGACCTCCATAACTAACATTTATGTGCAACAGGACCACTCTGTGACCTTTAATACATTTCTAGACTGTATATTTTGAATATCATCAACACAGCATCTTGTGGTCATATTCATTATTATCTAATGCGTTGTCTACTTCTTTCTCCTCCACATGATGCTCGTGACGGAGTTGGAGGAATCCAGAGTTCCCGGAGAAAACCCACGCACACACAGGGAGAAAATCGCAAAACTCCACATAGTAAGGCCTGATCTGGCAGCCTTCTTGCTGTGAGGCAACAGTGTTAGCCATGGTGGCACAACCTATTATTAGGAAGAAGAATTTCCCAGGGTGCACTACATGACGTTCACCTGTTCTCACAAGAGTCGAGTGTTTGTATGTAGCGCCTAGAGTTTTTATTTTTATTGTTAAACAAGAATTATTTCTATTGGAAGTGTTTATTCACTAATAATTAGTGACATTCACTGACTTCTTACCACATGTGTGTCCTGGAGGACGGCATCATAACAGGACACTAAATAAGATGGATTGTTTGCTTGATGTTTACATCACTGTTGGAAATAATAAGAATATTCTTAAAGGGGAAATAAGTAGTTTATAGTGTCATCTAGAGGAGAGGCTGAAATTTACAACAAAGACCTGCTCCTCTGCTCACCCCCTCCCTTCCCTGAGCGCTACGGTGTCCTCAGCCGGTCAAATGTCGTCCTCGTCGTCTTTCTCCGTGTCAGCAGATGAGGTTCGTGAGGCGAGGGAGAGGGCGGAGCTACCGCGGCCGTAGCAGACGAAGCGGAGAGAGTGGAGGCGGGACTTCCTGCTACAAGTAAAGAGACGCTTGTTTTGTTCTCTCGCGTTTGTCCTTACAGGCTCCGGTAGAAACATGGCGTCTCTCTGCTAACAGTGGCTATGCAACCGCGGCCCGCGACCATGTTATTTTACATGACTTTTTGAAACACTACGAAAATGAAACAAAAACTATTATACAGCGACTAGACAATGCAGGAGCACATAATATGTATAAAAATGTGGATTTTAGGTTATATAAACCCATAAATACTACATATTGTACCTTTAACTATACACGTTGTGTATCATAAGTCTAGTTTTTAGTTATTTTAATATGTACTAAATATTTGAATTACTAGATGTTGGGAACATCACTAACATCGTCTGGTATCTTTTATTTAGTAAAAAAAAAAAGTTTATAATTTAGTGTTTAATGATTAAATAATACTCTACACCTCATATGGGAGTACTGGCACTTATTTTTCCCGTCACTTGATCTTGAATAAAAGGTGCACTCATGCAATAATTTTTAATTGAATCATTAATACGTTTAACGATGCCCCAGGTTACTGTATATCCACCAGGTTGCAGCTCTACCCTGTAACCTGTTGAAATCTTTTCAAGCAAAATTGGTTTGGAAACTGAAATATCTCTAAATTACTTGCATCAAAAATCGGAAATGTAATTGAATTAGGACCTGGTGAATCTGAATCAGGAAGACTGAAGTTATGATAGGACGTTATGTTCGCTGGTAAAGCACCAGTGTGTATTCTGTGATCAATGTAATAACAGGGCTTTAACGTCAGGCAATTCACTGGATCCCCCCACCTGCCATTCACTATGTCTGCCAGAGTCAAACTGGCTTTCTGATTTCCCGATGCCCTGTGTGAACCGAGCGAGAGACTTTTTTTGTCGCCACCACCAGAGTCAATACACAAATGGCATTCGACGTGCAGACCGCTGAGCCCTCTGCATTAACGGGCCAAGATTGACACACCGTTAAAGGTTTCTCTGTGCGAGACGGGTCAGTGCTCTGTTTGAGAATAACAAGCAGCGTGTCATCTCCTGGGTGACTCAGGAACCTCTGACTGATTCCTCCGCTGAGTCACACACAGTTTCTTAGTCAGACTTTTCATTTCATACCAGCTGCAATTATTATCCGGTGAGTGTGTTTGGTTTCTGAAAGCATGTCCAATCACAAAAAGTCAAAAAGACGAAAGTTTCCGCAATGAAGATCACGCAAAGGCAGTGTTCCTGCATTTTTTCCACTCATTAGCTATTTATTATTTCCAGATAGAAAGACAACAGAGTCACAGTCATTGATATTCGACAAAAGAACACAAGATAAGCGCCGCTCTTGTCAAGTCTGTCTCTAAATAATGATAATAATATTAATAATATACATGTTTAAAAACAAATCAAATATATAAGTTTTACTTTGACCAAATGTGAAGTTACTTCCTGAAATAGATGGACACTAATTATTTCATAAATGTCACACTATCAAGAGTAAATGTCATCATAATATATCACACAACCATTAAGCTCTATGACACACACACAGTATATATGTACATAATTGTAAATATCATCAGTTTGCCCTTCAACGTTACACTTTTGCCAAAATCCAGTAAAGATATGTTTATATAAATGAAACCAAATTGTCTCAGGGGTTCGAGGGGGTCACTACTTCTGAGACTCTACGTGGCAAAGGTCCTTGAAAAAAGAGTGACAAGAAAATTGCATTTATTCCCACTTGGATGAAAACATCACCTCGGAATAATTTCTTTCCAGTTATTATTTCCCAGGTCCCAATTTCACAGGTTTTTACAGGTTTTTCCGCGCCCACACACATGTGCCATTCACTGTGGGAAAAGGTGAGAATTCATTCATTTGTGGGTCCTTTTGCAAGGATTGTGGCGGCATATATAATACCACCTAAATGTGTATTTAATAGTTGTTCTTTGTGTGTGAACGTTTTCTAAACATCACAATAGCCCCTATTGATATATGGAGCCTAAGCGTTAAGTGCGCCGTTAAGTGTTTCTTCTCGGTTGAAGAATATCTGGATCCTACAGTGTGATAAACGCACACTTTTGTTATTCTTCTCTTTTTCATTCGACGACATTTTAAATGCAGCGATTATGTCTTCAATATTAGTCATGTTGTATTTGATTTCCATAAAAAAAGAAGACCTCCTGCACATTTTAAAAAATTAAAAGCTGTCAGCGGTTTATTCATCCCTGTTTCCTTCATCAAGCTGTAACCTATAAACATGTCCTGCAGAGGAGGCGGACATCTGTCAGGAGGAGTCAAGCAGATGTTTCACGTCTGGCGTTTGCAAAGCTCGAATTTCCATAGCTCTGCACGCTAAATCATCACAGCATCGTTCTTGCTCCTCAACATGGGAACAGTCATTGCTGCACTGTAAAAAATATCCGTAGATTTTACAGTTAAAAACTGTCAAACCATGACAGAAAAAGACCGTAAACTTAAAAAGACTATAATACAGTTTTCTAACAGTGAATTACCGTAAATATATGTATTTCCCAAAACAGTAATTTTTGCATATTTTTTCCTTATATAACAGTATTATTCTACTGTTAAATAATCTTGCACTGTAGTAATTATGGAAATATCCCGTAATATTTTTAAGAGCCAAAACTGTATCTTTTGCAGGTTTTTTTTTTTTTTGTAAAAAATACATTTTATTAGTGTTAAACTTATTAAACATTGTGTTAATTACGCAAAACCTTTACTTATACAGTACTTTTACGTTAAATATATGGCAAGGCATAGTTATTTATATGGTAGAATATTGAAAAAATCAACAACCTTTACTGTAACATCAGCAGTAGTTCTATCCTTTTACCGTAATGTAAGAAAAGGTTCTACCGTATTTATTACGGTAGAATTCTGGCAACCACAGCTGCCAGTGTTTTACTGTTTTTTACAGTGTGATCACACATCTACACTGTAAAAAAAACGGTTGTTTTTACGGTAAAAAACTGGCAGCTGTGGTTGCCAGAATTCTACCGTAATAAATACGTTAAAATCTTTTCTTACATTACGGTAAAAGGATAGAACTACTGCTGATGTTACGGTAAATGTTGTTGATTTTTTCAATATTCTACCATATAAATAACTATGCCTTGCCATATATTTAACGTAAAAGTACTGTATAAGTAAAGGTTTTGCGTGATTAACACAATGGTTAATAAGTTTTAACACTTATAAAATGTATTTTTTACAACAACAAAAAAACCTGCAAAAGATACAGTTTTGGCTCTTAAAAATATTACGGGATAATTCCATAATTACTACAGTGCAAAATTATTTAACAGTAGAATAATACTGTTATATAAGGAAAAAATATGCAACAATTACTGTTTTGGGAAATACATATATTTACGGTAATTCACTGTTACAAAAGCGGTATTATAGTCTTTTTAAGTTTACGGTCTTTTTCTGTCATGGTTTCACAGTTTTTAACTGTAAAATCTACAGATATTTTTTACAGTGTATTACACCACAGACTTCCTGCACAGCTCCGGCTTTAGTTCTGTGCTACTGTCAAATTTTGGACCAACATTTTTTTTCCCCAAAAATTTTAAAATTTTTAACAACATAGTATAGTATGACGTTTTTGTCAAAATTTGGACCAAATTTTTTTTTTTTTAAATTTGTCAAATTTGGGACGCCATAGTATTATACAACGTTTTGTCAAATTTTGGACCAACATTTTTTTTCCCAAAAATTTTTACAATTTTGAACAGCACAGTATAGTATAACGTTTTTGTCAAATTTTGGACCAACATTTTTTTTCCCCAAAATTTTACAGTTTTGAACAACATAGTATAGTATGACGTGTTTGTCAAATTTTGGAACAATAAAAAAATAAAAAATTGTCACATTTTGGACGACATAGTATAGTATGACGTTTTTGTAAAATTTTGGACCAACATTTTTTTTGAAACAAATTGTCAAATTTGGAACGGCGTATGTCATTTTTGTCAAAATTTGGACCAAATTTTTTTTTGGAAAACATTTGTCAAATTTGGGACGCCATAGTATTGTACAACGTTTTTGTCAAATTTTGGACCAACATTTTTTTTCCCAAAATTTTTTACAATTTTAAACAACATAGTATAGTACAACATTTTCTTTTTAAAGCCACCTTGATGGATACCTTCTATCTGTCTGTCAGTCGCTCAACCTGGTATAACTCCTCAGAGACACAGCTGCTATTTTCACTTGATACCAGTGGCAGAATTATAGAGGAAAACAACACCCAAAGGACACATAATATCCACCTGCATTGTATCCCTGTTGGCTGATATTGATTTAGTATATGGGTTATATAATGTCTGCTGGGGCTTCCATCAACTTCCCCTGCTTTGTTGTCATGCTAAAGATTGTGGATTCTAAGGAAAGCCAGTGAATGGATGAGCAATGCAGTTTGAGTTCAAAGCCAGCTGGATGATTTTTGAATGAATTGCAAAATGTACAAATAACACCAGTTCTTCTTTTGAATCTGAAATGAGTCCCCCCTATAGGAACATTTAATTATTTTCATCTAAATACCACAGTTGTCCTGGTGATCACATCAGCCTTGAAGAGGGCTGTTGTGATTTGCAGCCTTAAAGGTACTGAGTTCAAAAATGTAGCCACATTCAGTGGCAGCTGATGATGAACAAAAAAAAAATTCAGGGGTGTATTTTAATGAAAAGAAGAAAAAAAAAATCACATCATTTTGGCCACATTCTTACATATGGCACCTTTAAACAAAGAAACACATCATTGCAATTAAAGCCCCTTTCTGGGATCATTAAGTTGTGGATTTAGATGCCACTCAAAAATGTACGATTTACTGTAAAAGACAATTCCCGTGTGGCTTTGAGGGTTTGTATATTTTTAGTGGTGGGGTCAGTGATCGCCGTGGTCCTCCCATAACAGACACATTCCAAAGAAAACATGAATAAACAGAACAATATTTCCTCACATTCTTTCCTATAGCGTCAGATGGGCCAATGGCACATCCAACATGTAGTTTGTGTTTAAAGAAATGTATTTTCCCGTCAGTGGTGGACCTCACAAATATAACTGCGCTAAATCACGGTGGGGTTGCATTTAGTTCTGACTGCAAATAATATGTTTGTTGGTTTTTGTGGTTAAAATTATGCCCTCAGCTCTCTGTCCGACAGAAATGTGCAAACTCAAACAAAACAGAAACAAATGATTGCTCTTGACCACACAGCACCGATATGGTTTAGAGTGCTGACTCAGCAGGACACTGAAAAGATTGAAAACTGGTTGTACTTTCACCGGAATCAGGACATTGTGTGTAAGTATTCACAAAGTATTCATTTCATAATGTTCAAACAAAATTGACAGAATGGGTTCTAATCCAACTATCCTCACTAAGTTTACACATGCAACTCATGTTTATCTAATCCATTGGTTCTCAAAGTGCGGCCCGAGGGCCAATGGCGGCCCGCAGAAACATTTCTGGCGGCCCGCAATGAATTACAGTTGATAGTTTTAATCCAGGAGCTACTAAGCTTGTTTAATGTTTATTGGACATTACTGGATACAGACCAATAAGTGTAAACTGTACAACTGTATTTACTATGTCATCAAATTTTGGATGACATAGTGACACAGTATGACGTTTTTGTCAAATTTTGCATTTACATTTTTTCCCAAAAAATTATCACATTTTGGACGACATAGTATAGTATGACGTTTTTGTCAAATTTTGGACCAAATTTTTTTTTGAAAAAATTTGTCAAATTTGGGACGCCATAGTATTGTACAACGTTTTTGTCAAATTTTGGACCAACATTTTTTTTCCCAAAAATTTTTTCAATTTTGAACAACATAGTATAGTATGACGTGTTTGTCAAATTTTGGAACAAAATAAAAAAAAATAAAAAATTGTCACATTTTGGACGACATAGTATAGTATGACGTTTTTGTAAAATTTTGGACCAAAATTTTTTTTGAAACAAATTGTCAAATTTGGAACAGCATGTCATTTTTGTCAAAATTTGGACCAAATTATTTTTTGAAAAAAATTTGTCAAATTTGGGACGCCATTGTATTGTACATCGTTTTCGTCAAATATTGGACCAAAATTTTTTTTCCCCAAAAATGTTTCAATTTTGAACAACATAGTATAGTATGACGTTTTTGTCAAATTTTGGAACAAAATTAATTAAAAAAAAAAAAAATCACATTTTGGATGACATAGTATAGTATGACGTTTTTGTAAAATTTTGGACCGAAATTTATTTTGAAACAAATTGTCAAATTTGGAACGGCATATGTAATTTTTGTCAAAATTTGGACCAAATTTTTTTTTGAAAAAATTTGTCCAATTTGGGACGCCATAGTTTTGTACAACATTTTTGTCAAATTTTGGACCAACATTTTTTTTCCCAAAAAATTGTACAATTTTTAACAACATAGTATAGTATGACGTTTTTGTCAAATTTTGGAACAAAAAAAAAAAAAAGTGTCACATTTTGGACGACATAGTATAGTATGTCATTTTTGTCAAAATTTGGACCAACATTTTTTTTCCCCAAAAATTGTACAATTTTGAACATAATAGTATAGTACAATGTTTTTGTCAAATTTTGGACCAACATTTTTTTTCCCCAAAAATTGTACAATTTTGAACAACATAGTATAGTATGACGTGTTTGTAAAATTTTGAAACAAGATATAAAAAAAAAAAATTGTCACATTTTGGACGACATAGTATAGTATGACGTTTTTGTAAAATTTTGGACCGAATTTTTTTTTGAAACAAATTGTCAAATTTGGAATGGCATATGTCATTTTTGCCAAAATTTGGACCAATTTTTTTTTTGAAAAAAATTGTCAAATTTTGGACGCCATAGTATTGTACAACGTTTTTGTCAAATTTTGGACCAACATTTTTTTTCCCAAAAAATTGTACAATTTTGAACAACATATATAGTATGACGTTTTTGTCAAATTTTGGAACAAAATTAAAAAAAAAAAAAAAAAAGTCACATTTTGGACAACGTAGTATAGTATGACGTTTTTGTCAAATTTTGGAACAAAATTAAAAAAAATAATAATTGTCACATTTTGGACAACATAGTATAGTATGACGTTTTTTTCAAATTTTGGACCAAAAACTTTTTTCCCCAAATATTGTAAAATTTTGGAACAACATAGTATAGTATGTCGGTTTTGTCAAATTTTGGACGCCATAGTTAAATGGGATTTATTTCAGTTTGTTTCCCTTTGGCGGCCCTCAGTCCAATGTTGGGTTCCTAAATTGGCCCTCAGGTATCAAAACTTTGAGAACCCTTGATCTAATCTGTATCAACAACAGTTTACTTCCTTTCTGTCAATAGATATAGATGTGCCTCGGGCTATTTCCTGCTCAGGAGTCGAGTTTTCAAGCAGCCAGTGGAGAATCAAAGAGGTTAGCCTTGTGACAGTTGAATCCCAGTCTTAATGCTCAGATAACCAGCTGCTGGCTCAACCTGAAAGAGTGGTGTTAATCCGCTATATAAACCTTTGGCAATTAAGGTTATGAGGAGAAGTGCCAAAATGCCATCCATTCCTTTGAGCAGGTGAAACTGGCAGTACAACAAAGCATATAAACCATGTACAAAGGCTGTGTTCTCTCTGAGTTTAAATTTAATTCTCTGTCTTTTGGCTTTGATCATTCCAAAAGTGCCTGAGGGGAAAATCATTTTCAAAAACTGCTACAACCTGTCTAATTACAAGCAAATGGGATTGTGGTTTAATTACAGGGCCTTTACTCCGCATTTGAACTTATCAGAGGGAATCTTCTCTGGCCGTAAAAGCTTTAGCATAAAGCATGTCATCAACAAAGAGCATTCATATGTTAATTTCAGATGACTTAATGTGAAAGAAAATGTCAACTGTAAGAGCAAAAAGGAGACTCTATGTTGTGACGAAAAGGCCTGTTAAGATTTACTTGCCCTTTCCCTGATTGTGCAGCAATTACCATGTGTTTTACTGCATCAGTACTTGCAGTGTAGAGCTGTTGCTGCAGCGTTTACATTTCTGTCCAAAGTAATACATCAGTGCATTTATCAAGACTCCTAATCTCAACAATAACAATGTGCCTATAGTAACTTGCCTTTCGCGTTATTATGTTCTGTGTGTTACTGCACTCTGTAGTCAGAAAAGAGTGCCCATTAGTAAGTGCATATTATCTAAATTAATTATGGTTTGGTTTTTATTACCTTACATAAGCCTTTTATATTCACGTTAGGCAACAGTGTTCACCGTCTTTAAGAGTGAAGCCTGAAGTGACAAACCTAACAGAGTGTGCCTTGTTTGGAGCGACAAATGTAAAAAATTGAACAAAGGGATTTTTAAAATATCTGTATCTATGGGAACGCCAGTGTACAGACAACTCGACACACTTGTTTGACAACGTCATCCTTTTGGTAAACAAAGGAGCAAACAATGGTTCCTGGTGGTCTCCTAACAAGAGGGGAGGGTGAGTGAGTGTGTTGCAATCAGAAGACACATTATACTTCTACGACTGCGTAATGCGTTATCCGTCTGCGTCACCACAGCGACGCCTCGAGCCTTTATACTTCTGCGTCGTGGTGACGGACACGAGCTGCAATTTCCCACCCAATCAGTAGGGGTCGCTGCGCAAGGTTGTTCTGCTTCAGGCTACAGTGAGCAATGGCGTCCGAGAGAGAAAGAGAGAGAAAGACTGTTGTTGTTGAAACAGTGGCCGTTTTTCACTTTTCTGTGTGACGGAACGCAGTTTTAAGATAATTCGAGGCGAGAAATTGGCCATTTAGAGTCTAAACATGTGCTGTGTGTGTTAAGATATGACGTATTTATTGTGAAAATGTCATTTTTGTCAAAATTTGGACCAATTTTTTTTTGAAAAAAATTGTCAAATTTGGGACGCCATAGTATTGTACGTTTTTGTCAAATTTTGGACCAACATTTTTTTTCCTAAAATTTTTTACAATTTTGAACAACATAGTATAGTATGATGTTGTTGTAAAATTTTGGAACAAAATAAAAAAAATAAAAAAAATTTCACATTTTGGACGACACAGTATAGTATGACGTTTTTGTAAAATTTTGGACCGAAATTTTTTTTGAAAAAAATTGTCAAATTTGGAACGGCATGTCATATTTGTCAAAATTTGGACCAAATTTATTTTTGAAAAAATTTGTCAAATTTGGGACGCCATAGTATTGTACAACGTTTTTGTCAAATTTTGGACCAACATTTTTTTCCCAAAAAAATTGTAAAATTTTGAACAACATAGTATAGTATGACGTTTTTGTCAAATTTTGGAACAAAATTAAAAAAAAAAAAAAAATTGTCACATTTTGGACGACATAGTATAGTATGACGTTTTTGTAAAATTTTGGACCGAAATTTTTTGTCTAAATTAGAGTCTAAACATGTGCTGTGTGTGTTAAGATATGACGTATTTATAGTTTGGCAGCGGCGTTATCGGCGGGGATCAGCTCCGCGTCTGCGGACGCTCGGGTGCGCACTGTGAGCCGGCACAGAGCAGCTTCGCTCGGCCTGTCCTGAGGACCAATCGCAGCTCTTGCCGTCTCCGTTGTCCCTTGACGGAGTGACGGACACTTAAAGGCTCTTCGACAGGCTCTGCGTTGACGCAGAGCACTTTACGCAGGAGTATAAATTGGGCTTTAGAGGTCACTAAATCTTACACACTAGACCTTTAACTCAAAGTTCACGAGCAAGTTGGTGTGCAAAGCTTTTAACTGTGTGCTTGTGCGGGCTTTGACGTATAAAAAAGCTCAGGGGTTCAACAAGGTTTTTGCACATGAAAAGACGACAAGGGAAAAAAGAGATTATGGATATATTGGTATGCAGTCTGGTGCAGCATTGCCCCCCCCACACACCCCTCAGTAATGCAGATAACACTCATAATATGAAAGGTCTCCATGTGAGACACGAGACAAGTATATAAGGCTGCTTTTCTAAAAGTGTGCAGCAGCTGTGAAAAGGGCATTTCCTATTCGATGACTGTAATTTTCGAAAAAGAACTCAGGTGGCGTGAAAAGGTGTGAGGTTTAATGGCCCCCGTGGATGGACAGATCAGCACCTCAGCAGATGATCAGGGCACATCGCATTAGTCTGGAGGCTCTTTCGCAACTGGTGGCATTTGCAATTGACTTGCATGAGTCTAAAATAAAAGGATTATCAAATAAGAGTGAAATGAGGCATTAGAGACACTCATGAATATCAATTTTATACACAGTGTATTGTCAAGAGACATCATTTTACCATTATGTGAAATGTGCTTGGTCTCAGTTATCAGTGTTATGACAAAAATCAGCAGTGACAATGCATTTTTTATCTCATTCAGGATTTTAAATGTGGGTCTTTTATCTAAAGTGCAGGCCCACGCATACATAGTAGCTAATAATATTAAATTAAACTACAGTGGATTGAGCTGCTCCCCCCCCCCCCCCTTGTTTCTCTTTGGGCTGAATCATCCATCTGGACATAATGAATAATCATTACTATCACTAATGTAGCAACACTGCTATTATTGTTGTTGATGTTCTTTGTTGTTGCTCCTGCAGCTGTTATTCTCTCTAAAAAAACATGAGAGGGAAAAAAAATCTTCCTGTCTTTTAATTGTTTCTGTTGTTCAGTGGGAATCAGCAGGCGCCAGGTGGTTCTCTGAATCTCATTAACACAGACGTTACTATATGTTTACCTGAATCTAAGATTGCACAACAGTTCGTCAACAGTCTCATTCTTTTCTACTTTATATCAAAGTCCCCATGACATCAAAATCAACATGTTAGTGCTTTAATCGCATGTATTTTGTTTGAAATGTCACCGAAACATCCGTCACTCATTGTCTAATGCTTTATCCTCCACATGAAGGTCATGGCAGGCTGGAGAAAATCCGAGCTGACAAAGGACAAAAGGTGAGGAGTGTTGAATACCATCCAACAATATACAACGAGTCATGCATTTTTTTGAAGAACAGGTTTTATCTCATGAATACTTGTCATAATCAACCAGTAGTTGTCATGGAAAGACCATATTGAACTGGTCTGCAAAAAGACAAAATGAATGCTCTGTCAATAAAGATTGATTGATTGATCTACAAATAGGTCCACAAATATTGGTACATCGACACAATTCTCTTTATTTTGGCTCTATACACCACGACTATGGATTTGAAATGAAACAAACAAGATGTGTTTTAATTTGAGGGTATTTACATCCAAATCAGGTGAACGGTGTCAAAAAGTTTATCACAATTAGACTGAAAAATCAAAACAAACCCATCAGCCCATATCAACTGTTTGGAACATTCTTAAAAAGAAAGAATGCACCGGTGAGCTCAGCAACACCAAAAGACCTGGAAGACCACAGAAAACCACTGTGGTGGACGACAGAAGAATTCTTTCCCTGGTGAAGAAAACGCCCTTCACAACAGTTGGCCAGATCAAAAACACTCTCCAGGAGGTAGGTGTATGTGTTTCAAAGTCAACAATCAAAAGAAGACTTCACCAGAGCGAATACAGAGGGTTCACCACAAGATGCAAACCATTAGTGAGCCTCAAAAACAGGAAGACGATATTAGAATTTGCCAAACAACACCTAAAAAAGCTGCTACAATTCTGGAAGAACATCCTCTGGACAGATGAGACCAAGATCAACTTGTACCACAGTGATGGGAAGAGAAGAGTGTGGAGAAGGAAAGGAACTGCTCATGATCCACAACATACCACCTCATCAGTGAAGCATGGTGGTGGTAGTGTCATGGTGTGGACATGTATGGCTGCCAATGGAACTGGTTCCCTTGTATTTATTGATGATGTAACTGCTGACAAAAGCAGAAGGATGAATTCTGAAGTGTTTGGAGCAATATTATCCGCTCATATTCAGCCAAATGCTTCACAACTCATTGGACGGCGCTTCACAGTGCAGATGGACAAGGACCCAAAGCACAACAAGTATTGCAATACAGTGGCTACAACTGTGTTGCTTTTATTTTGAAAAGCCTGACATATGGACACGTATCTGGGTCTGTCTGCACAGGACAGGAAATGACATCAGAGGCTACTGGGAGCTAACAGCAGTTAGAATTTGGAAAAGTGATCATTTGCAGGCTCTAGCAGGCACATTGGTGTCATATATGACATGGACAGATAAATCCTCTGAGGCTGGAAGTCTGTGTAGGACTCTGTGCTGCACTGTGGAGCCATGAATAGAACTTTTCGTGGACTTTGCGGACTTCCGGTTTTCGGATACCGTTGCTCTCGCCAGCATGTGTTCGCTTGTTCGCTCGAGTGAGTCATGTTTTTTCACACTTTGCCGACTGATAGGCCCTCCAGAGTTCCAAATACAGTGTGAGGATTTAAAATGATTAAAACGTTGATTTTGCATAATATGTCCCCTTTAATATTGAGCAGAATTAATTCAGCCCATTGGTCCACAATATTTTATGTTTCTCATGTGGAAAATAATTGCCCACTACTGCCTTGGAGGGACATGAGCTGACTGCATTGCATGGAGGAAAGGCGGGATATGAAATGACAGGAGGATTAAAGACAAGAACAACTTAAAAACAAAAACAAAAACTAGAGTTAGTGTAACTACATTACACATCCACTCTCACTGTCAATGTAGAGTGTTTAATTTGCCAGATCTGCATGTTTTTTGGCCTGTGGGAGGAAACCAGAGAACCCAGGGAAAACCCACGCACACACAGGAAGCATATGCAGAGAGGACCTTGTCACGAACCCACGTCTTCTTGCTGCAAAGTCAAGAGTGCTAACCGCTGCACCATCAGGGTGGCCCAAAATGTTGATCATCCTCTGCTATTCACTCTATCACCATGAGCCGTTGCACTTCAAGACTACACTACAATATGCTTTTGAATGACAGCAGGAGTCGTCGTCCTCTGAATCCTGCCTGTTACATATCCCCTGCTGTCAGGTGAAGTCAAATTTAAATTTAAATATAATTACACTAATGAAGCCTTTGGTCCAGAGTAAATGTCGTGATGTGCTGATGAAAGCAGCTTTGATCTAAAAAAAATAACCCAGGAAGCTGAATCGCCTGCTGGACCCACGCATGGAATCCAAATAGTCCTGATCTGCGGAGACTCGAGTCAGGGAGCTCAAAGCAGAGCATGTGCAGAGAGAGGGAGAGCAAATGAGATAAGAGTATGAAAAAGGAACGAACAGACAATCAAAACTCATTTTTTTTATCATGATCTCCCAATTTTCTGCCTGTCCCCGACTCGCTTTGTTTCAAAGCTTCTTCCTTGCTACCTTTTTCTCTGCTCATCCCTCAAACTGAAAAACCTGCCAAACCATTCACTGTGTTACCGTGAGGATTCATGCTAAACGTCTGCAGCGTCCTATGTTCACACTATATGTTTGTGTAGCCTCACAGTTCTCATTAGTTGAGTATTTCTGGAAACGATTCAATTTCATATACTGGAATTATACTAATCAGTCTGTTATTGTCTGTTGTTTTAATAGAAAAACCTCACATCTGGCCACGCACACAATTAGAATTCCACGATGTAAACTCAAGAAAATGGACTCAGCTCATCTCCATTAAGATTTTTTTTATTTTTTTTTATCAAATAATACAATAACTTTAACTCTATGAAGCCTTAAGTGAACACACATCACATACCAATAATCTTTATTGCATTCAGTGCTTTTACTCTCAATATTCATGTTTGGATTTTCTGTTGAATGTACACAATGTTTTTACAACCAGTCGTTGGAGGCATTATGTTGTCAGGGTTCTTTTAAAGGTGAAGTAAGTAGTTTATAGTGCCATCTAGAGGAAAGGCTGACATTTACAACAAAGAACTGCTCCTCTGCTCACCCCCTCCCTTCCCCGAGCGCTACGGCGTCCTCAGCCGGTCAAATGTCGTCCTCGTCGTCTTTCTCCGTGTCAGCAGATGAGGTTCGTGAGGCGAGGGAGAGGGCGGAGCTACCGCGGCCGTAGCAGACGAAGCGGGGAGAGTGGAGGCGGGACTTCCTGCTACAAGTAAAGAGACGCTTGATTTGTTCTCTCGCGTTTGTCCTTACAGGCTCCGGTAGAAACATGGCGTCGTGGCAATGCAGTAGCAGTAGCCCGCGACCATGTTATTTTACGTGACTTTTTGAAACACTACGAAAATGAAACAAAGAATATTATACAGCGACTAGACAATGAAGGAGCACATAATATGTATACACAAGTGGATTTTGTGTCATATAAACCCATAAATACTACACAGTGTCCCTTTAAATGCAATGAATAGATTTGATTTTGGTGCAATCTCAACGTCTCACAAACACCACTGAGAAATCTTTTTCACTTTTAAACTAATTAGGATTTGATGGTCAAAGGGTAAACTCACCGTGACCCCGGATCTTGTTACCGCAACAGCTTGTGGGATTTAGTTTTTCTTCTTTTTTTTTATACAAACAGTCCCTTACTCAAAGATGACCTTATTAGAGTTCAGTGTTGGAAGGTCTAGGTCACTATAAAATCACAGGACTATTTTTTTTTTTTTGAATGTGTTTTCTTCAGAAAAAATAACCTTACAGCAAGTGCATGTTACTGTATGTGAGTCTCAGGGAATATGTGTTGACTGAAACTGTAATTATTTAGCTGAGGCTTGCAACAGCTGGCTTGTAATTCTAATTTCATAAGCAAGGATACTCGTGCTTAGTCAATAAGAAACTATACATTTACACATTTATATTGTGGCTAATGCAAGTGCTGCTAAATGCCAGTTCGAAATAAATGTACACTGTGTGAGACGATGGTTAAAACTGACCCCACATCTGAAAATATCTTATCATTTAATTGAAATGACAGATAATGAGCATCTCTGATAATCCTGCTGTCTATTAAATGGCAGAAATGTAATCATTTCTGTGTGAACAAGGTTGCATGATTTGTTCTGCAATGATTGTAAACCTTGGCTGCACATGTTCTAAATGTGTTTCCTCCCCCACAGCAGAGACAGTCACTCCGAGCTCGCTGCACTCGCTGGGTATAAATGTGGGTGTGAGACAGTCATTGTTAGGCCTGTATATCTGGGAACTCAATCCAGGCTCAAGGTGTTTTTCGCTGCATTTGATCCAACAAGAAGGTCTGATACAAACAACAACAGTCTCGTAAATATTAGCGTTTGATGTGTTTCGACGAAAACATCAAAGACATTTGCGGCTATTTGAAATGGACCAATCGATGATTGACATTAACCAAATCTAAATCGCAGCATCATTCGTTTCACGTGACGCTTCTTTTCCGATCTTCTCAGAAGAAGAATACATCTTTTTATGCTTATTTATTCACTGTTTCTACAAACATGTTATTTTTTATTTTTTATTAGTATTTTAAGCCTGTTTTAATTGCTATATGCATAAACCTTGAATGTACTGATTTTATAGTTCTAACCCACTGTCTTTGGAAATGTGGTGTCAAGAAAAGCATCAGAGTTAATAACACATTCAAGACGAACTTGATGGTGAACTGGAGCAGCTAAATGGAATTCAGCCATCATTGCTTTGCTTACTGCAGGGGTGTCCAGACTTGTTCTAACGAGGGCCAAATTTGATAATGTAAAGATTTCCGGGCGGCCAATGGTCCCTTTAACACTTTTTTAAACAGTAAAATGTACACACAAAAGCACTGTTTTATAATAATTTTATTGTCCTTAATTGGTCCCCAATTATCATCTTAGATTTGGAGAAGAAACCAATTCTAAGCCATGCAGGAGTGAACAAATGAAACAATTCTGCATTTCTTTCACATCTGGAGTCAGATATCATAATAATAACATAATAAGATAACATGTGATTGAGGCCGATTTTCTGGCCCAGTCCCTCCCGGGCCATAAATAATACAGCATAGAACTAAAGCTGCGGGCCGTACAACATCTGATTGAGGGCCGTGATTGGCCCCCGGGCCGGACTTTGGACATGCCTGGCTTACTGTGATGTGTCCGAATTATCGACAGGTCACTGTCCTAACGATTCATTTTCTGTCCAGACATCACGTGTCCCCCTGATGGGAACGAGACAGTATTTGCCACATGGGCACCTTGGGCACGAAGCACAAATATTGATTAAAAAAAACAATTCTATTTATTTATTTCTCCAATTGTATATTTTATTTATTTATGACTTTCCTGACGTAAACCCACTGGAGTCAATCGAGAGTGCACAATTAACAATACACAATGGGGATTGGTTACCTTGCTCATGCAGGGCTTGACCAGATGGGGACTCAAACCAGCAACCTTTGGATCACAAGCCACGTTTCCTTTCCAATTGTTCATGGACAGCCAACATTTAAAGTATGTATTAATGACCAAAAGTTGAATTGGTTGTCATTTTTGCAAGACTGGCTGTATTTTAGTAGTTTTATAAAAATCTCATTGATCAATCCTACTAAACATGTTTGTGAAATAAATATGTAAGTAAGTAACCAGATTTTTTTTCATTGGGTGCTCTAATTTTCACTTGAGCGCCTGTGGGAAAATGTCCCCTGACCTTCAAATGATACATCGCTGCTTCTGGTCCATAAGCCCCTGTTGTTTTATAATAGCTTCCATGGCTCTAATCAGGGGTTCTCAAAGTTTTGATACCTGAGGGCCAACTTAGGAACCCAACATTGGACTGAGGGCCGCCAAAGGAAAAAAAAAACGTAATAACTATGTTGTCCAAAATTTCAAAATTTTAAGAAAAAAAAATTAATTTGGTCCAAAATTTGGCAAAAACGTCATACTATACTATGTCGTTCAAAATGTTAACATTTTTTGGGGAAAAGTTTTTGGTCCAAAATTTGGCCAAAACGTCATACTATACTATGTCGTTCAAAATGTTAAAAAATTTTGGGGAAAAGTTTTTGGTCCAAAATTTGACAAAAACGTCATACTATACTATGTCGTTCAAAATGTTAAAAAAAATTTGGGGAAAAGTTTTTGGTTCAAAATTTGACAAAAACGTCATACTATACTATGTCGTTCAAAATGTTAAAAAAAATTTTGGGGAAACGTTTTTGGTACAAAATTTGGCAAAAACGTCATACTATACTATGACGTTCAAAATTTTAAAAATTTTTGGGGAAAAGTTTTGGTCCACAATTTGGCCAAAAACGTCATACTATACTATGTTGTTCAAAATGTTAAAAATTTTTGGGGAAAAGTTTTTGGTCCAAAATTTGACAAAAACGTCATACTATACTATGTCGTTCAAAATGTTAAAAATTTTTGGGGAAAAGTTTTTGGTCCAAAATTTGACAAAAACGTCATACTATACTATGTTGTTCAAAATGTTTAAAAAAATTTGGGGAAAAGTTTTTGGTCCAAAATTTGGCAAAAACGTCATACTATACTATGTCGTCCCTAATTTGACAATTTTTGGGGAAAAACGTTTTTGGTCCCAAATTTGACTAATTTTTCTTCAAAAAAAAGCTTGGTCCAAAATTTTACAAAAACGTCATACTATACTATGTCGTTCAAAATGTTAAAAATTTGGGGGAATAGTTTTTGGTCCAAAATTTTGCAAAAACGTCATACTATACTATGTTGTTCAAAATGTTAAAAATTTTGGGGGAAAAGTTTTTGGTCCAAAATTTGACAAAAACGTCATACTATACCAGGGGTCACCAATCTTTTTGAGATGAGAGCTACCTGAAGGCTAAAGAATAATATGGAGGGCTACCACATTAACATTTTTTTTATTTGTTTACCATTTAAATGATTAATATTATGCATTCAACTGCATACACATTCATTCCAGTGCTTACTCCTAACGATTACCAGTTTTCATAAACAATATCAAAGATATTTTACTGAGCGATCATACGGATACATGCAAGTGAGGTGAAGTGAAGTGAGCCCGCGGGCACCGTATTGGCTGCCTGCGGGCTACCAGGTGCCCGCGGGCACCACGTTGGTGACCCCTGTACTATACTATGTCGTTCAAAATGTTAAAAAAAATTTGGGGGAAAAGTTTTTGGTCCAAAATTTGACAAAAACGTCATACTATACTATGTCGTTCAAAATGTTAAAAAATTTGGGGGGAAACGTTTTTGGTACAAAATTTGGCAAAAACGTCATACTATACTACGTCGTTCAAAATTTTACAATTTTTTGGGGAAAAGTTTTTGGTCCAAAATTTGGCCAAAACGTCATACTATACTCTATCGTTCAAAATGTTAAAAAAAATTGGGGGAAAAGTTTTTGGTCCAAAATTTTACAAAAACGTCATACTATACTATGTCGTTCAAAATGTTAACATTTTTTGGGGAAAAGTTTTTGGTCCAAAATTTGGCAAAAACGGCATACTATATTATGTCGTCCCTAATTTGACAATTTTTGGGGAAAAACGTTTTTGGTCCCAAATTTGACTAATTTTTTTCAAAAAAAAGCTTGGTCCAAAATTTGACAAAAACGTCATACTATACTATGTTGTTTAAAATGTTAAAATTTTTGGGGGAAAAGTTTTTGGTCCAAAATTTGTCCAAAACATCATACTATACTATATCGTTCAAAATGTTAAAAAAAATTTGGGAAAAAGTTTTTGGTCCAAAATTTGGCAAAAATGTCATACTATACTATGTCGTTCAAAATGTTAAAATTTTTTGGGGAAAAGTTTTTGGTCCAAAATTTGGCCAAAACATCATACTATACTATGTCGTTCAAAATGTTAAAAATTTTTGGGGAAAGTTTTTGGTCCAAAATTTGGCAAAAACCTCATATTATACTATGTCGTTCAAAATGTTAAAAAAAATTTGGGGGAAAAGTTTTTGGTCCAAAATTTGGCAAAAACGTCATACTATACAATGTCGTTCAAAATGTCAACATTTTTTGGGGAAAAGTTTTTGGTCCAAAATTTGGCAAAAACATCATACTATACTATGTCGTTCAAAATGTTAACATTTTTTGGGGAAAAGTTTTTGGTCCAAAATTTGGCCAAAACATCATACTATACTATGTCGTTCAAAATATTATCATTTTTGGGGGAAAAGTTTTTGGTCCAAAATTTGGCAAAAACGTCATACTATACTATGTCGCTCAAAATGTTAACATTTTTGGGGGAAAAGTTTTTGGTCCAAAATTTGGCCAAAACATCATACTATACTATATCGTTCAAAATGTTAAAAAAAATTTGGGGAAAAGTTTTTGGTCCAAAATTTGGGGAAAAGTTTTTGGTCCAAAATTTGGCAAAAACGTCATACTATACTATGTTATTCAAAATGTTAAAATTTTTTGGGGGAAAGTTTTTGGCCCAAAATTTGGCAAAAACATCATACTATACTATGTCGTTCAAAATGTTAAAATTTTTTGGGGAAAGTTTTTGGTCCAAAATTTGGCAAAAACCTCATATTATACTATGTCGTTCAAAATGTTAAAAAAATTTGGGGGAAAAGTTTTTGGTCCAAAATTTTGCAAAAACGTCATACTATACAATGTCGTTCAAAATATTAACATTTTTGGGGGAAAAGTTTTTGGTCCAAAATTTGGCAAAAACATCATACTATACTATGTCGTCCCTAATTTGACAATTTTTGGGGAAAGTTTTTGGTCCAAAATTTGGCCAAAACGTCATACTATACTTTGTCGTTCAAAATGTTAAAATATTTTGGGGAAAGGTTTTTGGTCCAAAATTTGGCAAAAACCTCATATTATACTATGTCGTTCAAAATGTTAAAAAAAATTTGGGGAAAAGTTTTTGGTCCAAAATTTGGCAAAAACGTCATACTATACAATGTCGTTCAAAATGTCAACATTTTTTGGGGAAAAGTTTTTGGTCCAAAATTTGGCAAAAACATCATACTATACTATGTTGTCCCTCATTTGACAATTTTTTGGGAAAAAAAGCTTGGTCCAAAATTTGACAAAAACATCATACTATACTATGTCGTTCAAAATGTTAACATTTTTTGGGGAAAAGTTTTTGGTCCAAAATTTGGCAAAAACGTCATACTATACTATGTCGTTCAAAATGTTAAAAAAATTTTGGGGAAAAGTTTTTGGTCCAAAATTTGGCAAAAACATCATACTATACTATGTCGTTCAAAATGTTAAAAATTTTTGGGGAAAGTTTTTGGTCCAAAATTTGGCAAAAACCTCATATTATACTATGTCGTTCAAAATGTTAAAAAAAATTTGGGGGAAAAGTTTTTGGTCCAAAATTTGGCAAAAACGTCATACTATACAATGTCGTTCAAAATGTCAACATTTTTTGGGGAAAAGTTTTTGGTCCAAAATTTGGCAAAAACATCATACTATACTATGTCGTTCAAAATGTTAAAAAAATTTGGGGAAAAGTTTTTGGTCCAAAATTTGACAAAAAAACGTCATACTATACTATGTAGTTCAAAATGTAAAAAAAATTTGGGGAAAAGTTTTTGGTCCAAAATTTGGCCAAAACATCATACTATACTATGTCGTTCAAAATATTATCATTTTTGGGGGAAAAGTTTTTGGTCCAAAATTTGGCAAAAACGTCATACTATACTATGTCGCTCAAAATGTTAACATTTTTGGGGGAAAAGTTTTTGGTCCAAAATTTGGCCAAAACATCATACTATACTATATCGTTCAAAATGTTAAAAAAAATTTGGGGAAAAGTTTTTGGTCCAAAATTTGGGGAAAAGTTTTTGGTCCAAAATTTGGCAAAAACGTCATACTATACTATGTTATTCAAAATGTTAAAATTTTTTGGGGGAAAGTTTTTGGTCCAAAATTTGGCAAAAACATCATACTATACTATGTCGTTCAAAATGTTAAAATTTTTTGGGGAAAGTTTTTGGTCCAAAATTTGGCAAAAACCTCATATTATACTATGTCGTTCAAAATGTTAAAAAAATTTGGGGGAAAAGTTTTTGGTCCAAAATTTTGCAAAAACGTCATACTATACAATGTCGTTCAAAATATTAACATTTTTGGGGGAAAAGTTTTTGGTCCAAAATTTGGCAAAAACATCATACTATACTATGTCGTCCCTAATTTGACAATTTTTGGGGAAAGTTTTTGGTCCAAAATTTGGCCAAAACGTCATACTATACTTTGTCGTTCAAAATGTTAAAATATTTTGGGGAAAGGTTTTTGGTCCAAAATTTGGCAAAAACCTCATATTATACTATGTCGTTCAAAATGTTAAAAAAAATTTGGGGAAAAGTTTTTGGTCCAAAATTTGGCAAAAACGTCATACTATACAATTTCGTTCAAAATGTCAACATTTTTTGGGGAAAAGTTTTTGGTCCAAAATTTGGCAAAAACATCATACTATACTATGTTGTCCCTCATTTGACAATTTTTTGGGAAAAAAAGCTTGGTCCAAAATTTGACAAAAACATCATACTATACTATGTCGTTCAAAATGTTAACATTTTTTGGGGAAAAGTTTTTGGTCCAAAATTTGGCAAAAACGTCATACTATACTATGTCGTTCAAAATGTTAAAAAAAATTTTGGGAAAAGTTTTTGGTCCAAAATTTGGCAAAAACGTCATACTATACTATGTCATTCAAAATGTTAAAAAAATTTTTGGGAAAAGTTTTTGGTCCAAAATTTGGCAAAAACGTCATACTATACTATGTCATTCAAAATGTTAAAACATTTTGGGGGAAAAGTTTCTGGTCCAAAATTTGGCAAAAACGTCATACTATATTATGTCGTCCCTAATTTGACAATTTTTGGGGAAAACGTTTTTGGTCCCAAATTTGACTAATTTTTTTAAAAAATAGCTTGGTCCAAAATTTTACAAAAACGTCATACTATACTATGTCATTCAAAATGTTAAAAATTTTGGGGAAAAGTTTTTGGTCCAAAATTTGGCAAAAACTTCATACTATACAATGTCGTTCAAAATGTCAACATTTTTTGGGGAAAAGTTTTTGGTCCAAAATTTGGCAAAAACATCATACTATACTATGTCGTCCCTAATTTGACAATTTTTGGGGAAAAACGTTTTTGGTCCCAAATTTGACTATTTTTTTTCAAAAAAAAGCTTGGTCCAAAATCGTCATACTATACTATGTCGTTCAAAATGTTAAAAATTTTTGGGGAAAAGTTTTTGGTTCAAAATTTGGCCAAAACGTCATACTATACTCTATCGTTCAAAATGTTAAAAAAAAATTGGGGGAAAAGTTTTTGGTCCAAAATTTTACAAAAACGTCATACTATACTATGTCGTTCAAAATGTTAAAAAATTTTGGGGAAAAGTTTTTGGTCCAAAATTTGGCAAAAACCTCATATTATACTATGTTATTCAAAATGTTAAAAAAAAATTGGGGGAAAAGTTTTTGGTCCAAAATTTGGCAAAAACATCATACTATACTATGTCGTTCAAAATGTTAAAAAATTTTGGGGAAAAGTTTTTGGTCCAAAATTTGACAAAAAAACGTCATACTATACTATGTAGTTCAAAATGTAAAAACATTTTGGGGAAAAGTTTTTGGTCCAAAATTTGGCAAAAACATCATACTATACTATGTCGTTCAAAATGTTAAAAAATTTTGGGGAAAAGTTTTTGGTCCAAAATTTGACAAAAAAACGTCATACTATACTATGTAGTTCAAAATGTAAAAACATTTTGGGGAAAAGTTTTTGGTCCGAAATTTGACAAAAACCTCATATTATACTATGTTATTCAAAATGTTAAAAAAAATTTGGGGGAAAAGTTTTTGGTCCAAAATTTGGCAAAAACATCATACTATACTATGTCGTTCAAAATGTTAAAAAATTTTGGGGAAAAGTTTTTGGTCCAAAATTTGACAAAAAAACGTCATACTATACTATGTAGTTCAAAATGTCAACATTTTTTGGGGAAAAGTTTTTGGTCCAAAATTTGGCAAAAACATCATACTATACTATGTCGTTCAAAATGTTAAAAAATTTTGGGGAAAAGTTTTTGGTCCAAAATTTGACAAAAAAACGTCATACTATACTATGTAGTTCAAAATGTAAAAACATTTTGGGGAAAAGTTTTTGGTCCAAAATTTGGCAAAAACGTCATACTATACTATGTCGTTCAAAATGTAAAAACATTTTGGGGAAAAGTTTTTGGTCCAAAATTTGGCCAAAACGTCATACTATACTATGTCGTTCAAAATATTAACATTTTTGGGGGAAAAGTTTTTGGTCCAAAATTTGGCAAAAACATCATACTATACTATGTCGTCCCTAATTTGACAATTTTTGGGGAAAAGTTTTTGGTCCAAAATGTGGCCAAAACGTCATACTATACTATGTCGTTCAAAATGTTAAAAAAAATTTTGGGGAAAAGTTTTTGGTCCAAAATTCGGCAAAAACGTCATACTATACTATGTCGTTCAAAATGTTAAAACATTTTGGGGGAAAAGTTTTTGGTCCAAAATTTGGCAAAAACGTCATACTATACTATGTCGTCCCTAATTTGACAATTTTTGGGGAAAACGTTTTTGGTCCCAAATTTGACAAAATTTTTTCAAAAAATAGCTTGGTCCAAAATTTTACAAAAACGTCATACTATACTATGTCGTTCAAAATGTAAAAATTTTGGGGGGAAAAGTTTTTGGTCCAAAATTTGGCCAAAACATCATACTATACTATATTGTTCAAAATGTTAAAAAAAATTGGGGAAAAAGTTTTTGGTCCAAAATTTGGCAAAAACGTCATACTATACTATGTCGTTCAGAGTGTTACAATTTTTTGGGGAAAAGTTTTTGGTCCAAAATTTGACAAAAACATCATACTATACTATGTCGTTCAAAATGTTAAAATTTTGGGGGGAAAAGTTTTTGGTCCAAAATTTGGCAAAAACGTCATATTATACTATGTCGTCCCTAATTTGACAATTTTTGGGGAAAAACGTTTTTGGTCCCAAATTTGACTAATTTTTTTCAAAAAATAGCTTGGTCCAAAATTTTACAAAAACGTCATACTATACTATGTCATTCAAAATGTTAAAAAATTTTGGGGAAAAGTTTTTGGTCCAAATTTGGCCAAAACGTCATACTATACTATACTATGTCGTTCGAAATGTTAAAATAAATTTTGGGGAAAAGTTTTTGGTCCAAAATTTGGCCAAAACATCATACTATACTATGTCGTTCAAAATGTTAACATTTTTGGGGAAAAGTTTTTGGTCCAAAATTTGGCCAAAACGTCATACTATACTATGTCGCTCAAAATGTTAAAATTTTTGGGGGAAAAGTTTTTGGTCCAAAATTTGGCCAAAACATCATACTATACTATATCGTTCAAAATGTTAAAAAAAAATTTGGGGAAAAGTTTTTGGTCCAAAATTTGGCAAAAACGTCATACTATACTATGTTATTCAAAATGTTAAAAATTTTTGGGGGAAAGTTTTTGGTCCAAAATTTGGCAAAAACATCATACTATACTATGTCGTTCAAAATGTTAAAATTTTTTGGGGAAAGTTTTTGGTCCAAAATTTGGCAAAAACCTCATATTATACTATGTCGTTCAAAATGTTAAAAAAATTTGGGGGAAAAGTTTTTGGTCCAAAATTTTGCAAAAACGTCATACTATACAATGTCGTTCAAAATATTAACATTTTTGGGGGAAAAGTTTTTGGTCCAAAATTTGGCAAAAACATCATACCATACTATGTCGTCCCTAATTTGACAATTTTTGGGGAAAGTTTTTGGTCCAAAATTTGGCCAAAACGTCATACTATACTTTGTCGTTCAAAATGTTAAAATTTTTTGGGGAAAGGTTTTTGGTCCAAAATTTGGCAAAAACCTCATATTATACTATGTCGTTCAAAATGTTAAAAAAAATTTGGGGAAAAGTTTTTGGTCCAAAATTTGGCAAAAACGTCATACTATACAATGTCGTTCAAAATGTCAACATTTTTTGGGGAAAAGTTTTTGGTCCAAAATTTGGCAAAAACATCATACTATACTATGTTGTCCCTCATTTGACAATTTTTTGGGAAAAAAAGCTTGGTCCAAAATTTGACAAAAACATCATACTATACTATGTCGTTCAAAATGTTAAAATTTTGGGGGGAAAAGTTTTTTGTCCAAAATTTGGCCAAAAAATCATACTATACTATATCGTTCAAAATGTTAAAAAAAATTTGGGGAGAAGTTTTTGGTCCAAAATTTGGCAAAAACGTCATACTATACTATGTCGTTCAAAATGTTAGAATTTTTGGGGAAAAGTTTTTGGTCCAAAATTTGGCAAAAACATCATACTATACTATGTCGTTCAAAATGTTAAAAAATTTTGGGGAAAAGTTTTTGGTCCAAAATTTGGCAAAAACGTCATACTATACTATGTGTTCAAAATGTAAAAAAAATTTGGGGAAAAGTTTTTGGTCCAAAATTTGGCAAAAACGTCATACTATACTATGTCATTCAAAATGTTAAAACATTTTGGGGGAAAAGTTTCTGGTCCAAAATTTGGCAAAAACGTCATACTATACTATGTCGTTCAAAATATTAACATTTTTGGGGGAAAAGTTTTTGGTCCAAAATTTGGCAAAAACATCATACTATACTATGTCGTCCCTAATTTGACAATTTTTGGGGAAAAACGTTTTTGGTCCCAAATTTGACAAATTTTTTTCAAAAAAAAGCTTGGTCCAAAATTTTACAAAAACGTCATACTATACTATGTCGTTCAAAATGTTAACATTTTTTGGGGAAAAGTTTTTGGTCCAAAATTTGGCCAAAACGTCATACTATACTATGTCATTCAAAATGTTAAAACATTTTTGGGGAAAAGTTTCTGGTCCAAAATTTGGCAAAAACGTCATACTATATTATGTCGTCCCTAATTTGACAATTTTTGGGGAAAACGTTTTTGGTTCCAAATTTGACTAATTTTTTTCAAAAAATAGCTTGGTCCAAAATTTTACAAAAACGTCATACTATACTATGTCATTCAAAATGTTAAAAATTTTGGGGAAAAGTTTTTGGTCCAAAATTTGGCAAAAACCTCATACTATACTATGTCGTTCAAAATGTTAAAAAAAATTTGGGGAAAAGTTTTTGGTCCAAAATTTGGCAAAAACGTCATACTATACAATGTCGTTCAAAATGTCAACATTTTTTGGGGAAAAGTTTTTGGTCCAAAATTTGGCAAAAACATCATACTATACTATGTCGTCCCTAATTTGACAATTTTTGGGGAAAAACGTTTTTGGTCCCAAATTTGACTATTTTTTTTCAAAAAAAAGCTTGGTCCAAAATCGTCATACTATACTATGTCGTTCAAAATGTTAAAAAAAATTGGGGAAAAAGTTTTTGGTCCAAAATTTTACAAAAACGTCATACTATACTATGTCGTTCAAAATGTTACAATTTTTGGGGGAAAAGTTTTTAGTCCAAAATTTGACAAAAACATCATACTATACTATGTCGTTCAAAATGTTAAAAAATTTTGGGGAAAAGTTTTTGGTCCAAAATTTGGCAAAAACATCATACTATACTATGTCGTCCCTAATTTGACAATTTTTGGGGAAAAACGTTTTTGGTCCCAAATGTGACTAATTTTTTTTCAAAAAAAAGCTTGGTCCAAAATTTGACAAAAATTACATACTATACTATGTCGTCCAAAATGTGACCATTTTTTGGGAAAAAATTTCAACACCAAAATTGGACAAAAACGTCTATACTGTGTCACTATGTCATCCAAAATTTGATGACATAGTAAATACAGTTGTACAGTTAACACTTATTGGTCTGTATCCAGTAATGTCCAATAAACATTTAATAAGCTTAGTAGCTTGGCGGGCCGCCATGATTGTTTCTACGGGCCGCCATTGGCCGCCGGGCCACACTTTGAGAACCAATGCTCTAAATGTAAGGTAAACTCTTACCTCTTGTCTGTTTTAAAGGAAAACACATAATCCAGGACTGGCTGTATCCACTGGGTGGTCAAATAATTCTGCATTTTGCATCGTCTGAGGTGCACAATCATCTCTGCATTCATCCACAGGACCTGTCAGATTGTGTGCAGCTGGACCCTTTCATTATTTACACTTGAAATGATAATGACATCATGTGTGCACAGCTGCACTATTTGCATCCACACAGCATGCGACCGAATTTCGTGTGACAGAAATGGAAGCGGCGGCTACGGATCCTCCTGCAATATTTACATGCAAACCGAGCTCACAGGTGGAAGGTTTTTTTTTCTTGTGTGATGTAATCACAGGGAAAATAATACTTTGTGAAGAGGAAAAGTACATAAGTCAATCAAGAACTTTGTAAGATGCTGGTTACATCACTGCCATTCTTATTTCAACTGGGCCTAGGAAGCTTATTTTGGGTTTTGAGCTGAGTTTTCTGAGCAAGAGCATCTCACTTTGATTCTCTTTGAGGGTCTGATCCTCATTAGGAACAGGTTTTTGTTTCAATAAGGACTACTGGTCCTGGCAAGGTGGTGTTTAGCTGGTTGAATAATCAACAGGGATGAAGATAAAGTCCATCACTGCGCTGTGCCTGCATGTATACCAATACAGAAGGGTGCTAAAAACAAGCTAATGCTCTCTACCAAGATGCTCGTATAGATAAATATCTTGGACATAGATGTATATAAAAAAGATACACACACACTCAAGGCAGCCTGGGTTGCCAGACCACCAGTGCAATAGTGCACATGACTGATTTAATTAGATCAGGGGTTCTCAAAGTTGTGATACCCGAGGGCCAATTTAGGAACCCAACATTGGACTGAGGGCCGTCAAAGGAAAAAAAAGGAAAAAAACTGAAATAAATCCCATTTGTACTAATTTTAATGACCAGATTGCAGTTCTACAGTTTAGCGTTAAGTAATATGAGCGTTAATATATTGTAATTTAAGGGTTAATATAATAACACTTTATATTTTACTGGGTAATTACCCAGTATTTTGGCCATTGTTCTTACCTTCTAATTACAGGTTAATACCAAGTAACACATTTCTGTTACCATATATTTACTGGGTAAATAGCTAGTAATTGGGGGCTGTAGCTACCTGCTTATTACCAGCTTATAACCCAATAATACACTAAAATTCACCATATAGAAACCAGGTAAATACCCAGTATTTTTGTTTACACTTATTGGTCTGTATCCAGTAATCCAGTAGTAGCTCCTGGATTAAAACTATCAACTGTAATTCATTGCGGGGCCGCCAGAAATGTTTCTGCGGGCCGCTATTGGCCCCCGGGCCGCACTTTGAGAACCAGTGAATTAGATATAATTGTTTTCTAATGAAAATGACCAACATACCTCATCAACATCACCTTTTATTTGCAAAAATATATATATAACTGTATTAAGTAGACTACACCAGTCCAGAAGAAGATAAGATGGTTGGCAAAGGGCTGAGAATAACAGAGTAGAAGATTTTATTTTCATCTGCGAGTTTAACAGATACAACTCTACCAGGCAAGCACGTATACACTTACAATCATGTCAAGCAAGAGGTCTGCAGTCAAGAGACAATTACATGATACAAAAACGTGGCAAAAACGTGATCAAGCGAGATTAGTTAGATTTGACACTGAGTTTTCTGCTCGCCAGTCCTCGGGACTCCGCTCACTTCACACAGCACTTTTGTCAAGTAAGATAGAGACGGTGCACTGAAACAGGAAAATGGTCGACAAAGTAAGAAAAATAGCTTACTCCAATGTTCATTCATAAGAAAGGTAGCATCTGAAATTATCTTTATATAACATGGCAACGTTAGTTTAAATTGATTTAATTCCTTTGAATGTAACCAAATAAAGTTTTTTATTGGTTTTTTTTTATTAATATTGTGTGGCATTTTACTGCTCTTGGGGCTTTGGATGTGTGTGTCATCTCAAATGATGTGCTCCTCAAACCATAATTGAAATTGCATTGTATTCTCTTCACATATACTCGTTTGAGTGTTTGTGTCATTAAAGTGTATTAAATGTAGTTTTATTGTTTTTTTTGGCATTTTAGTCCCTGGTTAACCTCAGAGGTGTTTCTGCTGCTTGGTTGTTTTTAAGTAGACTGGGGATGGAATTTGCTTTTTTTGCCCAACATTGCCATTCAACATACCAAACGCAACATTAATTAAGACATTCCCTTCTATTGACATGAACATGATCACATGGACGCTGCAGTTATTAGTCCCGACAGAAGACATATTCAGTGTAGCTTGTCCAGATTTTGTCCTCGTTTGGATCATTGCTGGTGTAGGCGCAGGTGCCCGTGGAGCTGCAGGCCACCATGTGGAAGCCCACCTCTGTCAGCTTGTCAAAAGCCTGCTCTAGAAAATTATACTTGAGGTAGTAGCGGGATGTGTACCTCTCCGGGGGTCTGTCCGGGTCCCTGCTCTCGTTCAGCGTGTCCCCAAACACCTCTTTGGCCAGAGACGTCTTCCCGCACACGGTGATGCGCGCCACCCTCCTGAATTTGGCATCGGTCTGGATGTCTCTTCCGATGGTGTAGGAGCCGCGGTATCCTATCGTGATGTAGCCAGACTTTCTGGAGTCCAGCGACGGAGAGCGCATGGCACCGCTGACCGACATTGCGCGCAAAGTCTCCATGCAGACGGTGGAACCGCACTGCTGCGCGCCTTCCTCCGTGTCGCTCTGGATGATCTCCTCGCTGAGGGAATTATCTTTACTCACCCGCGGGCTGAGGCGTTTGGCGAGGTCCCGCAGCTGGAAGAAGTCAGCCTCCCTCTGCAGGCGGCTCTTCTCGGGGAAGTAGTCCGGGAGGACCAGGTTCAGGTCCCGGAGATAATCTAGGACGTAGCGGAATAAGAAGCCGTCCCTGTCCAAGAAGAAGCGCCCTTTGCTGTCTCTCGCCAAGTCCTTGGGCGACTTTTTGGTGAACATGTTCCACAGGAGCGAGTCTGGCACGGCGACGAGAGTTGTGTACCTGGTGACGTAAACCTGTCCGCCGACGTTCAGCTCGATGATTTCGGAAAACGGGGAGCAGGACGACGAGTCTCCGCCGCCGCAGCTGGACACCGCGCGCTCCGCGTCAGCCAGTGCCATCGTCGTGAAAAGAGCCGCTGCGCTGATGCGGTGGATGAATCAGAGGCAACACTGAGCAACAAAGTGGCAGCGGCTTGTTTATGAAGCCTGGGCTTGGCGCGCGCGAGCATGCGCGTGCGTGATTGGTTAACTGTTCAGTTACCTAGTATCTTGTGTGTGTGTGTGTGTGTGTGTGTTAGTGTTGCATTCAGAGGCAGGTCAAACTGATTCATTGATTCATTATTGCTCAAAATAAATGTAAGAATCAGCCACAGAATGCCAGAGCCTGCCACTACATGCCACAGAATGCCAGAGTGCCACATAGTGCCACTACATGCCACAGAATGCAGGAGCCTGCCAGTATTATTAATGACAATACAGATGATATTCAATGAACATAAAGAGGAAAATTGCATACAACTTGATATTCAACAGTGTCTAGTTACATTTTGTAGGTTGGAGGTTGAAGTCCAGCTTTTACAAAGACACCTCGTGCTGCTGAGATCCTGGTTCTTGATAGTATCATTAAAGTGTGTGTGTGTGTGTGTGTGTGTGTGTGTGTGTGTGTGTGTGTGTGTGTGTGTGTGTGTGTGTGTGTGTGTGTGTGTGTGTGTGTGTGTGTGTGTGTGTGTGTGTTATTACATCTTCTTGTGTACAATGATGGCACCAGAGTGTTTCCATTTTATTTGCTTCTACTACATAGTTTCCACACTGTGTTTTGTTGTTTTTCTGAACGATTACAATAAATGTCTATTATTTTCCTATTCTGTTCTATTTTTTAATAATGTATCTGTTCTTCCAATTTTTAAAAAGATTGCATGTGATGTGACCTTCCACCTACAGGGGTGCCTCGAGAAATGTTGGACCCCATGCAAATGTTCCAACTCAGTTTATTATTATGTGGACTGGGAGTCTTCAAGGCAGTGGTGAAGCTGGTCAGCTATCAATGACGCACCAAGGAAGGTTTGCAATATCTTTCTTTCTAAAAAAAATAAAACAAAACTGTATAACTATAATCTCCCTTCCTCACTTTCCAGCTTTTCTTGCAGTTGTTTTTTTTTCTCTCTGATACGCCAATTTCTTTGAAGATGACAAAGCAAAAGTATAGTTTACGTGTTCTTCAAGCACATGTAGCATCAACCGAACACAAGGATTCACTCGCTCTGTGATCGAAAAGCATGTCAAGACTGAGCAATCCGGTGAGTGCAGAGGGGCGAAAAGGGCTGTGAACAATACACAAACAAACTACAAAGATATACCTGTAATTATAATTTAAAAAAATAATAATGTTTATTCCATATAAAGATAGATAGACAGACAGACATAGATATGGATGTATTAGTTTTTAATTCATCACATAACTACAATGTTCTTTCTTTTTCAGACCCATGTGTCATAACCAGAAATCTGCTTTGAAATCAGGAAATTGCAGAAAAATATGGAAAGAGTGACACCCATTGTTCTTCAGAAGGAAATGCAGGCAGCATCTTATTAGAGAAAGAGAGAGCGAGAGCTGTAGTGTTAACCCTCAACCCTCAAACATACACATCCTTACACATGGACATCAGATACTGTGTTTCATTAAATGAATAATATATTCAATATTTTGTTATTTTTTATCAAAATGGATAAATATCTATCAAATATAATGATTTGTATGTTGACACCCAAGCATGGGCGTGTGGGAAATAGAATCTAAAACAAAATGATTACAAAGAGAAAGGAAATGAAAGCATTTATTAAAGTTACTGGAACATGTACAGTAAGTAGAGATGTGTGTACACATACATGATGTTTTTTTAAAACTGGGTTTTCCAGGGTTTATCAACTAAAAGAAGTGTGACTTGATTAACTGTGTTAAAAAAAAAAACCGTGTTTAAGAGTAAAGTAAATGTCAGATAAAATTAAAAACTGGAGCAATTTTTTTTTTTGTTAATTTAAAACAGCCAATAAGCTTGATATCAAGACTGGTAGCAAGCAGAGAAATAAGTGAAATTTAAAAAAAAAAATAATAATATTCATAATTTAATAAACAGGTAAACTAAACCTTACTTAACACTTCTACCTGTGAGTATACAAACGTCAAATAAAACGTCATCAAAGGTGATGGTTAGTACAATCACAATTATTTCCTAGCTTGATATCAGACACGTGTTTGTCAGGAAGGGATTTCTAGAGACTTGTGTCATTTCCCTGTTCACAACTTCCCAGTCGAGAGCTGAATTTCCAAAATTCATAGTCATTTCAAGAAGTAGCTGATTGCGAAAGACAGTATTTCTTTAGGTCGGCTGATTCACCCATAACATAGTAACTTATGTCATTGTGCTAATATTGCAGTGGATCACTAAGATTTCTCTTTCATTTTTTGAATTGTCTTAAGAACAGACAGGTTGATTTTTTATTGTATCTTTTTGAATAACCGAAGTCAACCACACTTATTTGTTATTTGAAGTTAAATGTCTGATATATATACATATGTATATATATATACATATATATATATATATATATATATTGCATGACTGTAATGAAGGGTGTTTTTAAAAAAAATCGTGTCATTGATTTTTTTTCTATTTTAATCGACATGTTTAGAGTTTTTTATATATATGTATATATATATATATACATATATATATATATAGAAAACATAACAAACAAGAGATTTGCAACAAACCTTTGAATATCTACTGTTAACCACGCAATTGGGGCAAAAGAATCAAAGGCGATGTCCAGTCATTGTGAAAGTTACCACTTCTCATTGTCGTGGGTCTTTCCAAAGTTTGCACATTTCGTAAGTCTGCCTCTTATAAGTGTCTCTGTTCTTGGATAGTTTGTCATTTGAAAACAGTGTTGATGATTAAACGTGCAGACGTCTTAGGAAAAGGTAGGTAAACTGGCTTATGTGTTCATTATAACGGAGGGAAAAAAAAGCATTCGCATTCATTCAGGGTGTGGTTTGAACTGGTATAATAACCTTTATTTTATTCTGTGACAGGTGATACTTTCAGCAAACAATGCTACGCAAGGTAATGTGTTTTTTGTTATAGTTACAGCTATATAATGGATTTTATTAGACTACATTTTTGCACTTGTTCGGGAAGTATTGGGAAGACATAATTGCAACATAGTGTGGTTATATGGTCCCTCAGTATGTTTGTGTCTTGAGTTTTGGGTCTAACTCTGGTACTGTACCTCACCAGGGTATCACAGAGAGCTTTGGAGCTGCTGTTCATTCCCTCAGCACTGGCCAGCTGACAGACGGCGTGATAACCAGAAGCAAAAGGATGATTATGGACACGCTGGGTGTCGGGTTAATAGGAACCAGGACAGATGTCTTCAAAAAGGCTCTCAAGCACAGCCAGGTACAGTGCAATGTTAAACAACAGGTGGAGCTACAGTATTCTTTAAAAAAGCAAACAAACAAACAAACAAAACAGTTTATATCAAAAATGTCTTCTTATTTGTTGTTGAGTCAAAGTTATGATTCGTTTTATATCGTCATTTTTAGTAGTGATATAAAGCAGCATTAATTGTGCAGAGGTCACAAAAACTGTTTTTCTTTTCTCTTGTTCATAAAAACGAGTGAATTTTGAACTGAATACTGACGTATTCCCAGATTTAAAAAATTCAATCTGATTTTAAACATTTTGAGTAATTTTTTGCTCAGGTGTGTTTATATAGTTGGTGAATTTTTTTAACAGATTGCCTATAGGTTGTCTGATGAAAAAGTCTGAAGCCTATTTTTCAGTACAACCTATAGGCAATCTGATGAAAAAAATAATAATAATTCAAGACATTCTTTATTGCACATTCTTATAGCCTCTGTACAGTCTATACTGTATGTTTAAACATAATATTGGAAAAAGCCAGCCAAAATCCTCTGTGTTCTAAGGGTTTAATTTAAAAATGTAACTCGTCTTAAGTCATTTATGTCCCTTTTTAGTTCCTGCCCCATAATCGAATAAAAAAAAAAATCTGCCCTTTTTATTTGCCTATAATAACATGAACAGTACACATCCAGTTCCACTTTTCTAAACCCATGCATATTTAACTCCAAACTTCCACTATTTCACCCCTCAGACTGAGACACACACTTTTTCACAGTCCGTTGCGGTTTTAGATATCGGTTGCCTTCACATCCCTATTTCACTTCACACAAATGCTTAATGTCTCAGGAAACGAGGGATAACCAGAAAAATCGCAATAGCGATAGATTGGAAAGGGCGGGGGGGACAACACAACTGTATAGAACCACTACAGGCTTCCTTAAAACTAAACCACGGCTGACTCAAAACCAGACTTGTTCAGGAGACCCAGAAAATATGAAACGAAAGGCAAAGGACGCCCAGGAGGACCTTTGATAACCCAAAAGCCTGAAGTTACAACACTGGGAAACAAGGCAATTGACATCAAACACACACAGTTCTGAGTTGATGTTTATAGAGAGAGACACCAACAAGTTAAGAAGCCACAGGGAGAACCTCTCACTCCCTCTGAAGGTGAGACAATGAGAGCACAAACAGAGCACTGGAGACTCAGGGTATATGAACACACACCTGGGCTTAACCAACAAGAATCAGTGCCACACACACCTGACTGCAGTGATTCTCCCACCGCTCTCTCCGTTTTTAATTGATCACATATCCTTTTGTCTGGTTGCAGTTGTTCACATCAGACGAGAGGAGCAGCGTGTGGGGTAAATCGGACTTAAGTCTGCCTCCTCAATTCGCCGCATTCGTCAATGGCATCGCTGTAAGTTTGGTCAAATAAATAAAAAAGCACAACGCACTCCTTAATCTGTCTCGACAGAAAACACTGTGCGGTGCCGTTTGATCACCGGTTCTGTCACACCGACAGGTTCACTCCATGGACTTTGACGACACGTGGCACCCCGCCACTCATCCCTCGGGGGCCGTGCTCCCCGCGGTGCTGGCCCTGGCGGAGACGCTGCCCAGTCGGCCTTCTGGCCTCGACCTGCTGTTGGCCTTTAACGTTGGCATCGAGGTGCAGGGCAGACTCATGAGGTTCTCCACAGAAGCATACAACATCCCTGAAAGGTAAAGCCATTTGCAAATGTTGACACTCGAGATGCGTTCCTTGAAGATTTTCCATCACAGTCCGACTTAACTGTTCTGCAACACAAAATGGCTGCAGAGCATGTAAATTAATACATTAGTGAAAATAAATAAAACTATGGCAAAGCAATTTGCAAACCACCTCAAGTTCAACCCCTACACGTTCTGTGGTATCATTTCCATCAGTGATATTGGTGAACATGGATTCATATAAGGCATTTTTTTATCATATATATTCGTTATCGTCTTTTTGTATAATGATAGTGAGTGCGCGTCTATCAACGCGTCTGTAAAGTATTATGATTCTGATTAAAACCTAAATCTGACTCGCACATAAATCAGCCATTTCCAAGAGAAATAAATCCCTGCTTCATTTTATGCACTTGTAATTGTAAACCTCTACAACGGCTGTGAAGTATTCAACAAACTTATTTGGTGACAACTCTGCAAATGTATGACTGCATATTTACCAATGGTGGGGCCACAAAAGAGTACTTTATCCTAAGTTACCTTAAAGGTACAGTATGTAGGATTGGTGAAGTTGCATGGTGCAGCTGAACACCTCTCTCCTCGCCATTCCCCAAGTTTTTCCAATACGTATCCTGATATTCCAGTCTTTCTTCCCCTTCCTCATCCTCAGATTCCACCCTCCCAGCGTGGTTGGAGTGATGGGCAGTGCTGCAGCCTCAGCAAAGCTCCTGGGTCTGTCCCCCACACAGTGCACTCACGCTCTGGCGATCGCTGCCTCCTCTGCGGGGGCTCCCTTGGCCAACGCGGCCACACAAACCAAACCTCTCCACATAGGAAACGCAGCTCGCCGAGGCCTGGAGGCCGCTCAGCTGGCACAGCTCGGTCTGGAGGGGAACCCGGCCATCCTGGACTGTGGGTTTGGGGTTTACTACAAAGATTATCGTCCCTCGGAATTTGCGGGTTCTTCTTCCCGTGACTTTAAATGGATTCTGGAGGACCAGAATGTGGCCGTCAAGAGCATCCCTGCTCATTTGGGGATGCACTGGGCTGTGGATGCTGCTTTGGCAGCGCGCAGGAAGCTTGAAAAAACAGCCGCAAACTTTGACCCCCGCCAGATCCGGCACATCACACTACGAGTACCTCCATCCAAGTACATCAACTGCCCTTTACCAGACACGGAGCACCAGGCCAGGCACTCGTTTCAGTTCAACGCCTGCTCCGCACTGTTGGACAACAAGGTTACGGTGGATTCCTTCAGCGAGGCTCAAATGAAGCGTCCTGCTCTGAGGGAGCTCCTGTCCAAAGTGACATTGGAGACACCAGAGGACAACCACCCCAGCTTTGACAAGATGTACTGTGACATTGAGGTACAGACGCATCAGGGGGTTGTCACGGCCAAGTGCGATACCTTTTATGGCCACTGGAGGAAGCCCCTGAGTCACAAAGACCTGGTGGCTAAGTTCAGTGGCAATGCTTCTTCAGTGTTGAGCACAGAGGGAGTGGAAGGAGTCATTGATGTGATAGAAAACATTGAAAAAGTGGGCGAATGCTCGATTCTGAACGCATATTTGAGGATGACCAGTATTCCACATCAGCAGTTTTACAGAATCTACAGAAACATCTGAAGGAGCAAGTTGATGATTGTGAGGCCATCACAAGTTTTTCCCCATGCGTGGTTTCAGCAACCAAAACTAATTCTGGCCTAACAGCTATTTTAACCCTAACCATAACCATACATGTCGTCACCTTTAAAATGTAATACTTTACACTGAGGGGACTTGCTTTTGCCCATAACATTGAGGTCCCCACAACATACCTTGAACACACACACATACATACACTTCAGTGCTTTAAACGCAAAGCAGCTAAATGTCACTGTTCATCACTTCGATAACAAACACAGAGAAGCAACATTTTTGCCATTTTGGTGGTACATACTGTTGACTACTGGCTGGTTTAGCTACAGCCCTGCTCTCTGTCTCCCCCCCCTTCTCTATCAGTGGTACTGCAGCCTCACAGGAGTCTGCTCTTCCTCATGCTCTTCTTCTCTTTCATTCCCTCATCTTCAGGGATTTTGTATTAAGTGGCAGAGCTTTTCTGTGTTTTTTTTGAGGAAGAGCTGTGCAAACTATGGCTCTGGTGAGTCTTCACAACATATGTTTTAGACATGCCTAAATTATCCTAAACTGAAAACTACTGAGAAAGTCTACACTTTATAACTTTGCTCTCCAACTGTAGTTCCTTTTTTCACATGTTCACAGCCACAGTTTTCTGACATATATAATGTTAGAGGAGAAACTCTGCATCTGCTTTACAGTGGCGTTAAAAAAATGTTTTCTCTAATTATGTAAAGTTACAAAAAAGGTTATTAAGAAAAGCTGGATTGCAGTGTTTAGATTACAAGATAAAGAGACAGAATATATGTCAAAATATGGGCTGCTGTGGAAAATGTTACTCCCTAAGGGAAAGGAAAGAAGATGCAATATCCATGTATTTTTTTTTCTAGCATGCTATGCAACAGTGCAGTAAAATTGGCACAAAGTTAAAAGGTGTGAAACTGACATTAAATGGGGTGCAAACATAGGGGTTTAAGACTTGCAAATAGGGCTGCAATGATTAATCAATTATTAATTGACTACTAATTTAATCACCAAATATTCTGATGATTGATTCTGTTTGAGTGGGGTTTTTATAATTGAAACAGGTTCTTTTGATTTTTTTTCATGTTCTAAAATGCAAATTTTTTATTTTTTTGTGAACATTATTGCTTAGGTTTAGGGAACACTTCTTAGCATTTCCTGTCATTTTATAATCAATCTATTAAATAAATAATAATACATAATTGTGAGTTGCAGCTGTAGCTACATGAGGATTGATTGTTTGTTTTGTCACGTGTGTCCTTCTAGAAATGCTAATGTAGGAATAGTTTAAAATTAAACTAACCTTAAACTAATGAGAAGCGTGTGGGATCAGCTTATTAGATCATCCAGTTTACATGAAGTGAAGAACAACAGCTGAGAGTTCTCCGTGTGTATTGTTTTAAAGGAGGATTTTGACTACTAAGAGATTATACTAATGTTGTGTTTTGTTTGAAGTCGAGCACAGTGAATATTTGTCTTTTTCTGTAAATAAATAATCTGAGAATCTCCATGAATGCTTTTTGTTTCCTCCTCCTCAAAAAGCTCAAAGTCATAGTTTTGGGAATGAAAGATCCTTAATACTCGCCATTTTACTTTTGTCAAAATAACATCAGTAAACCAAGTTAACTTTTGCATTGTGTTTAATTAATTTAATTATCTGCTATTGATTTAACACAATACAACCAAGCAGAATGAAGATAAACAGATAGCAGATACGCCTACAAAAAAACAGACAATGCAGTGCACACTGCAACTATAAACATACTGTATATACTGGAAGTGCTTCTAATCACGATGTTAGTTGATTTTGTTTTAATCAGTTTAGCAGGGGGCTAACGCAAAGCCTGTTCGAAAAAACCACGATGAGCGTCATCTTCAAGGGTTCAGTTGAATCAGGCGAGTTTTAAAACATCCTGCACCATCGATCCAATTCCGTCAAATACCTCATGGATGGGGGCGTTGCACATGAAGGCGCAGGTGGTGACCAGCTTGTTCTTCTCGTCCACATGACTCTCGCTGACACCCTTGCTTACGTGTTTGCAGCCCAGCTCGTTGATGGCCACTGCAGTGCCAGCTGTGTCGGGGTATCTGGTGAGGAAAAAAAGAGGTTAGTGAATTGGATGAAACTTTTGCTGACACAGGAAAGTTCAGGTTTACTCCAACTGAGCTCTTTTTTCTTTGGGTATATGACTACACTGTTAAATAAGCAAGTTAAAGGTCACATAGAGTGGTCCTGTTGCACATAAATGTTAGTTATGGAGGTCTACTTACATATATTAACTTGTTTTTATGGTCAAAAACCTCCTAGTTGCTGTAAAGGAGCCGATAGAAATCTCTCTTTTCTGACGGGTGTTTTTCTGCTGCGAGATTTCAGAGTGAACTTTCACCCCCAGAAGACAGAGTCTTGTGATTGGCCAGTACTATCCAGCACATCCGTTCTCAGAAGCGCAGCGCCCCCCTCTGGAACGGCGGATGCACTGCTCCTCATTATCAAAACATTGTTTTAACAGTGTTTAAAAATAGCTTCTTCACGACTCCCCGCCGCAGTCCCTTTGACGACCTTTGACCCGGAGTCAGACCCAGAGTCAGAAGACACTGTCGCTCGTGAAACACCTCCACAACGGACGTTATTCTTCTTCTGCGGTTCAATGTACGCAACCGGATGTGCCCGGACTAGTGCCCGGAGCAGGACGATCGGTTGTTCAGGAGAACCGCTGCTTACGTAACTATTACGGGATTTTCAGTGATCTCGTTGAGCCCAGAGATTACAATAAAACACAACGTTCTCAGCAGTGGCTGAACTGTTTGTTTCGAAGCGTCAGGGCTTCATAAACAAGGTAATGATGCAGATATACACACGTTAATAGGAACGCGTTAATAGGAACTTCCGGTCTAGTTCCGCTTTAAGAGATCGCCAGTCCATCACACGGCCACATAGAGACAAACAACCATACACTCTCACACCAATTTACCTAATCCCCATAACATGTCTTTGGACTGTGGGAGGAAGTCGGAGAACCTGGAGAAAACCCACGCACACACGGACAGATCATGCAAAGACATTGATATGAATTTTGCGCTAAATATGCCAGCTTTAATGGAATTTATATGAAAAAAAGTATTTAACTCCTTCCCCGAGTGTAATACAGGAGTTTGTTTCAATGAATTAGTAAGAGATTTGTGAAGCTGAACAGTTTTTTTGGCTGCAATAGATGTCTCTCTGCCAATTAATATCTCTTGGAAGTGACTAAAATAATACTTCAAGTCTGCTGAAGCAGCAACTTTTTTAGTAGTTTTGGAAATATTTTTGAAGACGTTGCAAGTTTTATTAGTTCGTTCTCTTTTATGGAAGCAATGTAATCAGAAAAGCATTCCAAGCATTTGAGAATATGTCAACGTAGCTTAAAAAAAAAATCTTGAAATCATCAGACTGGATGTAATCAAGCTAAGCCAAGCTAATCGGCCATGTTCTTAAATCAGGAAGAGTAAAATCGAAACTGAGAAAACCAAAAATAAAAGTGTGCAGACAACTTTTGAAGGTCAAAACTGAACTAGTAAGTGTGTCTCTACCGTGATAAGTTTACAACAGAATGTTCTGAATTAATAATAGTGACTTTTTTTCTTCTAAATAAATCATTGAAACATACGAATTTAAATGTATTGCAGAGGGTTAGATTCACTAAAAGAAACCGTGCATTCATCTGTGTTTCCATCAACGGCTGTAAAACAAAACAGTTTATTGATAAAAACACTCGGTGGCACAAAGGTCCTATTTCACCAGAGCAGGATAAATGGGTGCAATAAAGAGCACCAACAGCTGTTGATATATGGTGGCATTACATTGCTGCTTCAGTTCATTATCGCAGTAATATCTGCTTCTTGCACAAAGTCGTGTAACGTTCCTCCTCTCACCGCCTGCATACACGTCCTCAGTTGAACTGTTGCCATTGTCGATGCCCCAGTGTTTCCACCTCCCTTAGGCATTAAAACTTTAATCAAAAATGTTCTGTTTGCATTGAAGTTTTTTTTGTGCAGATTGAAAACGCTCATTAAAAACAGGCTGGTGGAAACACACCAATGTTAACAGCTTGTGTATCTTATATCCTATAAAGCATTGGTTCTCAAAGTGCGGCCCGGGGGCCAATGGCGGCCCGCAGAAACATTTCTGGCGGCCCCGCAATGAATTACAGTTGATAGTTTTAATCCAGGAGCTACTAAGCTTGTTAAATGTTTATTGGACATTACTGGATACAGACCAATAAGTGTAAACAAAAATACTGGGTATTTACCTGGTTTCTATATGGTGAATTTTAGTGTATTATTGTGTTATAAGCTGGTAATAAGCAGGTAGCTACAGCCCCCAATTACTAGCTATTTACCCAGTAAATATATGGTAACAGAAATGTGTTACTTGGTATTAACCTGTAATTAGAAGGTAAGAACAATGGCCAAAATACTGGGTAATTACCCAGTTAATTATAAAGCGTTATTATATTAATGCTTAAATTACATTATATTAACGCTTATATTACTTTGTAATATAAACTGTAGAACTGCAATCTGGTCATTAAAATGATTACAAATGGGATTTATTTCTGTTTTTTTCCTTTGGCGGCCCTCAGTCCAATGTTGGGTTCCAAAATTGGCGCTCGGGTATCAAAACTTTGAGAACCCCTGCTATAAAATGTCACTTTTCACTTTACAAAATTCCCACATCTCACGATTTAACTGAGGAGTAAATTAAAAGTAAAAACTTTACATCTATAAAAAGAAAAAGGTGTGCTTCAATGTCACGGACTCACTTATCGTCCTTCTCAATGCCGACGGTGACCTCGCAACCAGGAAACACTTTGGCTGCCAGGACAGGCGAGATGCAGCAGAGGCCGATGGGTTTGCCCTCACCGTGAAACGCCTGCAGCGTGGCCTTCACCTCGTCGTTAACAGAGCAGTCCTTCCCCTGCACTGCCCATGTACTCAGGTTCTTCGCTGCCCCAAAACCACCTGTCAAAAACGTAAACATTAACTTTTACTTTATCTCACATCGGCTCAACGACACAGAAACAATATCAACACGATACCAACGCTGGATGTAAAGACAGAGAGACCATCTGTGATGTTGTTATACGAGCACACCTGGGAAAATAACAGCATCGTGGTCCTTGACGGTGAGCTTCGACAGGTCCTGGATGTTTCCGCGGGCCAGCCTCGCGCTCTCCACCAACACATTCCTGTTCTCCTGAGACGGTTCACCTTTCAGATGATTTACCACATGCATCTGATCTATGTTGGGAGCAAACATGTTTACCTGCAGGTGATGAAACATGACGTCATTAAAAATGGACCTCATGCCTCTCACCTATTGTGTGGAGCTGCACAAAAGTATACAAACAACACTGATACACAATTGTTTCAGGTTATTTACGTCTACATTTTCAATTTCATATTGATTTTCTTATTAATTTATTTTCTACAACTCTTGCCTTTGCAGCAAAAAGACCCGGGTTCACGACCTGGTCAGAACAAGGGCCTTCCTGCATGTAGTTTGCATGTTCTCCCTGTGTGTGCACGAGTATTCTCAGGTTTCCTCTAAATAACGCAACAACAAATTCATGCAATATGGGGATTAGGATATGGACACTCTAAACCATTGGTTCTCAATGAATTACAGTTGATAGTTTTAATTACAGTTGATAGTTTTAATCCAGGAGCTACTAAGCTTGTTAAATGTTTATTGGACATTACTGGATACAGACCAATAAGTGTAAACAAAAATACTGGGTATTTACCTGGTTTCTATATGGTGAATTTTAGTGTATTATTGGGTTATAAGCTGGTAATAAGCAGGTTGCTACAGCCCCCAATTACTAGCTATTTACCCAGTAAATATATGGTAACAGAAATGTGTTTCTTGGTATTAACCTGTAATTAGAAGGTAAGAACAATGGCCAAAATACAGGGTAATTACCCAGTAAATTATAAAGTGTTATTATATTAATGCTTAAATAACATTATATTAAGGTGGGAGTTCGAGCACCTCTTTTTACATTATAAGTGTTTTAGACACTAGATACACCAAGTGTAGGGATGCTGTTCCCACCTGTATTTTCTGTTATTTTCGTCTAATTAAATAAGGTTACTTTAGACAGGGTTTTGTTTTGACATTTTTGTTTTTGTTTGAACAGCATCCACTACCTATTCCCGTTGTTTTTGTCACCTTATTATATGATATTATCTCATATCCTGAACTCATTTAAATAATAAATAATCTCCCTCTTATTGTAGTGGCTTTTTTGTGTGTGGATATAAACTACTTAATATTTTTCTGATTTCCTGATATGGACTACATACAGTGTACAATATTTGTTTCTATATATTAGATATATAATATATTATTGCACTTATTAATTCTTGTTCTACTACTATTGCAGAGTAGTGTGTACTTTTGGAGTAATCCACAGTCTAGCACAACAAAATCGGTTTCTTCATGGAGCTGAATTTTATTTTAATTTATTCACCATTTCTACAGTAAATTTGCATACAACTTAACATAAACCATGTGGGAGAAGCCTGGGACAAAAATCAATTTAAAGTTTGTAAACTTTAAAGGGAATTAATATTTAAAACATAAATTGTGAATCTTTTATTATGAAAATAGGGGTGACGTTTAAAACTGTACAACTTAACCACTTCAAAAACATGTAACAGAGCCAGTCTTGTTCTTTGATATTCGGAACATTACTATCGATGACTATAAATTAGGGCTGTCAATTGACGCCCTAATTTACGCGTTAACGCAGGATGATTAATGTGTTGAATTAACGCGTTAATTTTTTTAAAGTAAACTAAGTTTGTATAGGTTATTACAAGTTATTTACAGTATTTTATTGTTCTTTAATTTATATTTTCTCATACTTTATTTATCTCTCCGTTCCTACAATAATATAAAGAGAAAATTAGAATTTTTTTGGCATATTTACGAATGGTAATTAATCGTGATTAATCCACAGCTACCCTGTGATTAATCTGATTAAAAATGTTAATCTTTTGACAGCCCTACTATAAATACATATCATGTAGCGTCATTGTGTCTGCCGCCAACACTGGTACCGTAATATCTCGAATAAATGGGTACACATTTTGAAGTGTCTGCTAGCTTGACCGCACTTATGAGCTGACCTGACCTTCTATAATGCTGCAAGTCAAACTAACTTTGTGAATAACCCGTGCGTGCTCTGAATTAATGACAAAACAAGGAAAAAAATAAGCTAGAGCGGTGTTTGTCTCAGTCCTTCTCCTTCCACATACTGTACAAAACTACACGAACAGTTGCGTTGACTACGAAAGCTGTTTTAACAGACTTACACTTGCACCTCCTCGGCTCAGGTGAACCAGAACAGCGGAGGCCTCGTGGATCTCACTGCCGTCATACACGCCGCAGCCCGCCAGCACAACGGCCACGCGTTTCCCCATGACTGTGGAGTAAAGAAGGGCTCTGTTGTTCACGCTGTGCACGTTACTGAGTGTGAGGAAACTGCGACTGCCGTGGTGAAGAAGCTGGGTCAGCATGAGCATGGCGGACTGAACTGAAACTGCCTGTCAACGCAGACAACGCCCCGCCCCCTTCTTCTTCTTCTTCTTCTTCGGTTAGGCAGACTGGACGCAACGATGGCGTATTGCTGCCCCTACTGTTCGTTAATAGGTCCTACAATAAGAGTATCAAATCCTTTTGTATAGTCATGTTTTGTATGAAAGTTAGTTGAATGCCAATTCTGTCAGAACTAGTAAAAACATGGACAAAATTAAATAAAAAATGAATCCAACTCTAATAGTATGTGATTTTTTTTACTGATATTTTACACACAAAACGACTAGTTTTTTTTAAATATAAAATTAAATTAAATTAAATTAAATTAAATTAAATTAAATTAAATTAAATTAAATTAAATTAAATTAATTAATTAATAAAATAAATTAAATATAAATTAAATAATAATAAACCTACCATTAAACGTGTTGAAAGTTGAAACTAACCAACATAGGCTCTGTATTTATGTGCTGTACATTCTTTCCATTCCATAATTATCCATCAATAATTATGAGCATTATCACTTTTACCCTACCGGACGCGAGCTTTTATTTTGAAAATTGTTTTCCTTGAGGCCTCGAAACGGGAGGCTCCGGTCTGCAGCCAAACACTCTTGGAGATGCTTCATTAATTAATCCAAAAACAGTTACAGCACGACAAATTAAATAATAATAATAATAAATGTGTTACACTTTTTCCATAGTTTTTTATTATGATACTTTATTATTATTATTGAGTGCAAAAATGTAAAATAATGAGAATCCAAAATACGATTAACATGAAATGTGTACATTACTTCCGGCCTTGGTTTGTCCACATTTCTAGCTTCCGCTTTGGACTAGTCACGTGATTTTCGTGTCATCAACAAAACCACGTGACCGCTGAACAGGAAGTGAAGATCATGTGAAGCCCATCATCGATCCTCTGCTGTTAATTCTCGAGTTTTGAGACTTTTTTTTTTGTTATCGTCATGTCTCACTGGGAGTTTGTCGCGTTTGTGAACCTGCTCCTGTTTCTTCATGTTGTCGCTCAGTTCAGGAGTAACGTTCAGCAGGAGTGGCCCGTTCCCTACAGGTATGAAGTCACCACAATGTTTGTGTCACTAAGGTTTTTTTTTTTTATATATCTCTGTACCGTTTGAGTCATGTGACTGAGACGGAAAACAATACAAGTCTGACGAAAGTTTGAACAACAGGAGAGTTAGTGCTGGAACTCAACTTCTAAAACAACGATGGTAAATCTTTTTAATGATAAGTATGTTTTGTTTTTGTTGTTTCTTAGAGTAGGTTAGGTTCACGGGGTGGTAAATTATAGCGTCACACAATTGAGAGATACCACCTTTAAAGTGTTTATTTCAGTTGAGTTTGACATCAATATCTGGGTAATTAACTCGAACAATGAAGTCTTGAGAAGTCTAGGTAAAGTAGTTTTGGATCCAGACCTTTTTCTAATGAGGTCTATATGCTGAGAAAACGTTGAAATGTGCCTTTATTGCATGTTCACAAATAGAATACAGGTTTTTTTTATGAGTCTTCAGGGTCTGTAGATTAATCTAGTCCACATTTGAGAAGTCTAGGTACAGTGGTTTTGGATCAGGACCTGGTCCAAAGTGGTCTATATGCTGGAAAATACTGTGAAATATTCCTTTATTGCATTTTCACAAATAGAATAACGGTTTCACAAATCAGAGAGTGTGTTTTTTATGAATCTTCAGGGTCTGTAGGATAATCTAGTCCAGATTTGAGAAGTCTAGGTAAAGTAGTTTTGGATCCAGACCCTTTTCTAATGAGGTCTATATGCTGAGAAAACGTTGAAATGTGCGTTTTATTGCATTTTCACAAATAGAATACAGGTTTCACAAATCAGAGGGTTTGTTTTTATGAATCTTCAGGGTCTGTAGACTAATCTAGTCCACATTTGAGAAGTCTAGGTACAGTGGTTTTGGATCAGGACCTGGTCCAAAGTGGTCTGTATGCTGGAAAATACTGTGAAATATTCCTTTATTGCATTTTCACAAATAGAATAACGGTTTCACAAATCAGAGAGTGTGTTTTTTATGAATCTTCAGGGTCTGTAGGATAATCTAGTCCAGATTTAAGAAGTCTAGGTACAGTAGTTTTGGATCCAGACCTGTTCTAATGAGGTCTGGGTGTAAAACAAAAACGGTGAAATCTCCCCTTTAGCATTTTCACAAATAAAATAAAAGTTTCACAAATACAACAGTGGATGTCATGCAAGGTTAATGTCTTACCTAACATGTCTAAAATGGTTTCATGTCAAGAAGTGTCACAAAAAACAGATAATCAGCGTACAAACAGTCGCACTGCACATAAAGTTTATTTCCCCTTAACTTTCCCCTTAAGTGCCGATTCGGAGGCTAACTTCAGCGTCCTATAAATATCAGGGTTTAAATTTCAAACAACACATATTTTACACATTCAAACATATAAGGAGAGAGAGAGTTGTTATTGCTACTGAAGACAATAATATCCTGATTATCTATTGTAAGTTGAATTATTGCCCAGCAAGACATGAAATAGAAATACTGTACATAAAGTAATAAGAAACACCGCAAAAAAAGAAAGAAAGAAGCGTTTTGGGTTCAATTATAGGAAGTTTTCAGTTTAATAATTTAACAATTTAATTGGGCTTAGTTCAAAATATGTCATACAGACATGTTTGTACTCATTGTGTGTAAACAGCCATACTGGAGGGACATTTTTTTTTTATTGCATGCATGTTTTATTTGCTCTCCTCTAAAGCATTTACAGGATAATGAGACAGAATGCATGTGATCATAACTGTGTCAATGGAAAACCTTTTGGAACAACAGTGCTGCGTTTCTCATGTCACCAGACGGTTCGACCGTCGTCCTGACGCGGACGCCTACTGTGAAGCTCTCTACCCGTTCTGTCCCACTGGAGACCGGGACGGACGGATTCCCTACATGAGAGACACTGACGTAATCTCCGTCTATAGACTGCAAACACCTGTGTGGGAATTCAAGTTTGGAGATTTGCTTGGGAAATTTGTAAGTATACGTCTCCTCAGTGGTTGTTGAGCTTTTGGACTCATTACGAATACGAATACAAATACGAATACTTTATTGTCCACAAAGTGAACATTTGTCTTTGGTTCCACCACAGCAAACATGTAGACAAAACATTAAAAACTAGACATAAAAAGCACAATACACATAAAACCTGCAAAGTCATGGGTACAATATTAAAAATAAATTAAAAACATAAAAATAGATCAAATAAAAATGAGTACAGCTGTCGCAAAAACCTGCATCCTAAAATCTGTTATCTATGTATTATCTGTTTGCTTTCATTTAAAAGTGTCGCAGCATTTGGCACAAAGGATTTCTTAAAAATGTTACTGACCGAATTTCCTGCAAAGTACATAACCAAAGGTTTTGCTCCAGCGATAACTCTGTGCACATTAAGCCTGAGTCATTAAAAGAGTCATTAAAATGTAATTGGTCAAAGACTAAGAAGATAGAAAAACACATGAATCACATCAATTATATTAATCCTTGTATTGTTAATTGTAACTCATAACTCAAAACAAAGTATTTCCAGATAGTCTGTGTGGGATTAAATAGCCATTGCTAGGACAGATATTCCTTGTGTTGTAACTGTGTGCTCATGTTGAAACACGTTACATAAAACACAGATAGGTGCTGAATTAGAGCAGGACTGTATTTATTCATAGAAACACATACCGCACATACTTGCCCCACTCAGAAAGCTAATGCGATATTTCTCTTCGATTCACAGCACATCATGCACGACGCCATTGGGTTCAGCAGTTCAGAGACGGGGGCCAACTACACCATGGAATGGTACGAGCTGTTTCAGCTGGGCAACTGTACCTTCCCTCACCTCCGACCTGAGGCGTACGCACCTTTCTGGTGCAACCAGGGCGCGGCCTGTTTCTTCCAAGGCATTGATGATTTACACTGGTCACAGAATGGCACACTGGAGAAAATAGCAGAAGTAACTGGTAAGAATTTTGCATATGAATGTGCACGCTGTGTCGTCCTATGTGCTGAATCAAATGAAACGACTCAGAATTCACTACCAAAGAATTAACCAAAAGTACCAAAGTACTTTTGCAACAGTTTTAAGATCAATATTGGGGGAGAGGGGGGAGGGGCTTAAAGGGCATTTAACCAGGTAAAGTGGTGGTGTTGATCTACTGTATACTGCAGGGGTTCGCAAAGTTTTGATACCTGAGGGCCAATTTAGGAACCCAACATTGGACTGAAGGCCGCCAAAGGAAAAAAAACTGAAAGAAATCCCATTTAACTATGGTGTCCAAAATTTGACAAAACCGACATACTATACTATGTTGTTCCAAAATTTTACAATATTTAGGGAAAAAAGTTTTTGGTCCAAAATTTGACAAAAACGTCATACTATACTACGTTGTCCAAAATGTGACAATTTTTTTTTTTTTTTTAATTTTGTTCCAAAATTTGACAAAAACGTCATACTATACTATGTTGTTCAAAATTGTAAAAAAGTTTGGCAAAAAAAATGTTGGTCCAAAATTTGACAAAAACGTTGTACAATACTATGGCGTCCCAAATTTGACAATTTAAAAAAAAAAAAATTCGGTCCAAAATTTGACAAAAACGTCGTACTATACTACGTCGTCCAAAATGTGACATTTTTTTTATTTTGTTCCAAAATTTGACAAAAATGTCATACTATACTATGTTGTTCAAAATTGTAAAAAAGTTTGGCAAAAAAAATGTTGGTCCAAAATTTGACAAAAACGTTGTACAATACTATGGCGTCCCAAATGTGACAATTTTTTTCCAAAAAAATTTGGTCCAAATTTTGACAAAAATGACATATGCCGTTCCAAATTTGACATTTTTTTTCCAAAAAAAATTTGGTCCAAAATTTTACAAAAACGTCATACTATACTACGTCGTCCAAAATGTGACAATTTTTTAATTTTTTTATTTTGTTCCAAAATTTGACAAAAATGTCATACTATACTATGTTGTTCAAAATTGTAAAAAAGTTTGGGAAAAAAAATGTTGGTCCAAAATTTGACAAAAACGTTGTACAATACTATGGCGTCCCAAATTTGACAATTTTTTTCCAAAAAAAATTTGGTCCAAATTTTGACAAAAATGACATATGCCGTTCCAAATTTGACATTTTTTTTCCCAAAAAATTTTGGTCCAAAATTTTACAAAAACGTCATACTATACAATAACGTCCAAAATGTGACAATTTTTTGGGAAAAAATGTAAATGCCAAAATTTGACAAACACGTCATACTGTGTCACTATGTCATCCAAAATTTGATGACATAGTAAATACAGTTGTACAGTTTACACTTATTGGTCTGTATCCAGTAATGTCCAATAAACATTTAACAACCTTAGTAGCTCCTGGATTAAAACTATCAACTGTAATTCATTGCGGGGCCGCCAGAAATGTTTCTGCGGTGCGCCATTGGCTCACGGGCTGCACTTTGAGAACCAATGGTATACTGTATGTCACTAAATGTTTTTTTCCTGATACTCAGATGATGATGTTTTATATTTGGATGATTTGTCTCTCTTGGTGCTGCCAATACATAATTACTTGATGGATATCAGTGAGAATAAGATTATGGGTTTGACTTTGTTTCCTTTGCGTTGAGGTGTTTCCTCCAACTAAAACATGCAACTCAGCCGGTGTAACCATGGAGACTGCCAACCCTTCACGCAAATGCATAGTGCAAAAAACATACAAAACTCCCCAGACCCACAAATAAGGGAATTGGATTAAGAAATTGGATGTTGGATGAAGTGAATGTCATTTTCAAATGTAGCTTTATCATCACGAGTTGGTTAAATTATATTTCCTTGTCTTACATTTGGTGTCAAACTAGTTTTATTTACTTTTTTACCTTTCAGGGAGTCAGTTCAATGACATGGCCAAGTGGGTCCAAGATGACAACAAGACCGGGATTTATTACGAGACGTGGACAGTTCGCTCTGACCCCGGGCCTAATGCCACCGCGTGGTTCGATTCCTACGACTGCTCCCAGTTTGTCCATCGCACATACCGGAAACTAGCAGAGCTCGGAGCCAAACTGTCTAGCCGATCACAAACCAACTACACCAAGATCTACCTATACAGCGGTGAGCCCACGTACCTCGGCAACGACAGCGCCATATTCAGTCAGCCTGCTCTGAAGAATCTGGCCGTGGACATCCGTAAATTCTATCACACATTCAGGCCACATCAGTCATTTGTAGACTTTGCCATTAGTCTGCTGGAGGCTTATAAAAAGGTTGTGCTGGACAAGAGCTTCTACCTCTACTACAACTTTGAGTACTGGCATCTACCCATGAAACCTCCCTATGTGCAGATTGTATATGAAGAGGTGCCTTTGCCTTAACATTCCACATGGACCACAATTATTTTGGAATTTAATGAGCTGGTTAATTTAATGACAAGCAGATTATAGTCAGGCACATTAGCACTGATTTAAAGTATCTTACGATGAAGCTGATTGATGATGTTCATGAGAAGTGCCTGCCGCGGTGTCTTGTAAACCAGGGATTCTCACTCCTGGTCCTGGGGAGCCTCTGTCCTGCATGTTGTTTCGCTGCCGAAACAAACCTGATTCCAACGGTCAGTTCGTCAGTATAAGCTCTGCTGAAGCCTGATAATGACACATTTATTTGAATCAGGTGTGTTGGGAGCAGGGGAAACGCCTAAAACATTCAAGACAGTGGCTCCTCAGGACTGAGAAACCCTGTTGTAAATAAACAAAAGTTGTGTTTTTCAAAATGCTTTTGCCGTGTCCTTGAAGAAAATAATAAAAATGTTAGCTGGATTCACCTCCTCTTTGTTTAGATCCTTTCATATGGCCTTTGCCTTCCCTGCCTTATTGGCTCATTGCTACAGTTGAACCTCATATTTAAGCTTACTTGTGTAAGTGGACTGAACTGAACACTGTTCTGGTGCAAAAACCCTTACCCTAAAAAACACAGGAATATACAGTATATAGGCTGTATTTTTAAAAGAAGTTTCCAGAATAGCATATGTATTTACGTACAGAAAGAATATAAACAATAATAATAATAATGCATTATAGAATATGCGTGTATTATACATTATACGTGTACTTTCTGTGGCTTTGTCTTGAGCGACATTCAAGTGAGGTTCCTGATGACGTCAATAAATACATTTCGATGTACATAACTTTGGTTGTTTTGGATGGTCGTGGTTTTGACAATAGCCTTTAGTGTTCATATAATGGAATGACAGATGACAAATGTACATTCAATGTTTTATTACTGATAAAAGAGCACATATCCAAAACAACTTTAATTTCAAGACAGGTGACCAGTAAAGCAGAAAAAGAAGCAAAACTAAAAGGATAACATTGTCAACACCAGTTATTCCAAAGTGGAGGACTCTCACAACCCGAGGTTAAAATAACTATTACCCTCAAGAGGTGTTTTTAAGATGAAATACAAATAATTTATATTACTTCTCGAGTGACATTTATATGAAACATGTTTAGCAGCTAGATTTTTCAATATAAGCCTTGAGGTGAGAGCTGCTGTCATTGCCTCAGTTTAATGCACAAATTATGAAAGATAATCAAGATATATGTGAACACGAGGACAGACAATGAGCATAGGTATCTATTCTGTCAGTGATCAGAGACCAATGTGATAAATGCACTGCTAACTGACGGAAAATCACCAAGAAAAACCCTGCTCTTCCTGCAGATAAGTTTATGTCACTGTTGGGCTTCATAAAATGTCTCCATAAAGGGAATGGAATCATGGAGAAAACCAGCGCAACATCTGGGTAACATGACATAATACATAAACGATGTCCAACTGTCTGTCCACTTCTGATATCTACTTATAAAAATACATTTGACAATTTAGACCTCTCAAACGCATCTCACTCATCACAGACAAAAGCTTGGATTGTAATTTTGCCAACAGTTCTCTATATTTCTAGTGTCCTCCGCCTGATTCTGCAGATATTGCACTCTTTGTTACATACGTATACATATATTTCTTTTTTTACAGTTTTGTCGTTACATTTTCCCTAAGTGTAGGATTCTGGTAACTGGTAACACATCCACATCTCTTAGTACAACAGCATGTGTGTTATTAGTGCTGCAAGATCACCAGGTGAAATTCACTTCCTTACTGAAACACATTCAGTATATTGATAAATTAGTGAAATCCAAACGTGGCAATAGTGTTGTTGTTGTTTCTGGCCTGCTTGCTGATTATAACCATAACTGTTTTGTGTAATGGATAAACAAATGAATTACAAAAGCAGTATCCATTATCTGTAAAATTACACAGCCTCTCTCTTCTGGTGACGATAGTATGAAAAAGGTCCATCTCGTGAAGGATAACTTGCACTCTGGTTTTTTTATAAAAGACACAAGCTGTTAAGGAAACTTCAAACCCTGATAAGAGGGTGGAATAAAGAAATAAGTACATTTCTATTCATAATGATCAAACACACAGCGTTTTTCTATATAGATGCATTCGTCTTCCTTCTTAAAGGAAAAAAAAAGTCTGTTTCACTCATCTGAATTGCCAAATCTCTTCTGACTGTAATGATGGATGTTTGGGACAGGAGCGCTGTAGAAAGCTGGAAAGACCGACTGTAATGAAAACATCAGAATTCCGCTTGCTTTCCTTTTTTTTTCGATGCGACGACATGATACAGAGCAAATGTGGGGGCTTTTAGAGCTTGAATAGGCAAATCGCAGAAGATAAAAATGAAACCTATATAAGAAATATATTTAATGCACCTGTGACACACCAAGTTGTTTATTTGCTTGAACATTGCAAGCTCACCGTTGCAGAGATTAGTTTACTGTTGAGTCAGTACAAAGCAATCCAAGCTGTGAAGGTTGGATACTTAATCATGTCTGCACACTTTTTGTATTTACATCATAAAATAACTTCTGATTCTTTCATCTATAATTACAGCATCACCACTTCATTACACTGTTCTCGTTATCCGACTCAGAAGCTGAATACACAGGAAATAATTAGCATTAAAATATATGTCCAACTAAGACAAACTGGAGCATTATAACAGTAATATCATTGCTTTTAATTAGGATAAAAGGACACCACTTGTCCCGATGATCACTTGGTATTAACATAAGGTGCTTATATGAAATATAAGTGTAATGGAGCCTTGTATAATTTGTCAAGCCAATTAGTGTACGATGCAACAAAAATAAATATCTGCGTAACTCTGAGACAAAAAACCATGACAACCAATCGACGTGTACACCTTCACGTCACAAATACAGAGACCTATATACACATTGCAACACTGCAACTGCTGTTTGTTTAAATTAGATTCAAATGAGGTGAAGGGCACTGTGACTCAGTGAGCCCACCCTCAGCGCCACCTCCAAACACATTCTATATACAAATAACATTGCAGCCATTTTGTAAACCCCCCGATGCCATGTTGTGTTACAGAGTGCAGAGTTGCCTTCTCAAATTGAATTTTAAGTAGGCCGAGTGGTAAGTGTGATACCATGCAATTGTGTACCTAATTGTCCCAAATTACTCCACAAACAAAGCCACACACACACCTCTCATAATAGAGATAAACACAACCAAGCTACAATTTCTGCAAAACTCCATTCGCAGTTATAAAAACATTGCTTTTTTGTCAGCTGTTTCCACCGGCATTGGTCTGTGAAGAAGATGAGAAGAAGCCGACCTGTCGAGTTCCGTCTCCGCATTAGAGAAAGAAGGATACCACGATCCATATTGAAACTAACAGGCAATAAATCGTGGTGTTTGCAATACATGATGTGTAGCAATTATGTGCCACATTAAAACCCCTGAGCTGCACTGACCACAAAGGGGTTCAGCAAGTCTACTCTCTCCATGTTGGCACCAAACATTCCACCACGGCAGGCTTTTCAGTGCAAACATGGAGGTCACGACTGCTTTACGCCGTGTACTTTACGTACCAGACACCTCCCTGGTTTTGATTTACCAGGTTGGCATCATGTCTGGGAACCAGACCCGACCCAAGTGCTTTGAAACCTCCCAGTGAATCTCATCCAGGGAGTATTTGTGATCAGGAATCAACACCTCCTCCATGATGGAGAGCTGGGACAGCCTTCTGCCGCACATTTTGACAAACTCCACAAACGCGCTGCAGGAAACTTCGCACTCGCCCAGACCAATGGCTGACAGTTGGGTGCAGTGCTTTGCGATGCGGATCAGCTCCTCATCCAGAGGACGCAGGCCATTGGCACACACCACCAGCTCCACCAGACGGGGACAGTGGAGCCCAACACGGCCCAAAACCTCCTTACTGACCGAGCGGCCAAAGTAGAGGTGCGTTACAGGTATCTCGTCGTTAAAGAAAGGACCAAACTCGTCTTCATAGAGGAAGAAATACATGACCAGGTTGACTTTGGGCGAGTGCCGCACCATGGCATCCCAGCTGCTTTTTTTGATGGTGTGGAAATGCTGGCCAGGGTTCTCGCTCACCACATCGATGCGCAAGTGTTCCAGGTGGACATGTTTCTCTGAGGAGAGGGCCAGCAGAAGTTCGTCACTCAGGAGGTGGTAGTTCAGTGCTAGCTCCCTCAGCCCATGACACTGATCTGCAACACACAGGATTCCTACAAATACAAACAGATTGTGGTTTGAAAACTAAGTCAAATTCAGTTCTTGGTCAACAAGGGAGGCACTTTAGAATCAGTACTAGGAAAGCAACAATAGCTAACTCATAAAATACAGGTTGCTCTTGGTTGTTTACAAACATTGCGGATGCGCGCGCAGCACGGGTGCAGAAAGACACCACTCAGCGTCTAAGTAGCAGTGTTCCCGTGAAGTTAGTCGGCTCTTATGTACGATTCAGACGACTAAAAAAAACAGGAGATGATTTCCTCGTACTACGCCAGCTTGTCGCCTAGCGATAAAGCAAGTTATGCTTGGAAATTCACCTTGGTGAATGGGATACAGCTTGATGACACATATGCTTTAGGCGCTGGTGAGTGGATTAATGACGAGACGAAGTGGCCCCGTCTGCAGTGGCCCGATATCCACTCACACCTAATCGACAGTCTTTAAAGCGGAACTAGACCGGAAGTTCCTATTATCGCTGTTTTTTTTGGTGTGTATCTGCGTCATTACCTTGTTTATGAAGCCCTGACGGTCCGAAACAAACAGTTCAGCCACTGCTGAGAACGTTGTGTTTTATTGTAATCTCGGGGCTCAACGAGATCACTGAAAATCCCGTAATAGTTACGTAAACAGCGGTTCTCCTGAACAACCGATCGTCCTGCTCCGGGCACTAGTCCGGGCACATCAGATTGCGTACATTGAATCGCAGAAGAAGAATAACGTCCGTTGTGGAGGTGTTTCACGAGCAATAGTGTCTTCTGACTCTGGGTCTGACTCAGGTTTAAAGTCATAAATGGGACTGAGGCGGGGAGTCGTGAAGAAGCTATTTTTAAACACTGTTAAAACAATGTTTTGATAATGAGGAGCAGTGCATCCACCGTTCCAGAGGGGGGCGCTGCGCTTCTGAGAACGGATGTGCTGGATAGTACTGGCCAATCACAATACTCTGTCTTCTGGGGGTGAAAGTTCACTCTGAAACATCGCGGCTGAAAAACACTGTCAGAAAAGAGGATTTCTATCGGCTCGTACATTAGCTTCTAAGCTAATGTACTTGACTTAACTCAACTTGACTTAAAGCTGAGCTTAATTATGCTGTTGCTTTCAAACATCGTTTGTCATGCATAGTAATAATTACTTCATTCACGTTAGCTTGTTACCTGATGCCAAAAATGAACGTAACGTTAACTGATATGGAGTGAGCACGGCAAATTCTTGCGTCTTCTATCATTTGCTTGTTCCAGTCGCTCCTCCTGATGTCTCGCAACCAAAGACGTCTCCGGTTAGCCTTGAAAGGGGTGCAACTCGGTATCCGGTGAAACTTCAGGCTTTTGTCTTGTTTGTTAAAACGATTAGTGCAACCGACAGCACAATAAGACATGTTGTATAGTTGCTCACATTAGCGCTTTCTGCACCCGACATGCGCAGTAGGGAGAAGGTGACGCGCGCGTGACGTAGGCTGCCAAGGGGTCTATAGTGCAGTGCCTGCCAGTTCACCACATGACATAACGACACTGAATGTGGGCAGACAAATAGTGATAGTGATAGTGTTTTAAAGGGCCAGGGAATGGGAAAATACTTTCGACCTTGTCACTTAAAAATTGGAAATGAAAATAACATGACTAAAAAGTGCAACCAAGACATAAAATCAGGAAAGACATCATGACAAAGCTGCCTCTTCTGTACTTGAACATTAAACCAAAGACGCCCATGTCTTCACTCAATCTGTACCTGCTGGAGAAACATGTGGGCAGCTGCTCATCTTCAGCAATTTCAGGGTGTCACTGTTGTTCGCCACCAGCACCTTCAGAGACGGGTCGTCGACTGGTGTGTCATCAATCTTCAGTGAAGACAGTGACTTGGAGTTGACAAACACCACAGTCAGAGCCGAGATGAAATGAGACTGTGAAATGGAAAAGATGACATGAATAATTAAAAAGCTTTCAGATAAAGGCGACACATTTTCTAATAATAAAAAAAAAAAAAGATGGCAACCAGGTGTCAGCATTAGGAGGTAGAAGTTGTTTCAATTTGAAATTGAGATGAAGATGTTCGCATTTATGCAGTTTTATATTTAAATAATGCAGAAAAGGTTTTTATAATGTAAAGCATGCATATTTTTTACTAGCATTCTATTGTGCAGATGATTCTACTTTCATTCTAATAACAAACAACAACAACAAATAATAACAAATAAGTGGCTTTCACTGTTTAGCCAAAGTATCAAAACAAATAATAGGTTTCAATGTAATGGCTGATTGCTGTGTTATTAATAATAGATAGATAGATAGATAGATAGATAGATAGATAGATAGATAGATAGATAGATAGATAGATAGATAGATAGATAGATAGATAGATAGATAGATAGATAGATAGATAGATAGATAGATAGATAGATAGATAGATCCTTTAATAATCCTTACAGGAAATTACAGTGTCACAGCAGCTTCAAGACAGACATAACACCACACATTTCCTCACAGCATACATACTTAAAGCGCAGACTTTAAGTTTCATAATGGTGTTATGATAATGCTTTAAGTCAGAATCTTACTCATTTATTTGCGAGAAATGTGAGATTGCAAAGCACACTAAGGCTGCAACTAACGATTATTTTTGGTGTCGACTAATCTATCGATTATTTCTTCGATTAGTTGACTAATCACGATTAACTTTGTTAGAATCCATTCGGGACTTCTGTTTAACCTACATACAGTGGACTCACGCGTGTGTTTTAATTACACAACATTTATCACAGTGGGTTAGGGTTAGTAGTGTGCTACCATGGAATGAGCATTTAACGTGTTTCGCTGGTTTATTTTCAGTGAAATGTTCCCAAACTTTGGAAACTTAAGGTTGGAGTTTACGAGCCTCTTCGTCTGTTACCAACAATAACACGACGCATCGACGCTTGAATTTTATCGTCTACGATATTTTTGTTCTAATTGTTCCAGCCCTAAAGCACACCACAAGCGACAAAAAAAGGTATACAAAAGTAACATGTCCTTATGAAGTTGTGGAACTAAATGATCCTGCATGAGAACAGACACTGCTATTCAGCCCTATCCTATGATAAGATGAGATCACAAACGTGTGGTCAGCCAAAAGGGAATTAGCTGTGTGCAATCGAATATGCATGTACACTATAAAACAATCCCTTTGACTTTCTGTACAATCTGGACACGATGAAAACACAGACATCTTGAGTTTGTATAATCATACCTTTTGAACCTCCATAAAACTTGGCCTGGCAGTGGAGATAAGCCCCAAGGTCTTCAATGAGCAATTCACCAACTGGGAAAGAATGTCACATGCAGCCTCTGCAGACTCAGTACTACTGTCCACCTGGCAAGCACAAACAAAGATGGAATATTGCGTGACGTACATGAAAACAAGGCCAAGATCAACAACAATCCTTGTGTTACACATTTCTGCACAGACACAACATCTTTTGCTCCCTCACCTTGAAACTGACGTACTGCAGGTGGTTAGAGTGCCTCTTTATGATCTGCTTGATGAGGTCTGGATGTGTGGCTTTCAAGTAAGAGCTGGCTGGCTGGTTAAGCTCAAACTCAAAGCATCTCCACAGCTCCGGCATGTGGAAAGCCTGGTTCCACCCGCGACATACCTGAGAGGCGTAAGCCCGGTCCAGTAATAGAAGGTACTGGAAGACGTGGAGCAGGAGCTCCTGAGGCAACAGTGACCAGTCATGGTCTGGTGACATTGTAGCCTCCACAGCTTGTGGATCCTCGCCCACCTGCTTCCGAACCTTCTTGCGCGCCTCTGGTGGACTCCTACTAGAGGAGCCGTTGCTGACCTCCTCACATCCTTTGATCCGCTTCATACTAAAACACATAAATAAACCAGCTTAGCAAGACACATCAATGATTGATTATTGAATGATTGAATGGTGATTAGTGCTGATGTGAAACATTATCCAACAGTCATTTTGTTTCACGCTCCTCGCTTCAACACCAGTCCTTTTAATGAGCATATACAGTATGCACCTCACATAGATATGCAACCAAGCATTGATTATGTCGCTTGATTGATTCAAACCTTAGATTGTTAGATCTTGGACTACGCAGTCACACCACATTTCTCAAATGTGTAGTTTATGGAGAATGTGCAGCTTTCTTTACACATTTTCCCCACAACATTAACAGCAAATAGTGTGCCCTTTAATATTATTATCTTTATCGTCTAGTTCACATATATCAAAGTCAAGGCCCGGTGGCCAGATGTGGCACGCCACGTCATTTTATTCCGGCCCGCAAGTGATTAATTGGTCTTAAGAATCTATGTTAAAATACATATTATATGCTGCTTTAAGGCGTGCGTTGACCATAAACTACATTTCCCACAATGCATGGTGATTGCGTTACCCGCGGAGTGACGGCATCACCATTGCGGACCGGGCTACATCATATATAATGCATCATATTTGTAACTTGAAAAAGTAATACATACAGAAAGTTATTTAGCAATATGTTATGGAGTAGTTACCTATATTTTACATTAAATTTGGTTACATTTAGTGATTATAATTTAGTTTATTCTCTATGATAGTTACATCTGGCCCTTTGAGGGTAACAATTATGCTGATGTGGCCCTCGGTGACAAGCAAATGTACAAGTGCCATGCAAAGTCTTTAATTTAATGTGTGTTGAGTAAAATGTGGCATGTTGGGAGTAAACCAATAACTAAATGAATGCATTGAGGTTCTACGTCACACAAATACTAGCACGAGCATCAATCTACCTTGATTGCCCTTGTCAATACTACATATATATTTCATGTGGATATGTTGATATGATGATACATTATCGTTATATTAAAGAGCCCTATACGACACTGTCTTGTTTTAGTCTGGTAAATCATGACATTACTGTCCATGTAAACATAATAATTTCTCCGATTGAAACACTAAAGACCCCAGACGTCTGTACAGCATTTCCACGCATAACACAGAGCAGCATGGTAGAATGCCAACGGTGTGGGTGCATCCGCACATTTTCCGTGTTTTTCCACTCATTTATGCAAGTTTACATTTACCAATGTCCAGACGTGGGTTGCCCATATAATGCGATTAGAGAAAATAGGTTGCCTAGCTGCAACAGTGCTCTTTGTAACTGACAGGAAATCGTTTACATTCAATGACACTGACGCAGTAACTAAACATAGCTGTTAGCTTACGTTGCTTAGTAAGCAAACTCGCGGTAGAATTAAAAACTGCCTTCGCGTCATATCAAATGCTTTAAATACACAATAAATTACAGCTCGTTTTCTTCCTGTGCTACTATGAGTTTACCACAACACATCCAAACAGCATACCTGGTTGTTTACACCCAGCTAGCTGACTAGCTGTTAGCAGGAAAATCCGACTACTTGCAGACGTAACGCTTCAGCCCGGGCCCACGCAGGAAAAGCTCATTCGCATCAACCAGATAACATGCATCGGAGCACAACGACCGAGCCGTGAGACTTAAAAGAGGACGGAGAGGGTGTTTATCGTGGAAGAAACGGCCGTTCTCTTGGCACCTCCGCCCGGTTGACCTACTTCAGACGGTGGAGTAATGGCACCGCTGCATCTGAAATGGCGAAATGTTGTTGTGACTGTTTGCGGTGCATCATGGGAAATGCAATGCAAAATGGCTGTTTGGTAAAGATCGCCTCTCTCCGCCTGACTCATAACTCATTAACATTTAGGTTTAATAATTTGATTTAAATAATGTGAGAAAATAATGAGACATACTTGTCATTTTAACACAACCCAAGGAGATACAACAGAACGTTTTTTGCACTCTATATGGCTTATTTTTTTGCACACGCACACATTAGTGATAGTGAATTTGTCCCCTGCATTTAACATCCTTACTACACACCAGTTGTGAAAACACACCCTTTATCTATGAAAATAAAACACTGAACTCAAGAGTAGCAACTTGGTAATAAAGGCTATTTAAATGTTATCGCTATGTACAATATTAGAAAAATCAAGCACCATTTTGGTCCGGGTACTAAAGTATAATCCGTTTTTTACCCGGACCCATTTTCCACTTGCTTCCTTGAACAGATTACTTTGGAAAAAGTAAGTTTTTGTTTTACAAAATGTGCAATTTTCACTAAATAAAACTAAAACAGAGTTACAATTTCGTTATGTACATGTTATAATTTCAGGTGTATATTAATTTAGTAAGGGTTACATTACAAAATTAAATGGACTGTACACAAAGAAGCGGCACTGGGTGGGACTTACCGTATGTGGTTCTTTCATCCAATATTCTAATGTGATATTATATTAGCTGTACAGTGGTTTTCAGTGTCTTCAGATTCATTACAACCCCTAATATTTACAGAAACATTGTATTAAGTTAAGTGCTTAAGTTTGATTTTGATATTAAAGGCTAACAGGTGGCCACTCGTCAAAAATCACACAGCATATACTTTGTGAAACAGAGAACCTGGTTTATTACCATTCAACTCCATCCACCACAGATAATACAGAGCAGATTCACAAGTATTAAGCTTTTTTATATAACAGCAGCTGTTTGTTTTTTTTCATACTCTGTTTCCCTGACCCTCCCCAACCCCCTGCTTCCAACTCGGGGGGGGAAACCATTACAGGTGCACAATTTGTATTTGGTGTGAAGACTGGTCCCTCCAATCATTCAGCTGTGATCAGTCTTACTGTGAGGTTTTTTGTATTACCATATGATTTGGTGCTTCTTTTTTTTTTCTTTTAAACAGAGCTGGAAATAAGATTTACATCCGCTATCATTCATTGCAGGTGCCAGGCTCCTCCTTCTCATTTCAACACAACAAAAGAAATGTGACATTTAGAGGAGGGGGGAAATTACAACTCTCTACTGTATAAAAATGTACAGTGGCTTTATTGACATACATTCCATAGGTTAAACAGCTGCAAAATAGGAGGCACACCCAGTATTGCACTTCATTAAAAGTTCTGGCTCAAAACATAACCCAGAATATCAAACAAAACTGAAGTGAAGAGTAGCAACTTCGTAATACAGCTATTTTGAATAGTATCGTTATATACAAGATTAGATAAATCGTACACTATATTCTGCCCAAACATTATTTTAACAGTCTTTTTCCACCGACTTTTTTTTTTTGTCCGTTTATCAATGATGCACTTGACAGTGGAGAATACTGTACAAGATTATGAAAAAAGGTTTACATACAACATTTTAAATTTATAGTTAGGAAGCTGGAAATAGGGCCTGTTCCTTTTTTATACTTACGCTGATCCACAGTTGCCTTTAAGCAAATTAATTTTCAATGTTTAATCTTGTACTGTTACACTTCTGAAGGTGTGCAACGTCTATAGAAGCCGAGGGAATACAACGGCCGCATGCAAACACGTCACAAGGTATTTTCTTTTCTTTTTTTTAATCTTCTTTTTTAAATTATATTGTTCTTTTTTTCCCCCCACATTCAGGTCACTCTGAATCCAAAAGGAGCCAAGTGCATCTTTGCAGCAGGGCCGGGTTACTGATGTAGGTAGAAGAGCAGACCTGAGGACTCTTGGCATAGAGCAGAAACCTGGTCCAGTGTCCAGGAGACTTGACAGAGCAAGAGCCAAGCTTCACGGCTGAGCTTCTGCAGCTGCAGCCAGAGATCACAGTAGAAAACTGGTTTTCAGTAAAGGTCTCATGTTGTTTAGAAGGTGTGGGCATTCCTACACACTCCACAGCCCAAGGCAAACTCCTCCCCTGTTGGTGGGTGAACCACATGCAAAGGGCATTCAGTACCTTCCAGCTGCTTCCCTTTAGGTCCTGTAACAGAAAAGGAAAGGAAGTGCAGACAGGTCTTTGGTATTTGCAAACTGTCATTTTTAAATGGAATAATAAATGCCATTCGAAGATCGAGCGGATAGTTTTAGCAAGGTCTGTGTGCGATTGAATTAAGATTTACCAGAAGAATTAAGTCACTTGAATCATTAAGTACCTGCAGGACAGTGGGGTAGTTCCTCCTTAGGGACACTGGTCATCCTCTGGAAGTCATCGTGGCAGGCGTTGCAGAAATGTGTGGTGCCAAAGCAGAAGAAAACAGCCACAGAGCAGCAGTACCGACATTTGTACTCCAGGAAGTCTGTGCCATGTTTGGAGCACATCTGGTGATAGAAAAAAAATAAAACCTCAGTGGTAGGCTCATCTGATTTATGAGTCCATATGAGTACTGTTTTTAAAGGAATAGTTCAGCATTTGGGGAATTATACAAATTTACTGTTGGTCTAACTTTGCACAAAACCACAATGCGACATTTTTACACTTGCCTGCACACATTTTAAAAACAAGACCAAAACATATTCACGATTGAGCTGCAGAGGTTCCAGTCAGTGATTTTGTAACTTTTGGACAGAGCCACATTAGCTGTTACCCATTTCCAGTCTTTGCGCCAAGTAAAGCAAATTGACATCCCAAAATGTAATTTATTGGTCGTATAACTGGGATCTTCACAGGACTTGTATGCTGACCTGTGCTCTTGAGACATCCGAGCATGCTCCACAAATAAGCTCTCTGGGGTCGTAGTCGTCTCCCTGTCCTGCCTCTGCATCACAGCGAGCTTCTCCACCAAAGTATGCCTGGTTTCAAAAGAGACACAGTTAATTCTCTACACCCAAACAATATTTATATTAAAATAGTGTGTATAGTACCTTCTTGCACTTGTAGCAGACATAGTATGCATATCGGTTCATGGCAAAGCCTGCAGGGTCATTGTGGAATCGAGCTCCTGGTGTAGTTATTGCCTCACTCTTATGCAGACCCTCATATTCCAGCCTCATCAGAGCCTTTCTCCTCACGTCCTCATAGAGCTCTTTGATAGGATCGAGTAGGTCCTTGATCACCGAGTGGTTGATTTTGTTCTGGAAGAAAAACAGTGAAACAAACAAACCGGTCCATGTTCATTGAGATTGTTCTGCTGAGACACTGTTTGTGACAAAGACGACTGTGAACAAAGAGATAGAGCTGCAACTAACGATTATTTTCGTAATCGATTAATCTGTCGATTATTTTCTCGATTAATCGATGAATCGTTTGGTCCATAAAATGTCAGGAAATATTTAAAAAAACGTTGATCAGTGTTTGTCAAAGCTGGAAATTATGATTGTCTTGTTTTGTTCACAAACCAAAATGATTCAGTTTTAATGATTTCTTTGTTTATGTGGAGCAAAGAAACCAAGAAAATATTCACACTTAAGAAGCTGAAACAATCACAAATCTTGTTTTAATAATGAAAAAAGCTTCAACCCGATTATCGATTATCAAAATAGTTGGCGATGAATCTAGTAATCGATTAATAATCGATTAATCGTTTCAGCTCTACAAAGAGGTGTAAGATAAAGTGTCACAGTAATCTGAGGCCAGTTCACTTTTAAGGCGTGGTGGAAACAGGTTTAAACCCTTTAGTTGCTAAATCCGTCTCTTCAAACAGGCTCAGGTAACATCTCACCTTACAGATTGGACACAACATGAAGCCAAACGTGATTCTTGGCCCCAACCAACGATTTTCAAGAACACGACGAGTGCACTGAAGGTGGAACACATGAGTGCAGTCAAGCTGGAGAAAGGAGAAAAAGAGTGAAATGTTAAAAGAGGGGACATTTTAATCCACAACTGAAAACCTTCTCCCTGATGGACAGTCATAATTAGAGCTACCTGTACAGCAGGGGCAGCAGAGAGGGCTTCAGTAAAGCAGATCATGCACATGTCATCTGCATCCTGTTTCAGACAGCCGGTGCTCTTGTCGCAGCCATGCAGACATGGCAGGCAGGACTCCTCGTTCTTAACTCCTCCACAGGGATGGCCACAAGTATGAGTCTTACTGCATGCTAGTTTGGCATACTCCTAGCAAAGAACAGAGAAGACAAAAAGGTAGGGCTTACACACTAGCTTTGGTACATGGACTGCTATGTTTCTTTAACAGGTATTTGTTCATCTGTGGGTTCACATGACCTCCAGAAGCATTCATAATGCTCACCATAGACTTAGATTTGAGGCAAAGTCTCAAAAGAGTGATTCAGCTCCATCGTATGTGAATCACACTCATGTTGTTAATTATTCTAGATATTATCCAACAATCTTCCCACTCAGCATTCCAAACCAAAATGTCATGCTTTGAGAAAATGCCTTACTTGAACAATAAAATCTCGTGCACCATGTTGAACTTGGCAATTTCTTTCAATCTTGATTTCATACAATTCTAATTAATAATCTAATCTAATTAATGAAAATATAACTGCAATTCCAGCGGGATCGACCTGTACTTAAAACGAAGAAACAGATTTTAGATTAAATAGAAGTGCAAAAAATTAAGTTTGTTATCGTTTTTGTGCACATGTTCATGGGGTGTGCCATTTAAATTCATAAATAACACACATACACACATACATATATATATATATGTGTCATTAATGAATCACACACACATATATACATATATATTTATATTTATTTATATACATACAAAAAAAGACGAGCAGCCGATGATTGCTCGATGCTACATACCTGGCAGTCTGGGTCAGAGCACACACTGCCCACTGCAGACAACTCTGTGCCATTCCTTGTACCACAGAACCTGCAGGCATCTGAGCTGCTGGAGGCCGGTTTACCTACATTAAAAACATTTACAAAACATTAAGATTCCTCAGACCAGGTTTCATGTGCTGAGAAATCCTTTCTATAAAATTGTTCAATTAAAGCATGCTTTTCAATTACATACTACCAACACCAAGTATCATCATTGAGATATACTGATATGTCCTGTCCCTATGTTACCTGTGTGCTCTCTGAACTCCACCATTGCCTTCATAGTCTTCGAGTCAGCCAGAGCCATGAGCCAGAAGAGTTTGGTCCTCCCACAGCCTTCATGGAGATCCACCTTTATGGCCTCCTCTTCCTCCTTGAACACCTGGAAGCAGCCAAGAAAATAAGTCTAAAACCAGGCCAGTCTATAACCCACATCCCTTCATTTCTTCTATTTATAATGTAAATATGTTTGATCGGGTGACCATCCTGAACTAACCTGTCTCTGGTGGGAGCGTGTGCGTCTGTGCAGGTGGAGGAAGCGGTCACAATCGGTGCAAAGGTTGCCACACATGTTGCACAGTATAATGGCCGCTGTCTCACCGTCGTCATGGTTGTCGCACATGGGCTGTGGATGGAAGCAGCATTATTTTTGTCTTGTATTTTTATCTTTAAAAATAGTAATAATAATATAATAATAATAATATCACTCTCACCATCTGCTTCTGCTGTCCATCTTTGCCCATCCAGCGACCAGAGGACAGCCTGTCTACATGGTCCTGGTCGAGCACGCACAGTGATGCTAAGGCCAACCACAGCTATGAGGAAGAAGAGGGAATTATATGATTTCTTAATGCTCTGTATTTTTTTTAAACATAAATAAACCTCATATATTCAAATAGACATTTATACCCTTGTGGTTGCGATGCAGCGTACAGGTGACCGATGTTCCTCCTCCATTTTAGTAAGTGCTATAATGGTCTCAGCTATTGCATTTTTGGTGACTCTGGACCAAGCGTCTGACAGGTGACCCTAAGAACAGAACATGACTCTCTTCAAAATACTTTTTTAATCACAAAAACACAATGAAGGTGCAGGCAGTTAAATGAAAATATGAGGTTGATGCCAACACTAGGAAACCTACAGCTGCCATGTCTTTGACCAGCTTTATGATTATCTCTGCAATCTGAGGAGGGGTGGAGCCTTTCATCCACCAGTGGCTCTCCCCTCTGCGAATGTAACTGGAAAAGGAAGGAACATGATGCATAAAATGTATGCAAGATTTATGCAAAAACAAATACTGTTTGCCACAAACTAAGTTAATTTGTTTCATTATGACTCAACCAAAAGTCACCTGGAGTTGAAGATCATGGGCAGTGTGACAGTGGTGACCCCTTTTCCAGCAGCCATGCCAGCTGTGCCAGAGATGGTGGTGCCTTTGGCTTTCAGCTGCACAGTGAGGGCTTTTGCGATGCAGCCCAGGAACATGTCCAAGATGCCAAGCTTGGTCCAGTCACCCTTCTCCGTGGAGTGGATGATGTCGCTGATATCGGCTGGTGGCAGAGCCTTCACCCCGATGATGCTGGCAAGTCGCACTGGTGTGACCTCTGGAAGGACGCGTCTAAGCAAAGATGTCACCTGAGAAGATCGGACAACAAAAAAACATTGTTTAAAAAAAAAACAAAACAAAAAAAAACAGAAAACCATGAGTCTGTCAGAGCTGGATCTTTGTCATATTTACAAGTGGACAGCATGCTTGATATGCACCATAATTATATTTTTTGTTGCTAATATTAAATCACCCTAAAAATATATCACAGCTATTAAACATCACCCATGTTATTAGTAGTCTATACAAACAAATTCCAATTTAAATATCACTGAAAACAGTAAATAACGTGTTGGTGAACAACATTTTTGATGCATTAGGAGTATTTGAGCATTTACAGTAATGCAATACTATGGACATTACTGCTGGCATTATCAAGCTGTTCCACTAGTTAATTAATGGACCCGAGAATACAAATAAAACTGTTGTTTATTTTGATGTGAGAGTGAATGTAAACATTAATTAATTAATTCATTCATTCATTCATATTTACAAGAAAACTCCACAGGGTATACTTAAACACATGATTAGCCCTAAGCTGTGTGTGTGTGTGTGTGTATTGTTGCTCACCTGTCTCTGCACACGTGGAGAAGCTGTGTGCAGCAGAGAAAACAGGTCTTGCATGAGTGTAAGCTGCTGAGCGAGATACTGGCGGCCTACATTGGAGCCACTTAGAGCCAGGACCATGGACAGAAGCTCAAAGCAGTAGGCGTCTGAGGAGGCGTCATCATCACTGGGCTGAGAGTTAGCGTTTTCTTTGCTGGATATGGCATGCTCCCACTCCTCCCTCACACGCGTGGCTTCCATACGAATAGCCTGGACGATGTGGGCACACACCTGGAGTACACGTCTTAGGTTAGAGGGCTGAGATTGTAAGTGCGATTGTTGAATGATTAGATGAACTGATTATTTACCTGTTTTTGCAAGTTGGTCAGTTTGCTCCTGCTGAAAATTATTCCCACCATGTGCTCTTTGAGGTCTGCATCAGATGGCGCCTATTGATAAAAAAATAGGAGAAGAGTACAGTTAGATTAAAGGGAACTAAATGCAGTATGCAAGATGACCAGGTCAGTTTAACTATTGGATTGTAGACCTTGTCTTCCCCTTCTGGCGATGAAAGCAGGTTCTTCTCCTCCTGTTCTGGAGTTGGTTCTGCATCTCCACAGATTAGCTTCCCAAAGACCTAATGTAAACAATGAAGATGTATTAGCCACATTTTAGGAACTTCAGCCATCTGCATTAAATAATATAATACCGCCCTCAAAAACAAATGTATGGTGTATGTAACAGATGATTGTGAGAGACAGACCTGTGAGGTGATGAGGCGGAAAACCCGGAGGGTCTCAGCCTCGCAGCTTTTCTGTTGGGCCATGCTGGCTGAGATCTGCCCAGGAATCTTGATACTTTCACCCTCTTTCCAACCGAGCACCTTCACCTGACGGACCCTCAGGGTGTTTTCCGGACCCTTCAGTTCCACCTTGATCACATGATGATCTCCTCCAGGGAGCTCACTTGTTACCCAGCCCATGTGACGAGAATCGAGATCAGCCTGGGATGAAAAATCATGGTGAACTTAACACAGACTCTTTAATTGTATGGAATCTATACTTTGTTTTCAATTCATCTATTGTAAAAACAAGACACGGTCCACACCTGTTTGATTCTGCAGAGGTCCTCTATTGCTTTTCCACATAGGAATGTAACTGATGTGACTTTGTTCTATGGTTGGAAGAATAAACATGAGAAAATGCATATATATATATAGATGCACCATCTTCTTCAAATCTGCTGTGACCACACATTTCAATCTTCCACATCTATGCTGCCTCACCCCAATGTCTCTGGAGTTGTCCACATGTACAGACACGTTGGAGGCATTTATGCCTTTCACACAGCTGATGGTGATGCTCTTGGTTTTGTTCTTGTCCTCATCTCCAGATTCCCAGAAGGTTTCTGTGGAGCCATCCGTCAGGCTGCCAATCATGGCAGGACGACTGGAGGTCTTAATGTCAACCACGCTGGTCAAATCCTTCAGACAGGTCACCAGGCAAAGATCCTATCATCACAAACGCACACACAGGTCAACACAGAAAACCACTGGCAGTTTGATATGTTGTACGATTGGGTAAACAGGTAAGAATGTGGTTGTTGTCTTACCTGGTTCATTGCTTCGTAGCCTGACTGGACACTGATGTTAAAGCTCTCCTCACTGTCTCCATCATCCGACTTGGACAAAATATTGTTGATGTGATGGAAAACGTTGCTCTGGTGGAGGAACTGGTGGTCCGACTGCTTAAACTTGAGACTCCAACACCTATAAAAACAAGTCATGCATATTTTTTGCTACAAAACACAAATTACATACAAAACTGGAAAAAATACAATAACCCTATTAAACTATCATATTTCAACTGAGAAGTGTTACCTAAGTGCCATCTGCTGAAGTGAGCTGCCACTAGGAAGTGACATCATGAGGTCAGAAATGGTCTGGAGGAGGCGGTGGAAAGTGTGAGGGAGAGGATGAGCTGCCTCCCCAGCAATAACAATATCTGACAGAGGGTGTTCACAGACACCAAGGTCTCTTTCCTGGGGGAACACAGCACAAATTCATAATCAGAAGCTGAAGAACACAGCAATCACACTTTCCCAACTTATTCCATTCAGTACCTGTTCCACAATTTCTTTGTTTCCCTTGTTCTCATCATCTTCCTCATCCTCTGGTTCAAAGGGCGATGGGGTGAGAGATGCTACAAAATGCCAGAGGATGTCGTGCAGTGATGTGGTCTGGATTACGTTGCACAGTAGCCAATTGAAAGCCTGTTAGAGTAAATCACACCAGTTGGTCTTATGTTACACAGATGCGAGACTTGAGTAAAATTAAAATGCTAATTCAGTACATAAACATAACTGGTTCCTTCATAAAACACAGCCAAGTAATTGCTTATAACCCTGAGCCACAGTTGTACAATAAACAGTAATTAAACCATAGTTAAACTCTAAGACTGAGACAGATATTGCCACCCTCATAGTTTTACCTCCATGGCAAAGACTCGACAGGCGGACTTTCTCAGTGCATGCTTCATGGCCACCTCCAGGCCTTCCAGATCATGGTGTTGGATAACAAAAGCCAAGACAGGCCACTGGAAGTTCCTCTCCCCTTTACTGAGGGAGCCGTGTGCCGAGATGAGCCGAGAGAGCTCTGGAGACGGGTGCCTCAACAAGGAAGAGCCCACTTCTGAGTGAGAGGCAGAGAAAGTGAATGTAGCTAATAACACTGTATCACATTTAACCCCCAGAGTCACTTATTTCTTAAAAGCTGCGTGTAATTACCTGCATCGCCACTATGGACCCTGCGTCTGGGCACAGCCTTGATTCGGGCTGGAGAGGGCGAGTGTTGCTTATCATACTCGGAGGCAACGACCGAGTAAGACCTTTGAAACACCGTCCGCTTGGTCGTGTCGCTGTCTGTGATTGGACTAGTCTCCAGACTAATAGAGAGCCAATAAAGATAAACACAAAGAACTACTGTGAAACCTCAAAATAAATGGCTAAGAAAATATCAAAACCCACTCATCAATGTATTAGAGTATTTAAACAACCATATATATTAAAAAAAATGCACCCTTATATTGATCAGCACATTTTAGTGCTATGAGAAAATTGCTATGGATTGCTAGGAATGTAGAGTTACCCACATTAATGAAGAAAGATCAGTGTAGGAAGTAGTATGAATAAGATGTTTCACCTAGGAGGCATTGATTTCATGTTGCTCTCTGGTTCCTCAAACACATTGGGGCAGGCATCAGGGGTGACTGAAATGTAGGGCGCAGGAACAGATGTGGAACGCAAATACCTCATCTCATCTTGGAAGAGGTTATCATCTTGGTATGCCCCAAAGTTCTCTGTGTGCTGTCTGCGAAATGAAAAGAGATTGACTCAAACTTATTACACAATCACTATATACGAGTGTTATAATCATATCATATCTTGTGGCTCTTAAATGTGGCTATTATTCACGTACCTAGCTAGTGTCTGCAGGTAGAGGCAGCCCATTTTGTTTGGGAGTTCATCCGACACGCCTTCCTTGAGGCTAGGGAGCAGCTGGGAATGCAAGGGCCGGGGAGGGTGGTGGCAGAGCATGCTGGGCTCGGCAGCACTGCTGAGGGACAGCAGGAACAAAGCATTTGCCCTGATCACCTGGTGGGCCTCCATTGTGGGAAGGGCTCTTGGTGTCTTCACTTGAAGGGGTTTTTTCCTCGACTGCTTTACCTAGCAAAGACCATACAGATTGAGTTTGATTCCAAGCGTTTCAGTTAAAAGGGGGTAGAAAATTAAAATGCAGCAGAAGTACCTTTTCCCTGGCAGCAGTCTGCTTTTCTCGTAGGTATTTTTCCCGACAGCGATCGCAGACCAGGTACCAGGTGCTGCCTCCTATGCCTCCGTCGCCACAGTTCCCAGCCCAACCACCGCAGAAGTGGCCAATACTGTTGTAGCCCTGGCCTCCAGCATAGCGTCCACACCCTGCCAAAGTACAAGGTGAAGATGTTAAAAGCACAGAAATTAAGTGAAAAAAATTACTTCTTTAAGAATGATTATAAAAATCGTAACAAAGTTACTTTCACACTCGTACCTGGGTGAGCTTGTCTCATATGGTAGGTGACAGGATATGGGTGAGATTCCCCGCACAGCTCACAGATGGTGTCTTTTTCTGGGCCACCCATGGCAAGCTGCGCCATCTCTCCAAACAGATTCCCTCTTGGACGGACCTCTGCCTTCTCCCTTTTCTTCTTCTCCTTCTTTGCCTTTTTACTGTCTTTCTCGTGTTCCTTCTTCTTTAAGATCGCACTGGACCCTGGGCTGGGAAAGATCATGTTCTGAGTTGCTGCCTTGATGGTGGCCATTGATATGTCCTCCCAAAAGGCCACCAAATGCTGTAACGTTAATGGTAGGATCGACTTTGCCCTCATAGAAGGATGAGAAGTCATCTCATAGGAAGTGGCGTCTCCTTTGCCATCTTCACACTTCTCTGGCAATGGGGGTTCCTTCAACATGGACAGCACCTTGTTTTTGTTGATGCTGCCCATTTTAGAGATGTCTGGACCATGTGGAGCAATATTAAACATGTTGAGTGCAGAGGAGATCTCCAAAGAGTGCCGGTTCTTTAACTTACTCTCCTTCTCCTCAGCACCCTGTGCTCCCAGGGAATTGCGTATTGGGGCATGCTCTTTGGTCAAGTCCGGGTTGAACTTCAGGAAGGACGAGCAGGCCATGGCGTCATGGACTATACCTTCATGCCAAAGGAATGCTGCAAAAACTGCTCGCGCACACTCTGCCACAGAGGGTGACATGGCCTGTTTGACAGGCTCTGTGACTTTTGATGTGCTCTCACCTTTAAAGAGGGGCCCAGATTTGTCCTTCTTTGAGCGCGTGTGTCGACTTGAGGTTTTGCGACTAACTTTAGGTGAAGAGCGGCCCTCCAGTTCGTCTTTCACAGGAGCTTTGCCGATGCTAAAGTGCACCTTACATGAGTCTTCATCAGCATTGTTGACCTCCACATTCTCATCATTGCCGTCCTCATTAGAGAGGAGAGCACTAGAGGTGCATACTTCCACTACTTCACTATGAAGGTTCTCTTGGGTTACATGAGGGGAAGGAACACGGTTCTCTACATTGTTGATAATGCCTTGATTTGGATCTTTAGGGGACAGTTTTGGTTTAGGGGAGGTAGATCGGCCTCTAAGTGGCTCTGTAAGTGGAATCTTCTTCTTTCTGAGTGTCTCCGGGTCCAAAGTGTAAGAATCTGACTTGGATCTCTCTCTGGGAGGGTCAAATCTGGCTTTGGAGGAGGGACTAACTTTTGGTGAAAGGTTCTTGTCATGGTGGGATGAAGAGGAGTGCTGTGAGGTGGTGTTGGAGGGACTCAGCCTGCCTGAGGAGGACACACCTTTTTGTTTGGGAGAAGAGGAGCGAGAGCCGGGGTTTGGGGACTCAGCTCTCATTCCTGAAGTTCTACCATCCGCCTTCAGAGCTTGCAAAGTATTGTGATTGGGCGAATGAGAGCGACTGTGAGAGTCAGACCTCAGTTTGGCTGTATCTGACCGCAGGATGAGCGCTTCACTGGCTGAGAGTCCACCCTCCCCAGTCTTGCTCCTACTCTGTTCGACTGAGCGGCTTCCCCGACTCTCCTGTTTGGACGAGCGATTCTCCTGACGGTGTTTGGAGGATGGGGACATCGGCCGCGCACCAGACATCAGGCTCCCCCTGTCACCTTAAAGTTAAAAATCCAAACGGTTACACCACCAACAATCACAGCTTTACTGGAAATAGTTTAACTGTTAAATATAACTGCAGATGAAACAATCATCATGAAAAACAAACGTTAAAAAAAGATATGGTAGATAATGGCAGAAAGACAGAGAGGTCCTTAAAATGAAAGATGTTAAGCCTTGCATAGAAAACAAAAACAAGTAATGACAGTTGCTTTGTCTGTAGCAAAATAAACTCTGATATGGATGAAGTAGTGGACAATAGAGAAATGCAAGATGGATTCCAGCCCAGTTCTAGGACCTTTCCAACTAATAGTGGATCAAGCCTTGGTCTTGACCAGAAACACAGGAACTAGAGTAGTAATGTACTTGTAATGTAATGTAATTGTCTGAAATCAAAACCTACTTGTTTATCAGGTACCAAGTTCATTAGTATTGAAGGTTAAAATAGCTCTCACGCACAATGGCCCAAATGTAATTTTTCACTAGTTCAATGCACTGGACATTATCATTCCCAACAGAAGCAGTTGGGGGTTTTCAGGAGCTCCTACCCACCCTTCAGTTCAGTCTGAAGGCGGCATACATGCTGTAATTACCCACCCTTTTGCCTCAGAGCAAGAGATGAGAGAGCAGTTCCATGCCCAGCCAAAGACACACTGCTTTTTTGCACACGCTCACGAGAAGCAAGGCTGCGAGATGAACCATCTACAGCGAAAAACAGTGGAGCAGGTCAACAAACAAGCCATGGAATGCAAGGCCACCACAGACAGACAGAAAGAAAGAAAGAAAGAAAGCACAAATAAGCAATGGGGTCAAGTCAAGAGGGTGAAATAGAGAGAGGCATAAGGAAAACATGTTAAAAGTTTCGGAGCAATTATAAATAGATAAGTAGACAAAATGAGAGACATGAAGAGAGAATACTTAAACTGAGGGTGGGAGATCATTATCTGGAGCATTTTTACTGGTTTGCTTAAAAGCCTCTTCACACGCCAATTGCAACCAATTCATTAATGCATTGTCACACCTTCGAATCATATTGAACTGCCCGAACGAAATAAATGGATCGTGATGCATCATTCAAACCGTCATCTCATCCTCCCTCCCCCCATGCACGTACCCCTCTTCGTGCATTTATCGTGCATGCTCAGAAGACAACACCAGAGCTTATGCTTGCTTTCTAAAAATTCAACGAGACAGTCGCAGCAACGTTACGGCAGAAAAGGTGTTGGGTCCTTTGTTTTTGGGAGAGCCACTGCCAAGAAAAAGGTCGATCAGAGTGACCCTTGACCAGAGTGAACATTGGTGCTGCGTTTGAGCGATGGTATCAACTGAAAGCCCAGAAAGGGCTGCAAAGTGATGGCATGGTGGGCCCGTTTCTAGTGGACAGGTAGGTTCACTTTATGTCTTTGTGTTCTTTTGCGAGTATTGTTTTTGGGCATCCTGTTGTCATTTGAAAAAGCATCAAAAGAAAGTAAGCATCACCAAAAAGTACCGATGCTGCACAGTGCCCGTGAATCCGCGTTTGTTGTGCGTTTCTGTGCGCTGGAGGCATAGCTTCGGATAGAAGTCTGAAGAAAGGGGCTTTGACTTTTGAATTAAAAATGTAGCCTGCTCTAATCGTTCTTCCAGGACCTCCAACCTCATCTTTAAAGGTGAAAAAAGAAAATTGGTTTCATGGAGAAAACTATTTTAAATGTGACATTTTTTATTTTATTTCTCTTGTTTCTCTGGTCTCGTCTTGGAAAAGGAACATCTTTGGCCCAATGCATCCAGTTTGTCTGCAGTTTAACAAAGGCAACATTTATGAAAGTCTCCAAAATAATGACGTTTTACTAAAACTACCCAACATCTAACCCATGTTTTTTTTTTTCCTGTGACACCTCCATAGGACATAGAACTAGGTGAGTAAAAACTGACAACAAAGTTTATATAGCAGACTCAAAAATGTTGTTGCTGTTGTTTAATTTCTTTTAAACTGTTTTATTATTCTAGAGAGATTAAGTAAAGAGCTTCTGTTGTATTTAACATCTATATTGGAAAAGTCCTTCTTGACTCATAACCAACTTTTTACTTTTTTATTGTTTTATCCATGCAGTGAAGCCCTGGGCTGGTTGAGATGAGAAATGAAATAAGGTTTTAATTAAAAATGGATCCAAAGTGAAAGAAGCAACAAAAGAAAAAAATGCAGCTCAGACTATTACACCAGCAAGTGGCAAAATATCATGTTCAACAAGGTGTTTGGTCTAAAATGAATGCTGCAAATTTTGTTCTCAAAACAAAAGTGACAATCACTTATAATGCACTTTTAAGACATTGTCACTTGACTTGTCCTTTCTAGAAACAAGATTGAAACACTGAACAGACATGGTGCCTTGTTGTGGATATTTCTGCATTGTAGAATATATCCCTAATGCACTCCCCAGAAAAAGAAAAAAAACACAAAATTAAGAGAAAAGAAACATAACAACGAAAAGCTGTGAAGCGAAACGAGCAACACCTTTGCAAGCGAGTGCTGTCAGAAAGCAGGACAGACTTACTCAGAAGCTGTGGTTGTGGCTGAGACAGTTGGGAGGGGGACTGTCCAAACACAAATGGGCTGTGGACAAGGGAGGAAGAGGAGGAGGAGGAGGGAGGTTGGGCGGCTTGCTCAAATACGGAGGAAGAGGGAGCTGCTGAGAGGAAAGGCCCAGACTGAATGGAATTCAGTATGGCACTCAACCGGTCACCTGCAAACATGGAGACAGAGGAAGGGGGAAAAACTACAGCTTATACTATGGTCTGAGGTTTCCGAAGGGGGTGACGGTCATTCACTGTTCATTTTCAGTCATCCAGTCTTCTATCACGAACACAGTAGATGTGCAGAATGGGAGGAACTATTATGGGCATTCAGGGTCCTGGAAGTTGAAGTTGTGCTCATTATCTACACAGCGACAACATTAAGCAAGTGGCCATTGTAGAATGTATCAGGGTTTCGAACTCTGCTGGACAAAGAAGTGCCAGAAGTTCTAAGGGTGGTTGAGCAGCTGTATCAGGAAAGGCCTGCTTCTTTGATCAACAGCCAAAAATATGGGAAATCTTGTGTGAAGATGAAAAACTAAAATAGAAAAGATGGAAGTGCGATTCTGATGGAGGATCCAAGCGAAAACCAAAGTAGGCTATTGATTGCACCAATACTGGATAATTATCCAGCCGCAACTTGAAGGAATTTTATTTCCATTTAAAATAGAAAAACACTGTGAATTGACTGTAGCTCTCATTGGACCTTTTGAAGTGACTGACTTCTTCTCCTATTCAATGTCAGATATGCAGGTTGAGAGGGGCGTCTTAAGTTTTAAGTTCAACAATCACTCTGTGACAAACAGAAAGCTGCATGACCGTATCAGAAGATGTGCAGGGAAAAATGTCAATGTCATTTTCCATAAGGATGATGCTGTATCAAGTGCTTCACCATTCACAACCTCTCATCGTTTATCATTGTGGATTTATTCTTTTGACAATAAAATTGTTGCTTGCTCAAAGAAATTTGTCACACGGTGCCGAGTAAAACTGGCAGGAGGATTTTTTTGCATGACTGAAGCATCAATGGAAGAGGATCCTGATGAACAAGGCAAATGTCCTTTACCCATTTCACACATTTACAACTGGGTGCAAATCATCCACCATTGAACAACCAAGGCAGGGTCTTTGCACCCGACAAAGTGTAAATCCAACCAAAGAGTAATCTGCACAAGTCACCATTTAGAGGGTTGTGTCTGTGTTAATAGCAGCTCAAAAATAATCTTTCTGGCATTCAATTAACCAACAGAAATAAACAGCTCTTGTAAATTTAACACTTTCAGTCAAGTAGAAGACTTGGAAGCATATGAGCACACCGTGTATTGAAAATCTCAGCATTTGTGATGAACAAAGACACATCAAGAAGTACCGATTTGTCTAACCGTGATTAGGTTATCAGGATAAGGAGTATTAACATATTAATCTCCTTTTAAAGCAAAGTGAGGTGAATCGCCATACGAAGAAGTAACTGACACAGGGTCAGCAGTCAGCACAATATTCAGGCTGAAAGATACATAAATATGTTTGGAGCAACCTTATCTTCGATAGAGTAACAAAACTGACGAGTTCATTCAAGTGATTGTCAGCAATATTTTTGAGTGAATGATCAAACGGCGTCTAAGACACTAATTAAAGATAAAATAAAGGGAAAAGCACAGAGACTCATCCAGGGTCAATACACAACTAAACAAAGTCAATTAGCTGTCCAGATGAGTAGAAGCACACTGACTGGCCCATGCACACAAACACAGAATTATGCCTGACGTTGCAGAGATGTTAGGCATGAAATAACAATAGCAGCACAAAACGACACAAAAAAGCATGCATAAATAAAAATACATTATATATCAGTGACCAACGACACTGAGTGACTCATTTGCAGAGAAGTGAGATCTTGTATGCTGAATCAGGCAGAGAATAATCGACACAATTGGTCAGAGATAAGTGAGATTTGAAATATAATTTGGTGAAACTAAAGCATCACTGAAAATCTTTGACTGGAGTCTGAGGACCTAAAAGTTTCAGGCATAAATGAGCAGAGTCATAGAATGTGATGATGTTAAAAGCGAAGTGATATGAAGATTGAGGACATATTTGCCAAAAACTGCTCTTTGATCCCACCTTTGTTGTTGGAGATGCCGTAGTCAAAGCCCTGTGCTCCATTTGAGGTTGCAGCTCTGTTGAAGGCTTGCACAGAAAAAGGGCTTGGTGGTGGAGTCTGGGCCCCATGCTCAAGCAAAGCTTGTTCTGTTGGAGCAAATCAGATTGTATTCACTTACATAAATGAAAACTTTGAAGTTCAAATTCAAACTCTTTCCTCCTGTTTTAAATTAATTTGAGCTTGTGAGCAGTGTTAAAAAGTGAGGTCTGGCTGTGGCTTACCCTCATCATGGCGAAGGTACTGGTTTCCCCCACGGTCTCTGGCCAATGACCAGGCCTCTCCTTCATCACTCTCACAGAACTCCACTACACTGTTCTTGTCCAGCTGGACCCAGGTTCCCTCTGAATTGACCACCTGATACACAAAAAACACTCTTTATCTGAACTCAAACACACACTGGACACTTGTGTCACATTTAAATACTCGTCTGGTTGCTGTCTATCAAAAGAAATGCTGCAGCCATTTTCCCTATCAACCCACAACTATCCATGTCATGTCATTACTGCACAAAAACCATGAAAAATCACATGTAACTAGTTTAGTGTATCAGCCGGTAGTGCGGGAATAAGAACAAGATGAAGCTTAAAGAAAAGGGTAAATACAAAGATGGAAGTATTAGTATCTGCAGGTTGCACATCTTGCTTCCAAGCAAGGCATTTAGTACAGGCTCAAACGTTTGAACAGCATGACACACCACATCAGCCAATGACAGGTCATATCCAAAAGAAGGTAAGCTCCACTCATCATCAGACCATGGCAATTTACATAGCGTTTATGAAGTATATTGACAGAATTGTGAAAAAGTGCAAGAAAGATACAGTCAAGGCACAGAGAAGCTCCAGCATTTTGTGATCAGACTTCCCCAGAGAAGTCTCGAGGCAGCTGAATATGACACCCTGAAAATGCAATGGATTTATAGACAAACTGAAATTAGTAAGTCAGGAAGCACATAACAATGCTGCAGCCACAGATGTTGATTAGATCCCAACAAGTGGAAAGATTAACCCACCCAAACCAAGAAGCACCTGATATACCCGCTTAGAAAAAACAGATTATGCTCTTTACATCCAAAATCAGTTTAGAAAAACAGGGAAGTCTAATTTCTGAGTATGAAGGCCAATCTACTTGCATCAGCTCTAGTACATTACGGGATCTAAACAGACTGATTCATTCAAATTCAGCCACAAAGAAACACATTGCATTATTTGGGGTGAGTGCGTACCTCGCCTATGGCCTTGACCTTGTTGCCAAGTACTAACATTCCAATGGGGATACCCCTAAGGTTTGGGCAGCTTCTGATGTTGTGACCAGAGGGGCCGGTCTTCACTACCTTATAAAGCCCCGGGCCGCCGCCCTGCCCTGCCCTGTTCTGCACCCGAATGGGGGCTTCATGGGAAGGGCAGCTGCTCACCTCCTTTACGTTCTCCTCCGATTGGTCCCTGACCTCCTGCAACAGGCAAGAGCATGGATTAGAAAGTAGCAGTAACACATCAACAGGTTGCATGTTGTAAAAATGTGACCTAAGTCAAGGGTCAAGCAACTAAATCCTGATTTTATTTATTTATTTCTTGTTTCATAATGAAAAGCCACTGTTAAAAGTGTAACAGGGAGTTGTATAATGAATTGTATGAATTATTGGTCAACTTTCCTGGAATACATTTACTGGATAATTTGGTTGAAGAATGATTATTTGTCATAGCAAGAAAATGCTAATCAAGAGCACCTGCACGTGATCTGTCTGATGTGTCAGTTAAATATGAATCTACAGCCAACAGCTGGATAGCTTAGCTTAGCATGAAAAAACACAAGAACAGATGGCTCTCGTCATGCTTTGTTTGTGTAATCTGTACATTAAAATTAGACAATTATATATGAGGTCTTTTTTCTTGGCTGGTTGCAGCTCTTGGGAGTCACTGTGACATTTTAACAGAAACATAAAATTACTTTTCTCTGAAAATGTATTGTCCAGCACCTTATCTCTGTAAAACCACATCGTCAAGCTGTGTCTACCACAGATCGAACCAATGTGACGCATTAATCCGTGAGCTGTAGGGCACCACAGACTTATTTTATCACTTTAAGACAGAGGTGGACCAGCTGCCTGTTCTTAATTGTGATCTTTAAACTGTGATACACTAACCTGTAGTCTTTCATTTCCTGGACAGAGAGCTGTAACAATCTCCTTATCTAGCAAATGATCCAAAAAAAATCCCAAAATGTCGAAACTATTCCTTTAATGCGATGCTTATTATTTGTATATATATATCGAACTGAAAGGATAACAGAAAACCTCCATTCACCGCAACCCTCGAGAGAATAAAGTCATATTTTAAAATTGTTTGGATTGATATTTAACTGACGATATACAAAAAACAGGATCCAATTAAGTACAAAGTTCACTTATTATAAAACAACCTAAAAGGAGACATGCTATGACACACAAAGATACAGGACTATGTTTGACAAGCTTTTCAAACAAGACCTCATGCAACAGACTGGATATTAGTATCTTCAACCCCATGCAACATGAGACCCTTACACTGCTGCCATCAATAAAATAGTAGTATTCCCTGACATTCAGTGTCAAAACTACACACACAACCATGCAACTGTGGTTCGTCCTCATACACCTGATTAACAGAGTGGAATTTTTTTTTTTTTAAATGTCACAAGGGGTTCAAGAAGACAACATGAAGATAACGAGCTATGAGCAATCAAGCTATGCATCCCCTGTGATACAACTCACCTGTGGTGGGAATACAGTTAAGGGGGTCCACGACAAAAAGCCGATATCCCTGACTCCTTGGCTAGCGTTAAAGACATTCTGAGCAACAGATTGTGAGACAGTCAAGAAACAGTAGACGGCCCGAGAAAGGAGAGAAGACAGATGGGGTTGCTTGTGTATTTTTTTGGAAGGAGATAAAAAAAATTTGGGGGTCTGGCTCCTCTGAAATTTCCCGGATCAGAGGTTATTTGAGAAAGTGAAGAAGACAGGAAAGAATCTGAGTGGTGTAATAGGCTGGTTAGTTGTGGAGAGGGTTGCAAACACAGGCACAACCCTGTCACTTTATGAGTGTCGAGTCAAATGCATTAAAAATGATAGAAAACCTAGTTGCAGGAAAGAAATGAAGATTCACTCTAAATACCATTTATTTCCAAATCCATGACCAAATCGAATACATCTAAAGAAGAAACTTCCAAAAAAATTGCCAACTTGGATGATGTAGTGTGTCATGCTGTTCAGACAGAGACCTTGTATGGAAGCCACCTTGCACCTAAAGCATCCCAATGCCAAGGTGGAATTATAGAGCAGTAGAGGCATAATTTCCCATTGACACCTTTTGTGGACCAGTGAATGCTTCATGACAGAAAACCGCCTCCATGTTATAATCATGTCTTTCTACTGCAATATTCATGTCCATAATTAGATCCAGTCATATTCCTGATTTGATTCTGTTGCATATTATGGCGGGTTTTGTGGCATGGAGCAAAATGTGAGAGAAAACCTTGTTATCACATGCCATAGAGTGCAAGCTTTCATGAAATGTGAGGAGGAGGCAACAAAGAAGAGAAGACTGAACAGTGCAGACTAATGCATTTCACCACAGGATGAAATTGCTCCTTTACTATGCAAGTTTTTCCTTGTTTGTCAGTTCCTGTACTGGGGAACACTTCAGTGCACAACTACACTCCCTAAGCATGTGAGAATTTGTACCCAACTAAGCACACAGTGGTCACATAATGGTAAACTTCTAAATATTGCCTTTAAACATGAGTTAGCGCATGCATGTCTTATGCAAGAGCAGTGGATGCCAACCACAACTAAGCCTTTCACTTAAGTCATCTCTGAGCTTCTTTTCCCCAACAACACAGGAGCCTCTCCTACGATTACAGTGAGTCACACTCAGCTCAGCAGGCCTTCTTCTACTTACGTCAGCTGGGACCAGTAGGCTCCTGCCAAGGTGCTGGTTAAAAGAGAGGCACCAGGCTTCAGTGTACCCATTCATGCTGGGAACATACTTCTTTACAGTTTCATCATTGAGCCTGAGCCACACACCATCATCATTGTGGATCTACAGGAAAACAAGCAACAGAGCACAGCACAGCCATGCCGTCCTGTTACTATGGAAGCAAGAAGGGCAGCACACACTCGCTAAGTCACTCACTCACTCACTCGCACACTTCTGACACCACAGAAAAGTCAAGTCCAATTAGGGGACTACAAATTGACAAAATGGTGCAAGTGATACATGAAGAAACAAGTCAGTAGTGTTGCTATCAAAATGTGAGTGCTCAGATATTAACTAATATAATAACTAAATAACTAAATGCAATCTATTTCACAGTGCTATCATAAAGTTAAGGATTCCAATGCTTTATTTTTTATTCAAACCCATTTCACGTCTTGCATGTATGGTGCCTTTTCTGTAGCATCAGAATGCTTTGCAAGATAATGAAGCAACACAAAGTAAGAGCAACAAATTGATAAGTTTTGAAAGAAAGTAGTTATCATTACTGCGAGAGGCAATTACATGATACACAGAAATCATTGAGGAAGAAATTACTGTTAACTGTTAATCCAGACAAAAATAGGATTATAATATTTGTGATTTAGTCCTTATAGAGCCAAAGAAGAAATCAAATACAGGAATAGATTAAAAGTGGATAGTGCTTCTGCTGGTCTACTTATATTCCACCTGGTCTAAAAATCAATTACCTCGTCAATGAAAGTGATGGTGCCATTGACATGCACTATGCCTATCTGTTCACTCTGCAGGGAGGGGTGACTACGCACACGCAGGCCTGCGCTGTCCTTGGACACAAATTTGCGGACCTGGGAGAAGCAGAGGGGAGATGGAGACCCGTGAGCGGCAGGAGCAAGGAACAGAAAGAAAAAAACAAAAGACAAGAAGTGCAGCAGGAAGAGAAAGTAGAAGAAGCTGGACAAGTTGACATTGGGAGACGACATGCCTTAGCCCACACAGAACTTGCTTTCGAGTGAACACATACACGCAGCAAAAGATGAGGAGATTTGGGCAGCTCTATTTGCCTGTGCAACTTTGTTTTGATCCAGATTCTCCCATCTATGTCTGTACTGGTGCATGGAAATTCAAGGAATACAGACGGTATACACCCGTGTTTATCAAAAGCATTTGTGATATTGTTGATTGTTTCCCCGTTATAGAGTTCAAATTGGTACATGTTTTAGAAAATGATGATGAGCATAATGTTGGTCCATTTTGGCATTTGTTTCTCTAAATTTGTGTTATTTCCAAACACCTTTTCCTTATTAAACAAAGTCAATCTAGGCAGCTTAAAAAAACAACTACAATAGCAGCAGCAGTCAGTATATTTACAGATACAAAACAACCAGAGAACTAAAGAGTAACCAAACTCATAATCATTAGTCTCAAATCTAGGGAAATACAAATGGACACGATCAAAAAGAAAGAATACAACACACTTTGGAAAGCTTAAAACCACAGCCAACAACACAAGTTCTAGCATGACAAGCAAAGCAGAACAAACTTTACTTTTGCTGTTAGAATAAATACATAGTATACTTTGCCACAAAATAAATGTAATCTTTACACTAAACTGAATGTTACTACCAGACAAGATGAAATAGATATTGCTCTAGAAAGCAAGCAGTTTGCTTATTTTGCAAATATGTCCGTCTCTTTCCCTTGCTACATGCAAATGTCTGGGTTTTTCCCTTTACAAAGATATCAGATTTCAGTGCAAATACCATGGGAAATATTATCATTCCAGTTCACATTTCTGAAAGTGCCTTGTTTCAAATATATGTTGTTTTCGATTAAGAGTTTAGTTAAAGCAGGTCAAGTTACAAATTGTTGGTAAAAGGTACTTGACAAGACAAACTGCATCTGGTCTCTGTTGAATTCCATGGGTGAGGGCATGCATGTTTTTACTATTCATGTGTTTATGTGTGTTCATGCCTCTGATGGTAAAGGAAAAAGCTTACCTTGCTCGGCTGAGGTTCAGCCTTCGGTTTCACCATCTGAGTTCCTGGTGGTATCATACCTTTTGGAGGATCTTTGACTTCAACCTCCAAACCAGCATCTATATGAAAAAGGCCGTTTACAGCTTAACATGGTAAAATATGGTAGCATATGGGTATTTCTTTAGCATTTAAAAAAAGTATAACCAACTGGCATTTAAACCGACTTACCGATTTCAATGCTATCAATAGTTACATGGATTGTATAGAGGCCGACTGCTCCTGGGGTCCAGTTGGCGCTGTAGGTTCCATCAGTGTTGGCACGAATCAGCATATTCTCGCTGGGTCTGAGTGGGAAAAGGATTAGTAATTAGTTTGTAACTAACCCATGACATGACATGTTTTTTTCCAGTATGATCTTACTTACCTCTTTGGCGTTGGGGAGGCAAATCGCAGCTCTTCAAAGGAGTAGTTTTCATATGCCTGAAATCATATGATGAGAAAAAGCACGACTGTGAAGGTAACAACAGAATCACTGCTCGACCTACAACAAATTGCCAAAATAATTCAGTCACATCACAACTGAATCTTTATCAGCTGTATATGAAATGTTGTGAATTGTAATTCTGTGTGAATTGTAATTCTGTGTGAATCTTTGTCAGAATTCATTACAACAGTTACTCTGCCATTTTGTTTATGTTTATGAACTGCAAACATGAAACAAAAGCATTAACTCTAAGAGGAGGCACATTTATGCTGAAACTGACGTTTTTAAACATATTTGCGGATGGATGTGTCAACATCTGCAGGACTAACCTGCTATTATATATATATATAGGTATCAAATAACTCTCCCTAGTGGAAAATCTGCAGCCAAAGGAATGTTTATTGTGAGTCTGTGAGCGAGCGATGCGTCAGTTACACGATGCTGACCTTCATCATGGTTATAGCAATGTATCGAGCTTCTTTCACAATCACAGGCTCATATGTGGACTCCAGCTTGGGCATTGGCAATCCTCCAAAAGTAAGATCAGGTCCAGAGGACGAAGGGGAGGAGCTTCCAGGTAAGCGCTGGAGTTTCTTCATATTCTCAGGCTGCATTGACTTCTTTTGTGAAACAGGTACAGCCTTCACCTCCACCTGCATGAAACAAAAACAAATTCAGAAAACTAGAAAACAATGGTAAAAATTTAAACAAGCAGCAGAAAACCCAATGCAAAATATCCCTAACCTTCATGTTGGGAACATGCACCACATCTCCATACTGGTCTTTGGTCTGTACAACTACAGTAGCTGGCCATCCACAGCGTATATCATCTTTGTTCAGAATGAGAGATGTCTTCTGAGGGTCAGCATAAGAGTCTGGCTGCAGCCACCTGGATGTGCCAAAGAGAGAAGATAATGAATACCTATACGTCAACAATCAAAACTTGAACCTAAACTACGTCTATCATGAAGCTGGATGTGACAAGAAACAGCTTGAGTTGCGCAGGCAGGTCACAAACTCTTACCTGGCCAAACGTCCTCCACTTGAATTCTGTACACAGGTGATGTAGTCCTCAAGGAAGGAGTGCTCGTTGGTTTGGAGGTGGAGGGGCAAATTCCCCTCCAGGGCTTCGAGGATGGTGGGGGAGTGAGACAAGGCCAGACCCTTTCCCAGGATCCCCGAGTGGGACTTACACACCTGAAGTGAGTGTAAATGAAGTGAGAATGAAGCAGAGGAAAGTTCTGAAGAGATGACTTTATTCAAAACAAAAAACAGTTTTCATATCATATCCCTAAATTGAACAGATCATTTACCTGTAAAGAGGCTTCTTCAAGAATCTCAAGATCCTCCTCTAATTCATTGCCTTAAAAGGAAAAGAGAATCATATGTACAGTTCACTCAAGATGCCATACAAGATTAATCTGCTGAGTAGTCCATGAAATTAGTGTCACAGCATCATACAGTTTTTGTTTTTTCCCCTAAAATAGTGCAATCACACTCTTATCCAGTTTCACATACCAAGTGGGAGGGCCAGGTCTTTCTTCATCAGAGCTGCAGCACAGACGCTGCCCAGGTAGGCCAACTCTTTCTCTAGTTGGATGATACCCTGTAATGTCATAAATGCCTTGTAAGAAATGTAGTTTTTACAATGCTACAGGGTGAAGCAAAGTCACAAGATGTATTCATGATACTTCACAGGAGTGACTGTACCTCATCAGAGCCAGGGTTGAACTCATATCCCACAGCCACACACTTAAAGCCGTAGAAGCAAGCTTTCTCATCTTTGACATAATCTGAGGCCGTTTCCAGTGAGAAGAGAACTTCATTTCCTGAAAATGGAGATGAAATAAAAAATATAATAGTGTCTTTTTTTTTGGTAATTTCACTGTATATATGTTAAACTTGAAGATGTATGGCCATTAAAAGCTGAACTGTTAAGCTTGTCTTGCCTGGCAGCACAAGCACGGTGGTTGGCCAGCCTGTGATGCCTGAAAACTTTTTCAGCTCAGTCCAGGTGTTGATCGTGTCATGGATCAGAGGTTTGCCTCCCAGGCTGGACAGGTGGAGCGTTCTGCTTGGGATGAGCAGGCGGAGAACATCCTCTGGCTGTGCAGTTCCACATTGTGGATCAAACTCAATGGTGGTCCAACGAACACACTCTGGAAATGATACCTGTGGCAAAGCGAGGTGAGAGTGAGCAAGGCTGATTTTAACTGCGCCTTCAATTGTATGTCACCTGCTAATAAATAGAAGATGATATCTTACCTTGTATTGTGTGACACCTGCTTGCTTGTAAGGGTGATCACTCTCCATTACAGAGTAGTAGTTTGAGGTGGTACAAGCCGACAAGCCCTGTTCAGGCTGGTTGCCAGTTGTGCTGTCTGTTGATTGGTTGGGATTGAAGGTGGGTGGGGCATATTTTTGGTTGAGGGCAGAGACGGCAGGTAACAGCTCCTGGACCAGTCCAAAGACCTCCACAGCAGCCTGGATGAGAAAGGGGAGACATTTAAGTTCAATTCCTCATTAAGTAGAGTATTATTGACATGAAATATTTTCACTCCTGCTTTGACCACTCACCTTAGGTACAGATGCAGCCACAGGGCCAATGTAGGCCAGGATAAGGGGCAGGAGCATGGAGAACAAGCTGGAGGAACTTAATAATTCAGGAATATCATCCACTGTGATGAACAAAGGAAACAGATGAAGGGTTAGGTTGAGGTTGAATGTTTTCGATCTAAATTCAATCAGTGCTTCTGTAAGTTGGCTGTGCTTACCATCGACAGCAAATGCCCTGTGAAGCAGGTCCTTTGCAGCTCTGACCACAGCACTGACGACAGATAGGGATCGGCTGCAGTTCTTGTCTTCCTCATTGGCTTTGCTGAGCAGCTGAGACTGGAGGTCGCCATCATACTCACTCCTTTCATGATGACAAAAATCACAAGTCAGAAAAACAAACACTCCACAGTCAAGATATTACATAACACTAGCTTTTTATCTGTACCTGTAGTAGAGAATCTGTGGAATCTGTCCTCTGGTCTGGTTGGTCCCATTGCTACTCAGGCTGCAAGTGCTGAAAGTAAAGGACACACCATCCGAGCACTGCACTGTCGTCATGCCTCCATCCCCATTAGCTGTCCTGCTGCCGTAATTTCGCAATCGGACAGCATACTTTACCCCTTCCTGCAACAGTTAAAAACAAAAAAATAATCACTGTTACCATCTGCGTGTCTAACAAACCAGCAAATAAATGAATCACAGTAACAGCACCTTAAGAGGCACAGCCTTGTCCAGGCGAATTTCAGCAATATCACTAGGAGAGTCATCGGTGCTGTAGGTGCCCTTCACCAGCTCAAGAGATGTCCACCTGTGAGAATGTGCCGAGTCCCCTGGGTGCTCCGTCTGTGCCTGAAAGGTTGTGAGAAGAAAAGTGGTACAAAACAATGACACAACAAAGCCTTAAAACTTGTTAAGCAATGCCAGGAGACTCTATAGTTGAATTACAGCTAAAAATATTTGCTTATCACTTACATCATCAGCCAACACTTCTAGTTCATACTCATGAATGCCCCCTCCTCCATAGACGCAGACGCCCACCAGCACAACCCCTGGCTTGTCCACTGTCAGACAGATGGCATCCGGTGAGCCATTGCCTGTGTTCCAGCTCCGGCCCTGGCTTGTTTTAGTGAAGCGATTGGGAGATGCTTTCACAGAGTGGAGTGAGTTCAGACCGTCAACCTTAAGAGCAAGAATACATTACGCAAAATACTACATAACCATGTACAACTGAAAAAACACATTTTATTGATGTTTATTCAACAAATGTGACAAAATAATACTAGTAATTAATCTAAACCAATTTCTGCTTCCTCTGCATAAATATTAATTCAAAATGTTAAAGCAGTATGCGTTCCATGAGTGAGGACAAAGCATAGGAAACAGTGTTAGGACTCTGCGTTCTAGGAATGTTAGAGATTTAAAACTTGCAAAGAGATAATGCATGGTTTCTACAAAATACATAGTGAAATTATGTGAATGAGAAATAAGAATAAGCCATGTTTAGATTGTGTAAATTAAAATACTATTTATATCCAGCCTGCTGACAACAGAGAGCCAGACATAGCTACAGAGACTTATCTAGGTGCTCTTGAGAGGATGAGTCGTTTCCCTGACAACAGACTATGGAGAAAAACAGTGATGTCGAAGGCTGTCATCGAGTGACGGTTACTGTGACAACCAGAGCTAAGGAATGCTGTTTAGAGTACATGGGTATGACAAAATTATGAGGATTTCATGAATATCTGCCCCAGTATTTTAATGACAGCAGAACAATACAGAAAAGCCAATGCCCTGCTTTTACAGCTTGCAATAACCCTGATTTTGACAGAGGATTCAAGATGTCTGAAGAACTAGTATGAATATTGAACTGGCCTCCTTGATACACTCAAAAGCGTAAGAAAAGCGAGAAAAGCGTAAAGCATTCATATCATGGATAGAAACTACTAAAGGTTAAAAGCACACATAAGGCACAACATAATTCTGTGTCTTTCTTAAAGAACACTATGTTTGGTATACATTTGCCACGGACACACCCTGTGCCCTGACCTTTGTTGTGTGCATGGTTAGAGGAATAGGTGTTACCTCAGAGCCGAGGGCGGAGGCAGTGAGCTCGGAGACAATAGAGGCCAGCAGGCCACAGGTGTTGGAGACCAGGTGTGGAGAGAACAGCTCCACCTCTTTCCTCAAACTCTTCCTCACGGGCAGCACAACAATCACCAGCATCTTCTCCAACACCTCACGAAAACTGGTCATGCCCATCAAGTTCTCCTCCGTCTGCAGGGGCAAAATATTACGTTAGGGTGCAATAAAAGGATATGGAAATATTAAGATGGGTGTGTTTGTCGAACAAACTGCCTGCAACGTGCAAAAACTCACATGGCTTAGTTTCTCCATATGGGCCACCAACAGGGGGAAGCGGTGAGCAAGGGCCGAGTCATTCTCTGTGCTGACCTGTTTGACCAGTGAGCGCAGCAGCACCTCCCCATCATACGCAATGGGCAGGATGGACGTCAGCTTAACTGAGGTGTTACACAGAGCTGACATCACAGCTGCCAGTAAACGGCTGCTGGATGTGCGAAAGTTGGCTTCCGCGATGTCCTGAAATACAGAGAAAACATTTCAAATGATTTTCTTAAACTCAGCTGATATTTTCCCAATAATCAGGGAAATACTTTCAGGAACAATGATGAATAGGCTTTTAGCAGTCACTCCAGATAAGAGTACCATGTCTATTATAAAATATAATAATATTATCCTACAGATAAGGGATTATAAGTGCAAGGAGAAAACTAGGAAATATTACAGACAAACTACCTGGTCAAGGCAGTTCAGTAGATCACAGAGGCAGGCCCACTGCAGAGCTGGGGTTGGATAGAAGGAGTGAAAGCAGGCAGTAAAAGTGTTATGACACTCCTGCAGCACAGCTTCCAGCAGGGTGAGAGGCTGAGACAAGTAGCCCTGGGGGTCATTGTCCAGCTTGGTCAGGCAGTTGTCCATGCCTTCTGACAGGATCTTCTTCAGGAGGCTGCGTGTCTTTCCCACGCACTCTGCCAGCTTGCTCGACTCCTCCACCACAGCCTTGGTGCTGGCTAGAAATCAAACAGCACACAATCAAGATTCCAACAGTGTTTTTTTGGGGGGAACATTCTCCATAATATATGATATATAAACACAATCTAGAGGGTCAAGCATGTACAAGTAGTAAATGGCAGATACCCTTGTGATTTTAATCTAAGATGATTTAAGTCAATTATTCTTCCGTTAGAATGTATAGGAAAATGTACATTATTTCTTATTCTTAATGAAAAATCAATTTTTGCTGAGAATACACCAGTAGATAGTAATAGATGAAATAGTTCCAATTTCTGTGTTTCTACCTGCAATAGGAAAGATCTCACAGATGTAGACCCTGAGCAAACGTAGGCAGCATGTGCCAACAAAGCGCAGTCTCTCCAGGTCCAGCAGGGTGGCTGTGTACTGAAAGCCCTTCAGCCCTCGCAGCTCCTCCACACCCAAAACCAAGGTAGTCCAACTCCAGTGTAGGATACTCAGCAGAGACTCAAAACACTCCTATGGAGAGACAGAGATGGAGGCAGACAGCAAGTCATGCATGGGTCTATGAAAGCTACATTGCTTTGGGAGGAACAAAGACGAGACCAGACGCAACCAAAAACATAGCGACAGTACTCACCACTGACACGGTTCGAGCAAAGGAGCGTTTAAGGATATGGACTGGTTCACTAGACTGCTGTTTCCCTTTAGATGCATTGCCATCATTAGAAGGAAGCCTAAAGTTAAACACATGAGAGAACAATCCAAATCACATATTTGACAAGTCTCTACACAAAACAATCTAATATTACAGGTAAGGAATTGTGACGAACTTTACTAGCCTGTAAAGTAGCTGGGGTATTTGTCCCGCATTAACATCTGTCCCATTGTTTGACTTCTTAGAGCTTTTGAACTGAAAGACCACACTGAAAAGGAACAAAAAACATATTTTAATCCACACATTATCTAAATGTCATGTTTATCAAATAAAAAACAAAAAAAAAGTATAAAAGTGATTAAGTTTGAATGTAATTTTACCCATCGTCTGTGGTAATTGTAGCCTGTCCATGAGAGCCACAGTCACTGCTCGGACCTGACACTCTGGCCCACGCCACATACCACCAACCCAGCTGCAGCAGCACAGGCTCATCAAACATCATGGCATATTTCTCTCTACAAGTAAAACATCATTATTCAAATATCAGTTGCAATTATATCATTCTGAATTTCTTTTTATAAATACTTATACACAGTAATGAACAGTACCTGGCAGCACAGTCATAGGCCAGAACATCAGTCTCAGCCAGCAGATCACCATCTGTCTCATGGTCACCCCCATCAGGTCCCAGCTCAAAAAGCTGCGAGAGGAGTTTAAAATATTTTCAATAAGTAATTTGACTTTGAGTGTATTATCCTTGTGTATTATCCTTATTTTCTTCAGGTGGTGTGCTTCCTACAGTGTATTAACTCTAGCTCTGCAATTAATATGGTCATGCTACTACATTCTTACATTTTATGAGAATAATTATATAGAAAAACGTTCCCATGTTACATAACCTCCTGACTCCTTGTATCTGATTGGATTAGTGGTGGGCATAGATTTTTTTTTTTTTTTTTTTAAATCGAGATTAATCTCACTAATCTTGAAATTAATCTAGATTAATCTAGATTCAAATGGCTAGGTTTCACGGTATATGACGGTATTTTTTTTCATGCATAATCAGGTGTTCACAGTATTCTCTACTGGTTGAGAACATAATTACTGAAGTAGATTAACTTAGGATGGTCTATTTTACTGTCATGAATACAGTAGAATAACTCCACACTAGTACAGGTTCACATGGCCCCAGAAAGTGATGAGCTACTCATGAATCTAACAAAGTGACGAATGCAAATCAACATCTTTTATAAAAATTCCCTGTGTTACCTGCTGATGTGGAGGGTGCTGACCTTAACTTCATGCATTCTTGATATTCTAAGACATGCTTACTAGGGCTGTCAAAATTACTCAAAAATGATATTGAATATTCTCTCTGAAAAAAACACAGATATTCAAATATATTCTCATAGTATTTGCATCGCGTATCTGGGGTGCGTTGCATCTGGGGGCTTTTCAATCAGCAGCACGGTAACACTGATAACGGCCCACCTCTAATATATATACATATATATACACATATATACATATATACACATACATATATATACACATATATACACATACATATATATACATACATATATACACATATATATATATACATACATACATATATACACATACATATATACACATACATATATATATATATATGCATACACATATACAGATATACAGATATATATATACATACACATATACACATACATGTACATATATATATATGTATTGTCAAGAGTTAGTGAAACACAGACACTAAAGTTGTATGAGTGACTACTTTAAGTGCTTTAAGTCACATCTCACTTAAAGCACTTTCACAATACATTTGTACATATTAACAGCACTACTACTTAATTTAACTGGCTTTAATTATGACAAAAAATATGCAATGGAAAAGTACAATGAACAAAAATAAAAGATGGCCCGAGTAAAACAATAGAGCTCACCTTGATCTTGGCAGTGTACTCCCCACGGCCCCCAAACAGGCCAAGTCCACCCAACAGGATGTCAGCATCAGCACAGAAGCGGATGGCCTCTACAGAGTGGGCCGAGTAACCCCACCCACCACCATGACCTACAAGATCACACATGGGATCAATAAAAAAAGGCACAGGCTGTACAGGGTACACTGTTCATTCACAATGGCAATTTACCCATTACTGAACATTATTACTTACAGTAACAGTGTGATTTGTTAAATTCACAATAGCAAATCAAAACCTATAATAACCAAATGAGTTTTAAATGTCCTTGTTTGTTATGTAGAAGCCCACTTACTTTCAAATCGGTTCACCACACTGTAGTCTTCTTTAGAGTAGACCTTCATCACTGCCTGGGTCTCTTCCTCTGCACTGGCTACGCCCATCTTTAGCTCCTGCATGGCCGCCAAAGTGTCCAGGCAACCTAAACGCACACACCAGTATATTTCTCAGCATCAAACAGTGACTAACATCACAGTTCCTAAGCCATAGTTACCACTCTGACAAACAGTTTGTGCAACTCTATGTCTGGCTATGAACACACAGGCCGTGACCCAACAACTTACGTGCAGTAGCACTCATGTAAGATCATGTATCATGATATATTAATAAAATACTTGAATGGTTAGTGCAGCAGAATACCAAGGATGTGTAGAGCTCCGTGAGAGCGAGTGGTCGTTGCATGTGATCCTGAAGGCAAAGCAAGCTCTGGACTGAGGATGCTACAGCGAGCCTGCAGATCTGTAGCAGAGGGCATCCTGGCATCGGCAATCACAGCATTGTAGCACCACATTTCTCTCAAAGCAGGCAAAAACCTAGAAAGATAGAAGGGTAGAACAATGAGGGGAATAATGATTATGTCACATTATATTTATATGTCATATACACTGATTATGCCTATGTAACTATTAAGAGAAATCAATCCCTGGACTGACCTCCATATGACATCATACACAGGATCCAGACACAGGCCAAATCCCTGCAAGTCCTCCTGCTCAGAGTCATTGAAGGTCCTGCAGCTTCCATCCATTTTGTTTATAAGCAAGCATTTAAATGGAGGTGGCTCAGACACAGAGGAGGGCACGAGGCCAATAATGTGTTTGCTGGCAAAGATCTCTGAAGTAGCCAGGACATGGGAGTTGATAAGAGCCTCATCGATCCGAAGGAATGTCTGGTCCCCACTGGCACCAATCCAGGTAGCTTTTCGTCCATATTTGGCACCGATGTTAGGCATCGGAGAGGGCTTGGCGTTCCAGTAGGGCATGTCTACGATGGGCCGGCCAAGCTGCCCTTTCTGGACAACAAGAAGACATAAATATAAGACAAATGTATATTGAAATATTTACTCTGTAGAACATTTTGGTATTTCAAGAAATTGCACATTAATTGAGAAAACTAGTTGGTTAATAATGCTATCAGGAATAATATTTTCCTTACAGAGAAGCTGCCAAATGTGAAGACCTGCCCATCCATGAGGAGAATGGCTGTGTGGTTACTGCCGGCTGTCACCTGGACACTCGGACATGCAAGGGCCTGCACCAGAGTTGGAGAACCCCTAGCAGGTAGGAACATGGGGTTTAGATTGCATTTCCACACAAGTGCAGTAAGAATGCAGCATAATTTAAAATAAATACTGAAATAACAAAACCTTAGAAACCAGAATATATTTTTAAAAAAACATTTGTGAATGGTAACTGAAACATTGGATCCTATCTTCTTGTAATACATTTTGTATATTGTGAATAATTTAAACCACTATAAACTGAATGTGAATCAACAGAAGCAATACCTGGAGTTGACATCTCCATGTCCAAGCTGCCCATGTTGACCGTAACCAAATGTGTAGACATCTCCATTTTCCATCAACACCACTGCAAAGCAACATAATTAAGTAATCGTGTTCTTTTGACAAAGCCTCTGAGATAACCAATGAGAAACGGCAGAAAAAATTTAAACCTACCCGAGTGGTGAAACCCGCAGCTGACCTGCACAGCCCGTAGCTCGCAGTCAAATCTCACTGCTCCTGGAGGGTAGGTGGTGATTTTGCTGGCATCTTTCTCTCCCCGTTCACTGCTACCATCTACAAAGTAAACACTCAGGTCAGCACAATACAGTTAAGAGGAGAGACTGACGTTTAGTAGTAACTTCAGACCGCTGAGGTTGTCTCTGCACAGTCCTGGAAAAAAGAACTGGAGGGAAAAGTGGAAAAATAGGAAAAGCATGCCAAAAAAAAAAAGGAGTGAACAACACCTCTATGACAGAAAGGCTTTTGGCAACCAGTCACATTACAGATGGACATCGATTGTTTGTTTCCATCTTTTAATAAGGAAAAGGAAATCTGGTCTACCCAAAGCCCTGTGTAAGAGGTTTACGTTGTATGGGTGAGTGGGGGAAGTTGAAAAGAGACCCATGCATTGCATTGCAGTAAATGTGACTGTCAATACCTTTTTGGACCAGGAACCAGCTTACTGTGTTGTGTTGTGGCTGGAACCGAGGCCAGCCAAATGACATAACAAGCCCAGCTGCAGTGCTTACACTTCACAGTAAATGTAAAATAAATACCAACTGACTCATGGCCCAAAGATTCATAGGAGAGGGTTGAAAGTTCAGCTCATGAACACACCTTTCAATGTTAATGAGTGCACAGATGTGATTGTGATGTCTAAAACCCACAAAGATGCTATGGAAAATCCAGTCAACATTTAGGGATATTTAGGGACACATTCTTGTTCATGAGGAGCATGAAGAAAGGTCCTCGAATCACTCAGATAAGTGGCGAAGAAATAACTGAGCATCAACTATGACGAAAGAAAATTATTCTCCAAATAGAACAGCAGTTTCTATTGAAATAATTCAACTTGTATATGTTAACGAGACACTCACTAAACATCAGGCCGAGCCAATGACATTTTACTCAGACCAACCTGTGCCACCTCGTCGTGAGAAAAGTAACAGCAGCAGTTAAGGAGGGTAAGATGTAGTTTTAAGACGAAAGAACACGAAGGGGACTGAGATAAAAATAAATAAATACAAAAATCAAGAAGACTAAAAATTAAGAATCACCCTGCTCTGTCACTGCTGTACTATAATTGAATAATGAATTTCTCCATGTCTCAGGGAGAAGTGCCTTATTTTCCGATGAGTGGTTTCTGAACATATTATTAAAAAATTTCTGTGCTTTCTCCTTCTTGTGCTGCTTGTCAGCTCGTTATTCATCAAAGTTTGCTCTCCACAGTGCTCAACGTTTTGTAAATGCTGCAACTGTACCCACAAGGTGACAAATGGGCTGCTAAGCGAGTGATGGCAAATCAAGTTAGACAAGAACACTGGTATATTTAGGTCTGTACAAAACCATTGGGCAGAGCAGGCATCTCTGAGGGTTGGGACTGTTAAACCAGAGAATGGACTAGTATAAAATAGCTAATCTTTATTATACCTTGGTTCATGCCATAACATAACACAACATAAAATAATTAATAATCAAAAGAGAGAAAGTTTTGAGATAAGACTGGACTTTAACCTGGTCTAAAGACTCAGTCATATCCCCACCACTGTGAGTCACAGCACTGTACTTGTTGCTAATAGGTTACACTTTTGTTAACCATGAGACCAGGTGAAGACACAAGAGTCCTGCTTTCAGAAAGTGAGAGAGGAGGTGGGCGGTACAGCCAGATTGGGAGATGAGTCAAGTGGATGTCTCTGCACCCGTTCAGTTAATGAAGACCATAGTACCTTTGTGCTTGTCCCGTTTATGCCTTAGTGCCTGAAGGGGTCTTATTCTGGCTAGGGCCTGCTCACGTTGGTTCATAAAAATGGGACCAGGAAAAACAAGGGGGCCTGGGGGAGAAAGAAACTTTCACATGCATGCACAATGCTCACAAATGGGAAAGAACACATGAAAATACTACACCACAACTATACACACACACACTTAAAAAATATAAAGACACAAGCAAGGGGGAAGTCACCAAGGCACAACACCCAAGCTCACAGAGCATGTGAAAGTTATCTGGCACTTAACAGGGTGGGTCTAAGGTAAACTTTGCCCTTTTCATTAACTCCCCTACTCTTGTCTGTCTATGTCAAATGATCTACCACATGATCTTAACCCTTTGAAGTCAACAAAGCCTCTTGCCTTGGTCCATACCTCGACCTTCCTCCAGCCTATGCCGACGGTTGATCCTCTGTCGTTTCTCCTCCTGACGAATCTGAATGTGTTCTTCAATGTTCACTCCTGGAGGGGGAGGGACAGGCACAGCTGAAAACACAAAAGGCCCCGGGTACAGGCAGCCCAGACAGGATGCAGGAAAGATGGAGCAGAGCAGAACAAAACAAGACACACATCAATGAAAGATGGAGAGAATGCAATGGAGAAGCAATGGCTCCGCACAAAACATGAATAAAGTGAAGGTAACAGGACAACAAGTGTGCAAACGCACTGCTTCCAAGCAAAGGCAACAGACAAAGTGTGATATGTGCAACCTAAGCAGCAGCACACTGGCACAAGTCAGGATATACAGCTTATACACATTTATTCATTCATTCATTGCGACTGATTATGGAAGCTTAAACATACTGCAGACCCACAAAATAACCTCAAGACATCAAGACAACATCAAGATCATAAATGAAAAGATGCATAATAATTTCAACATACACATCACTTATCAGATGTTGTGCTTTCGAGCAATGTGTAAACAGATCAACCGGGGACAATGATGAGATGGGAAAAAAAAACAGGGTGGGACATATGTCAGACGGGATTGTCAGTGGGCATACCAAGCAGCAGGTCCAGTGGAATCATCTCCTTCACAGCATCAAAGATGCCTCTCTGTCTCGCCTCCTGACCATCAAGCTCACGGGCACAGGCTTTGCAACAGCCACATGCTGAACAACCAGACTCTCCAGACCCACAGCCACAGATACTGATCAATGGAAAAATGAAGTAACAAAAGATTACAGATTATCCACATAGTCAGTTGACTTCCAGGCTCCAGACGGTACAATACGAGTGTGTCCTCTTACCCTCCAGGTACTCTGTCTGGCCGTCCACTGCTGACACAGCTGGCACCGTAGCCAGTGCAGTCTCCACATACCGTGCAGACCATGCACTGGTCCAGCTTCCACTTGTGCATGCCTGGCTGGCACATCATGCTCTTCTCTTCCTTCTCCTCCAGCTCATCCTCCAGGTCTTCATCCATGGCTGTGGCCATGTTCTCCACACCAAACGCTATACAAGCATAAGGAAAGTAGAGGAAGCATTTCAATATTTGAATACTGTATGCATATGCACTCTCTGTATTTCTTCATGTTTTTAGATTACAGTATCTCACCTTTACCCGTCTGGTTCATGGCTCCAGTGTCTCGGCCACATTGGCCTTTGTTATTCACACCAAATGTCCAAACTTCACCACTCTTGGTCAGGACACAAGTATGGGCCTTTCCCATGGCAACCTGAGTTACAAAGTGACCTTTCAGGTCTGTCACCTGACCTGTGAAGAGGGGAGAGGTGGTTTCAAACCAAAGTTTATTTATTTTGATTATTTCAATCAATAACAAAAAATATATATCTTCTGAACTCAACTCACAGGTACTGTCACTGTAAATGGCATCTTTGCCAAACATGTAGAGCTCTCCATCTTTGGTGACAATGCTGCTGCTGCCATTGTTGCATGCTGTATACACTGCTGTTTTGGTCTCTAGTTTGATCATCTTCTTGGGTTTGTACGGCTTGGGCTGCCTCCGGCTTTTAGCTGAAAGGGAAAACCAAACAGATCAACTCCAGAGATTCAGAAAACTAGAAATTTAACAGAAAACTGTTTAATCGTTTTAAGATTGTCAAAAAGTGACTTACTGGACTCGCCGTCCTCTCCCTTGCTGGCAGAACCTGTAAAGAACACACTTCCATCTTCGGCAACAAGCAGTGCATGGGAACCATCATGACCAACTGAGAACTGGATGATCTTCGGAGACTTGGTAACAGGCAGTTCCACCCATTTTCCTGCTGATGGGCCACCCTGCTTTATACCCAGGCTCTGGTACTTTCCTGTATAGTAGATCTATTTAAAAAAAAATGTAGTGAAAGAGGAAAAGCTGATGAGAAGAAAAGTAAAAAAAAATTAGAGGTCATTATTGAGAAGAGAAGAATGTAACGTAATGTTTATAGGTTTTAAGTGCTGCAGCAAAGGTTGAGCAACAATCAATTTTTGGACAATGCTGTGTTGTTTGCCAGAGTAATCTGTGGCGGCAACAGATTTTCTCTTGTGTGTTTATGGATGTGCTGCACTGCAGGATCAGATCTAAAATAGCAGGGGCAACTTGTGATGACACATGTATACTGACAAATGATAAACATGTGTCATGCAGAGAGAACAGCAGCCTTTAAGGCCTAAAACTGCGAGTATTGAGGGAGCTTTGTGCCAAGACACAGGTCATCTGCTCCTATTTTTACCCATCCAGCCTCCTTAGGTTAGGGTAATCTGCAGATAAAGTGCTCCGACAGATTAGGCCTCTATGCAGAAACAGAAATGTGCAACGAGCAACTACCCTGGGCTGCTATCTACAAAAGACGCATACTGCGCCACACCTAAGGCCCAGACACACACAACCACACCCAACACACACCCCAACAAACTACATTTTTTGCATTCTCTTCTTACTAAAACAGTCAGCAAAAATGTGAAATATCTCTTTCAATAAGGCACTGCCGCTCAACAGTGATTGGTCCTGCTTTTGCTGGATTACAAAGGAAAACACCATTTAGTAAAAATGACAATATCATATATAATACAGTGGACTCTATCATATCATGAGTGTGGTTACAGTATAGACCAGAGCTGCTGTTTTATTGGGTGAAAATATTGCATCCTATAATACTACAGTTTGGCCAACAGCACAATAAACAGTAAACATGCAACAAATACAGATCCCTCATTCTTATTGTTGGAAAACAAGACGCCATCATCTATTTTCTACTATTTCCAAAACAAGAGGATGTGCTTTACTGTTATGCTGTTAGGTCTTTAGAAATCAGACTACAGCTGACTGCCAACAGGTGTCAAAACTAAAGGGGGTGTTTATAGCGTAGACAATGTCTCACTCATACAGAAACACAATTCATTTACACATTTTCTCTCCTTCATTCACACTCCAAATGCCTTTTCAGTAATTCATGAGACAAAGGATTCTTAGAGCTTAACAGCTGCATTTCTTCCAATTGTCATTGGACATTTTAGGCACAGTTACATAAATAGTCTTCTCACCTTTCCCGAGGCAGTTTTCATCAGAGCAAACTCCCTGCCTGCTCCAAGCAACGCTGCCTCTTCATCAAAGCCGGTGCCTTAAAGAACAACATATTATTTAGTGCCAAATACATAAGGAAACAAGGTTTAAAATTACATTTTTATACCCGTGTTTTCAGTTACTTCTAACAGATGGGCAAACTTTTACACAATCACACACACACACACACAGTAAATAAAAAACAAATACATAACTTCATACAGATAGTTAGTTCATACATGTACTTATCACTTACTTATGATGTGCAGATCCTTTTCAAGGTCAAAGAGAGAAATGCCACAGGCATGCAGACATTTCCTTGCCAGTTTCAGCTGCAGTTCCTGCTGCAGGCCTGGGTCTGAGCACGGTATAGATGGCATGGTATAGATTCGCACCACAAAACCATCCTGCAGAAAGAATCACTGTTAAGTTCCAAAGCATTCAGAGTCCAACTAACAGTATAAAGAACACAGCAAAGTAGGGAACCAACTCAATGAAAACATATCGGTGATTTCACCGCTTCAGCTGACTGGACATCACAGTCAAAATGAATGAATGAATGAATGAATGAATGAATGAATGAATGAATGAACAGTACAAATGTATTTACTTTAGGCATGGTGCCGAGGGTAAAAGAGAAAAAAACACTGATTAAATAAAACCAAATTAAATATAAAAATACAAGTGTAATAACTAACCCATATTTAGAGGATAGACCTAAGGTTGGTAAAAAAAAATCTATATAATGAGCATATTTCTCAAAATGTCAAAATATCCTTTTTTAATTTCCATAACACTCGTACAGTGGGGAATGAGGCAAGTCACTACAACTCAGTCTGACATACCTCCCACACTCTCATAACTAATGAGCTGGTTGCAGTTTGGATTAACACAACTACAACTTTAAAGAATAAAGTAATTGATGGATTGATAAATCCATCAATTACTGGATCCTCATCCTCATCATTTCCACTGATGAGGATTGATTGAGGATAGCAACCTAAAACATAAGCCATAGCAAATCCACAAATCTTAACAACACCATGAAGGATGTAGATATAACAGGTGACACACCAGTAGGAGATGTGGGTTAGTCAGACTGCAGGGGATATGGAAGAAAATGACCATTTACAGGAAAGGAACAGTGTTTAGAGAGGAGGACGTGGGGAAGATAATTGGGAGACAACAGCTTTATATAAATGGGATGAAAGGCAGCAAGGAGATCGTCTGGTTTCCACTGTGTGGTAATGATGACAGGCTCATCTATTGTGCTTTGACCCCTGCAGTGCAGAGCACATGTGCCACTCAAATCATTAAAGAAACAACTGCACCCTCTGGCTCTGACTTTCCTCCCTCTACCGACCTCCTTCCTTCCCCTCTTTAAGTTCACACACATCATCCTCTTTCTCCAGCTTCTGTACTTGCTGGGTTGATCACTAATAGTGATCTGGCTTCTGAGGAACCCACCACCTCGATTAGCCATAAAACTCCTACCTAGGAGAGAGGCTAGCTGCAATGGCAGATTTGTGATCTTCCCTTCCCCCCTCTCCTACATTAGAGTGCTTATGCTGATTGACTGCTGCCTGTGAGAGATTAAGCCCTCGGGAGAATACCCACATATGATCACATTGCTCTCACTGCAACGCCCACATTCAAGCACAGCACAAACCGTCACCCAAACAGAGCTACATCCCCTATGTGGCATAACTGGTTATCAGCTGAGTGGCCTTACAAAAAGCTTGGTTTTGACGTAAGACACAACACATTGTGATGCTAAAAAAGAGGATTTCATTGCACTAATGTGTATAACTGATAACTAGGAAAATGATTTTCAGAGAGAAAACGACCGCTCTGTCATATTGACTCTAGAAGTCCTTGACAACGTTAAAAATCTGGTTTCGTTTATCCCTACACATGGAGGAACTCCCGAGGACTAGCCCCACTGAAAGCACATTTTGCTTGAGCTGGAACATTAAACTCACATCTTTGCAGGCTGCGATCTGGTTGATGTACTCTCCGTCTGTGAAGATGATGTTTTGTCCATCCGAGTGTTGCCCTGCAGAAGGACGTTAAGCGATGATGAGTATAAGCAGTATTTTGTTAATTGCCACTTTAATGACTAATCTAACGTGGTTTGTCCTCAGCACCTGGCATGGTGACAGTCCCCTCATGCTCCAAGGTCTCAGGGTTGATCTTAATGGCCGACATACTGTGGTTACTTGTGTCCCGATACAACAAATACCCCTGAAGAGACAACACAAAAGGTTTTACTGCTCTGTAATCAGAAAGTATACCAACATTATCTTTACATTTGCTTATGTTATAGACAGCATGACATTACTTGATTGATAAATAACATAATTATGCATTTAAACAAGTTACTTTATAATAATTTAAGAACAACACATTTTATACTGTACACTCAATCCTTTCCTAAAGCCACTCCACTGAAATAATTATGTGGAGCATCTCAATAAAAGCTCCATTACTTACCTGAGCAAAACCCAGCCATGACCTCTTCTCCTTTCGATTCCTGATTCGGGATGTGGAGTTGTACACGTGGCCCTGTGGGGCACTGGAGTTTTAGTGAGACTTATCAAAGCAACCAACTTCTTTAAAAAGTCAGACAGCTATCCGTCTTCAATCAGCATTATGGCTCTCTGCTATTGTATTTCTCCTACGCTAACACAAACTAAAACCGAGAGCAAATAACTCCTATTTCTAATCAACTTATAATCATATAGAATAAGTGCAACTACAGCTCCAGTAGGCGAAGATTGTTGAGCTTCAAATTTTAAGTTTTAAATATGATTTTATTACATGCTCCAGGTTTTACATAATGTCCAATTTAGATTGGAAGGAAACATTTCACTATTTGACAGAATGCATCTGTAAGTGTTGCATACCCTGACAGTGCCGCTGTATCCTGAGCCCACTTTGTATAGCCCATCTTTGCAGAGCAAGTACAGAAAGGAGCCATCGGTCTGCAGAAGACAGTGCTCATCCTCGTCAATGGTCACCTCCTTCAGGAGCCATTTGTTCATCAGGGCAGCACGTTTGATGCCATTACCAAACCAATCTTGAATTTGAATCTTTCCCACGAGAACAGCCTGTACACTTCTCTGTAGGGCATTGAGGATGGTGGGCACCTGGTGAGATTTAGGAAGAAAAAATAGGGTGATAAAAGACTGAAGAATTGCAAACATTAAAAGTCAAATCGTATCAAAACAAATGTTATGTGTATAGCACCAAATTATAACATACATTACCTAACTTTGCAATCTTATAGAAAACAGAAGAGAAACCCAACAATTTACACAAGGAGAAAGCACCGGCTGTCAGTAAAGAGGAAAAAAAACTCCCTTTTAACAGGAAGAACCAGACTCTAAAGATGCAAATAATATAAGGAGAATATGTGGGACAGAGGAGAGGTGGTGTGATTTGATTTAAACAGATGTTCACAAACACAAATATTCAGACTTGCATGACATATAAACCCACAATTTTCTCCTGCCTGCATGCCACTGTAATGAAACACTGTCCACTCATTAAATAAAGAAATGAGGAAGAAGGAAAAAGAAAGTCAAGAAAAAGTCCCCTTGTAACCCCCCGTCAAATGTGAAAATGTCTCCCTGTCAAACAAAATTGAAACGAGCAGTTATTGGTTGTTATGAACAATATTTTGCAACAGAGAAAAGCAGAAAGAGACAGATGCAGATGTATGCAAACAGAAGAGCAACTAATTAGGGGAAAAATGCAGCCAGGGTAACATAATCAAACAGAAGAATCAGAGAGGCTTGACATTTTCCCAAACTCAATTTGTGCTGTCCAAACAGCTCTGAGCCTCTCCGCTCAAAGGAAACGCCTGAAGGAGCCTCTATATATATATATATATATATATATATATATATATATATATATGCAAAAAGACTAGATATGTGATAGTACTCATAGTTACCTTCTACCAGCAAATCCTAGTATAACAAAATAACCCATTGACCGAATGATATTTATCTCATTTTAATTTTCAGATGAAGCTTTCCAAAATAAAGAAAGATAGATATACAGTTGTGAAGTTAAATTGTACAGTTAATACCTGTATTGTTTGGCAGGCATGGCTGCCATTGTTAGTGAGGATGGCAGACACGGCCTGCAGGATTTTTCCCGTGTCTCCCCAGGACACGACTAGACTGAAGAGGCAAGCGCAGGACAAGGCTGTGATCGCCTGTCCTGTTGGGTCATTGGGCCCCGTGCTCCGGACTGTAGTCTCCAACAACAACTGGAAAAGAGATTCTGACAAAGAAAACAAGGGAAAGATATTCGTTTTAGGTGTTTGAGAACAAAAGAAAAAGGTCTAGGTGATTCAGGCAAATATTCGACAAAAATCTTAATGTAACATGATCCAACACCATTTAAGTAGGGCCTCAAAATGATCATTAACACAAATACAGTTCATCTGAAAATGTCAATATAACTTAACATTGTACGACACTTGCAGGACAATTGTATATATTGGATTGATTTGTACATGTGCACCGAATAAACTGTTGCATGTGTACATTTTCAGCCTTACCTAACACATCGGGAGGCTCAGTCTGGAAGCCCTCAGGCTGTTGTCCCTGTAGCATGTCCAACAAGGCTTGCAGGCTACGCAGGCACAGTGAAGGGTGAGAGAACCGGGTCTCTTTTATCAGTTCAAATACCCCGCACAGGCCAATTCCAATGATCTGCATGAACACACAGAGAAGAACATTTCTATGAGATAATGGGACCCACCATCATGGCATTCCACAGCCTAAGTCCAACTACACAAGCTGCAATAACCACTGAGCAAATGAGGATTAAATATTATGACTTTCTGTAAAGAAGCAGTATACCAAACTGTGATGAAACAGTACTAATAGAATAAGCTTTTTTTTTTAATATTTTGTCTGTACTGTTGTTGTTGGTGAGTTCAATTTGTTATATGAACATTATTCCTGAGTCTCTGTGACATATTAGGAGGATTTTATGGCCAGTTGCTTTAGATTTATTACATAATGCACCTTTAAGCATAGTCTCACCATGCCACAGTAAGGCAACCATTGTTAATCCAGGGGACATTGACATCCTGCATTACCATTTTCTATAATGACAGGGGTTAGGTCCACTTGAGTGTGTGGACTAGTATGTCTGGACTCAGAAAGGCTTATTAAAATAATGATCAAATATTCTCTCCCATCTCAGTGAAGAACTTGTTTTAGAATACTGGAATTAAAGCATATAATGATATAGTCTAAGTAAATATATAAAACAAAATATAATGGAACAATTAAATGTAAACAAAATATTGCCAGCTGGAAAAGGCAGAAGAAAATATGAAGTACCTTCGCAGCAAGTCGAAGGTTTTCTACATCTTAAAAGGCAAGTAACAAGCACAATACCCTACACTTACTGTAGGCATAGATGTATAATTTAGACGCAGTAAAAATATAATCCCTTTTACATATATACATTTACACATATATATACATATACATACATATATACATACATATATATATATACCTATACATATATATACACATATATATATATACCTATACATATATATATATATATATATATATATACCTATATATATATACACATATATATATACACATATATATATACCTATACATATATATATATATATATATATACACCTATATATATACACATATATATATATACACATATATATATATATATATATATATGTATACACACATATACATATATATATACACATATATATATATACATATTTATATACACATATATATACATATACATATACACACATATATATACATATACATATACATATATATACACATATATACATATACACATACATACATACGTATATATATTAAATCAGAGGCCTATAAATGATCTGCAATAGGATAAAAATAAGCATTGCTAGATTGGGATTAGTAAAAAGCAGTATGTACCTGACAACCAAACACACATTATAGCACAACAAATCTTAAATATATTCTGACAAAATCTTTTGTGCCAATTTCCCTTTATCTAAATGTAGAAAAGGCTATATTAATTCATATATGAATAAGGATGAAAGTGCATTTTAAGTTTGCTGTGCATTCAGAACATTGTGAATACTGAATTAAAAAAGGAAATGTTCTTGTAATTTTTGGAAAGTTCATGACTTGAATTAAACAGTGACTGCTCTAACTCCATGCAAAAAAAAATCCTCACAGGATGGGGTTTTCAAACCTTTGATATAGTGTAAATGATCACAGCGTTGAAAATAACGAGCCTCAGGATCAGTGCATCCCCAAGATAGAGAGCACAGACTGGCTCTCACCTTGATAGCAAGTGCTGCTACCAACACGTAAGCCGCCAAAGCATCCCCCTGTTCATACCTTTGGCAGCTTCACTGCTGGCTCACGGTATTCTTCTTCCTCCTCACTGTCCGAGTCGCCACTCTGCACCGAGCCCCTGGAGGCCAGTGCCAGGGAGGCCTCTCTCTGCTGCCAGTCCAGCACACAGTGTCGCACATTGCAGTAGACATTGAATGCAGATGGGTTGCTGTGTAGCTTGATGTCTGGCACAAAGAGTGCTCCATCTATACTCTCTGCCTGTGGAAAAACAGAAAGTGGAGGTGAGCTTGACCGCGCGTCACGATAAGCTATTATTCTCTAAAACCACAGAGCCATTTCCGGACAGTAATGTCAATTGTTTGTGTCCACTGAAGCCAAATCAGGTTGATTCGTAACAAAATGCATATTGTAAGTCTTAATGCTGTTTTTATAAACAATACAAAAAAACAAAAACTGTTACTGAGACTATCAGTGCTTAATAACCCCTGACCAAACTACATGTCAAATGGCGAACGTGGTGAGTCTACCCTCACTGGTATACTGTAAATGAGATGGACAAGCAAAGAGGGGAAGTTTACAATCCAACTATTACAGAGAAGCTTAAGCACTTACATCCAAATAATCATTATGAAAACACAAACTACACTCCACAGAGAAATTTGAGAATCGTTCCCCTCGTCACTTACTAAGCAAGGTCTTTTTTTTTCTTTTTTTAAACTACAGCCCTGAGGCAACCTCTACAGACTCGTATCGATCAATTGTGCTTCTCTTGCAGTGCTGTGCTTTTGGCATCACAATCATAGTGGATGATGTCATCTGTTTGGGAAGAGGGGTCATTCATTCTCAGCTCAATCCACTGGGGAGAAGGATATTAGCTTCCCTCTCATTTAACAGTGCAGTATATTGGTCTTTCGCCTTGCTGCTAATGTAGCATTTGTGAACAAGTGATTTGCAACACATTCACAAAGGAACCAACTATCTGGAGAGAGCACTTAAAGAGCAAAAAGCCTTATAAACCCCATGTAGCATGTAAGAGAAAACGCTTCTACAAGGAAGATAAACAGAACAAAAAGGGTAAACACCAATGCACTGAGATTGGAAGCTCTGCATTTTTGGCTAACATGTACCATGAAGGGTATCTGCACAAGATTTGTGTGCTTGATTTGTCATGATATTTTGGTCTCTGAATTGATGAGTTGAGGAAAATCCTTTTATTTGGTGTGCCACTATGAAGTCAAATACAATATTAGTATAATAACTGTAGTCTCCTTTACAGTATAAGAGTCAGTATTATTGTGAGTCAGAAATAACACGTTAAATGACACATCTGTAACCCTTAAGAGAATCAGGGAGTCTCCCTTACACAAACATTGGTTTGGACGACTAGAGTTATTTACTGTATGCTGATTAGTAACCTCTGATCTACACTCTAGCTACTCTCATTTGTCCCACGGCAACACAACAAATCAAGAGAAATCCAACAGTGTCTCTGGGCAGGTGGAGAGTCAAATAAAATCCATTAGCTGTCCTTGACAAGCAGTCAGACATAGCCATAACATCTGTAATTTTGGCTGTGGCTGTGCATGTTCCTGCCTCAGAGTCACAAAGCTTGTTTCAACACATGGGTTATCTGTGTACCTGTCATTACCATGTTCTCTGAGCAATAAAATCATCAGCCTGATGTCCAAAGAGCATTACATACCAACATGGAACCATGACGCAAATATCAAAGCATTGTACCCGAGGTCAAATGTGATGAAGGTCAAATTATAAACCAAGGACTGCTTTTGTGCTCCAAGAAAGAGTTCAAGTTTATCTGACAGGATAATGTCAGAGCGGGTGTCCACTCGAGATGGGCAAGAGATATTGTGCAAGAAAATATTGTGATTATTTTTTTAAAGATATGCAAATTGCCATTATAATTACCTGGCAAAAATAAAGATCCCAATAAATAAAAATAAAACACACACACACTGAAATGTCACACATTCCCTGAATGCTTGCAGCAGAAGCCCTCCTCCCTGCAGCAGCAGTGAGCAGGATTCAGTGTCACATGACCTCTCTCCTCCCTGCCACACATGCTAGCCGCGTGTGCTAATAGGGAGAAAACATGGAGACACCAGCCCCCACAGCTAAGTCTTTGAAATTGTTTTATCTCTTTTAGTATCGATTCTAAACTTTTAATGTTTGCTTTTAAAGCTCTTCACGATCTTGCCCCATCTTATTTATCTGAGCTTTTAACTGTTCGCGATCCGGGTAGAGCTCGGAGGTCAAACAACCAACTGTTGCTGGAAGTGCCCAGGTCAAAGTATAAACACTGGGGTGATCGAGCCTTTGCTGTTGCTGCTCCCAGGCTCTGGACTAAACTCCCTGTTGAGATGCGACTTATCTCTGACCTGGGCCTCTTCAAGTCAAGGCTTAAAAAACCTATCTATTTAGGATGGCTTTTAATACCGAGTTGTACGGTGACACTTTTTATCTTTTTTATCTTATTCTATCTTGTTTTCTTTTACGCTATTTTATGGTTTTACTGGTTTTAAATACTCTTATTTGTTTCCTCTTTATTTAATTGTTGTAAAGCACTTTGGATCACCGAGGGCTGTATAAATAAAGTACATTATTATTTACTCTTGCTTACCCAGAGTTTCTACACCATAGTTCAAGCACTTTAAGTATAAATATGTTCTCCTAAAAATTGTGCCCATAAATTAAAATCAATTAATGATTAAACAACAAAAATCTAATTCTTATAAGATATCGAGTAATAATCGTTAATGTCAATACCCCTAAAAAAACTGAGATATTACCACACATCTATACGGCTGAGCTGACGTTATTATTTGAAGAGAAATAATTTTCCTCCTCACTATGGCTCATCTGATGGGTTTTCTCTTATCTATGAGACTCTACTTCAATAATGACTTAATGGCCATGTAAAAGCTTTAGGAAAATGCTAGCATGGAGCCTCTGACCGCAGTTAAGACATCTGCACATTTCAACTCACTGCTCCCGATGCAGTCAAGTCAAAGGGCAAGTCATCCATTTCTAAAGGATTGAAATGTGGGTCTATCCTTCAGAGAAAGTGATGCTTAGCTATGTGAGTCAAAATTAATGTCAATGCTAATACGCAACAGACCTTATATTCTTATAATTAAAGACCTGGTCTGGGTTTATCGGCAGTAATCGAAAATACTACCCATCAGTATGATTGCATGATGAGTAAGATGTTTCACAGCTTTAAAAAATATATACTTTCAAGGACCTTGTTTTATAGAGGTGGCCATTTTGTGCTGCCATGTTTTTAAAGCAGCCCTTACAGACTTGACGTTTGAAGAAGTAGCTTACTCGGCAAATGAAGAAGACCGGCTCCACTGACATAAACCCGATGTATAAACCAACACAGAAGGAGGAAACAGCAGAGAGTGGAGCGTAAAAGTGTTATTTCTGGCATTTGAAGGCCACCGTGGTTCCTTGACGTATTGGAGAAAAGGAGTAAGCACAAGAATGAGAGCCCTATATTTGCTGCACACGGACGTCTCACCATTAGATGTTACCAATACTTAGCAGTACAATAACACTAGCAAAAATGACAATAGTCACTTCTGGGTATTAGTCATCTCCATCGATTATCTTAACTGCTTCTCCTTTGAGAGTTGTAAGAGGAGCTGGCGCCAGTCCCAGCTGATATTCAGCTAAAAAGCTGGTCTAACAGCCTATCACAGAGCCAACATGTAATGAGTGACATCCTTCCACACTGACATACACACATACAGTCAATTTAGAGTTTCCTACCAACCATACCTCCCTATGCATGTCTTTGGGCTGTGGGAGGAAGCCAGAGAACCCACACAACAATGACAGACACAGGAAGAACATGCAAAAAGGCCCCAGTCACATCAGGATTTTAATCTAGAAGCTTCTTGCCGCTTGTGTTAACTGTTGCACCACTTTGCCCAGTGGACTTTGTATCTATTAATGAAAAGAGTGATTCTTTGATTCAACTTTGTAAAATCAAATCATGTAGAATCATGTATTGTCTGTTTTGATGCTGACACAAATATATAAAAGGTTAGATAAGCGTACAATGTTAAACAATGTCCTTTTAAGTATTTTAAATAAAATGTATGTTTTTGTACAGTTATATGCAGTAAATATACTTGCATGCATACATCTTCACAAAAATCGCAAAAGGGCATGAAATAATAACTTCAAATGAACATTATATGTGTCAACTTTGATTCCCTATCATCATATCTGCACAATGTTATTCTTAGGTACATTTCTGTGCCAAACAGCTCTCCTTTAACAATACCAAGTGACTTACAAGTTGCAAAGCTAGAAATATATTAAGAAGTCAGAAATATCAACACAGTTTGAAAAGTGCTAGGTAAGCCCAGGACAATGGGATATCTAGCACAACAACTGACTCTATAAATCATGTGAGGACTATCAATAAGCCATCAACTGCTTGAATGCTGCATATTTACATCCCCTCCCTGATGACATAATATTAAATGTTTACACAAAATCATTTTCAATGAGCAATGTCAGTAGGAAATGCCCAACTCTAAAGGTGGCTCACTATTTTTTCTACTGAATATATTATTTCGTGCAATTATGTCGTTATAATAATTCTAGTTTTAGAAAAGGGTAAATAACTCATCTGCCCGCTTACATGGCATTACATAACCCTGTTCATTAGGATGGCAAAGTGTTTATGGTCTGACTTTTACTCTGACAACACTGTCAAAGGTTTAGAAGCACAGACTCGAGACAAAAAAAGGGAGAAGAAGACCCTTTGAAATCTCACTCTTGTCTGACTATATCAGAGTGAAAGGCATAACTACCGGTGTAACTACCTGTGTTTTCATGCCTGCCTGTCTGACAGCCTGTCTAACCACTTTATTCGCCGTCTCTAACAAATAATATATACTAATTCCAGTACATCAACTCACTGAGCTGGTCACTCTTTGTAAAATAACTTGGTCCTCCTCTGCCACTATCACATATCTCTTGCTTCTGCCTGCAAGTTGCTGTAGAATAAAATTAATAATGTTAAATCCAAGCATTGACTAATATTATAGAGCAACGTGCTCTCTCACTCTCAAAGAAAAACAACAAGAACTCACTACAGTCGCAGTGGATTATGTTTACATCATATGAGGATCGCCTGTTATACATGTATACTAGAAAAAAATAAACAAAACAGCATTGTCTGATACAGACTAGGTCCCTGCTTTGAATAAAGGAGAACCGTTGCCGTGGAGATGAGGAACACATTAGGTCGCTCGGCAACAGGACATCGTGCAAAACCAGAGCCACTCCCATTTCTCACATTCTGCTTATATATCCATCTCTCCAGCATTATGTGAGGATGAGCTCTGACACCTGACCAACCCAGCCAATAAAAATTATTTTCACGTTTTAAAAGAGAAAAATGCAGACGTGTTTCAATGAAATGGTTAGAGCACTGCTATAACTTTCAGTGTGATCTTGAAACGTGGTAAACGGTAAAAGTTAAAATGCAGCTCTTGTACAACATCAGCTTGGGCTTTCAAACCCTCAACAAACGTATTCATAATAGCATCTGAAGCATGACAAGACAAGTGTTAATCTGTGCGTATTTATTTGACAATAAAACATCTCTTACCTTTGTTCTTGATTTGACTTTTGACTTGATTTTCTGTCGCCTTTTCAGTTTCTTCTTACTCAAAGCCTTTTTCCCCCTGAAAGTAACAAGCGATCACTTAGTATTGCGATACATACTAAAAGTTGCTTCATGTCCCCAAAGTCTTTGAGCAAACAGTCCCCGACTCTTTTACAGCTGCAACTAAAGATCATTTTCTTAAATCAATAGATTTCCCATTTACTTTCTAAATACTTCAATAAAATGTTGTATCTACAAAATGTGAAACTGTCAAAATGTAATTTTCTAGATACCAAGGTGACCTCTACAGTCTTGTTTTGTCATTGAACAGTAAAAAAAAAAGGAAAAAAGGTGCTCAATGTACTCTCATGCACAGAGAAACATGACATGACATATTAATTCATTAATATAGTTGCACATTAATTAATGAATCAATTAACTAATCATTTGACAATTGTCTACATATTATCCACATACACAACACATTCTTCTATCAGAAAAACAATGAATGGTTGGAGTGAGATGTCTGTTCAATATACAATGATTTATTTGAAGAAGATTAAGTTGTTCTTGTGTTGTCTGTTCGTATCTTTTTACTGATTAGTAAACAAATATACACATAAATAAATAAAATAAGGCTTTGTGCTGCTATGAAAATGCACTGACTTGCAAATCATTTTTGCAGGTTTAAGTCACGGCTTGCAAATGTTTTATTAGTCAACACAGGTCTGTTTTTTTTCTTCATTTAGGAGTCTTCCTGACCATTTCTTATAGATAACTTCAACTTCTGAGATATTCTGAGGTTGTTTTGCATATAAGCAGAAGGCCCATCCCTAAACCCTTAGCTTGTGTTTCTTGAAATACAAGCCATGTATTATGTAGTACGACGTATTGGCCTTGGGGAAGAACCCAGCTTCTTCTTCGTTTCACTTTACTGACTTGCTGGATTTAATTTGCATTAACGATTTACCAATATATGACTGAATCCAATCCCCCATATATTCCACACCACCACAAAACAGGAGTTTTCACCCACATAATAAGCAAGGTGCTAAAGCTTGAGTACATGCCACAATAACAATTGGATTGTGTTTCTCTTTTTGTCACATCAAACAACAAAATGTGAGCGGCAGCAGGAGTTGTGTTCACTGCCCATGCTTCACTGGCCCATACTTGAAGCAACTGTACTTGATGGGCTGAGAAAAACAAATCCAGGGAGGGAGGGAGGATGCTGCGACGACACAGCTACTTAGTCCACAACCTGACCGGCCAGAATGACGTAACTGTATTGACTGCAAATGAGTTCATCCACCTCCAAACACATGCTCTCTCGAAAAATGTCTGACATTACCAGGGGACAATATGAGGTTTCATCTCACAATTATCCTAGGTAAAGTCATTTCGATAACAATTGTTATTGTTATATTTGTAAAAGTCTACTATAAACTCTTAAAGTGGCTCTGTTTTGTACTCTATCTACAATTGGTTCATTAGTAAGTTCTTTTTTTTTTTGTAACATTCAGTTGTTTTGGTGATGGCAGTAATAGTGAAGTATTTCTGTAGCACTAGTAAAATCCATTTACTTGTATCACTTCCATATTTTCCCACTTTCCCACTAGTTTGAATGCACATTACTCCCTTATTTGAAGGAATGTTATCCAAGTAAACCTCGAGAATCAAGATGTTAACTTAAGCAGAGGAAAAACTGGTGCTTCTTCACGTATTTTGTGGTTTGCTAGCTTTCGTCTGCTTCTTCTTCTTTGGTGTTTAGCGGCGGTTGGCATTGCATGATATTGCATTAAAGCTTCCTTTCTTCCAGTGCCTTCCTTATTCCACTTGCTAACCATAACCTGACGCATTTGAACATAATGTGTGCACAGTTCAAATTATACATAAATAAATACTTATGTGGTTTATGTTGTACTGAAAGTAATAACGATGCGTGTTCGACGAACGAAATGAAAGCATTATGTTACACTGTTTACGTTCAGCCGAGTAGCAGCTACTTACTCATAACACATTGACAATCTGCTGCCATGATGACAGTTATCCAGCTAGCTTGTTTTTGGATTAACGCCTGTATAATTGTTAATTTCCATTCATAGTAATGGCAGTGAAACAACGTTTATATAATGTCGAGAGGGCAGCAGTACTGAAAATACCCCGCGTAGAGGGTTAACAAATGTTAGCTTAGCTGTCACGGATAAGCTAGGGAAGTCAAAGCCTAAATGCTATCTAGCAAGGTGGCCCTCTTTATGAAGTCGCACACTAACCATGCTTCAAAATGTGGGTTATGAGTATAGAAAACAATGGCCAATGTGATCGAGGTCAGACTGACTCATGAGCCATGAATATATATTTTACACGAATGCTGCTGGTGTTACGACGTATCGCCGAGCAAGGGTTAATGTTAGCTTAGCACAGTTAGCACCACAAATGACAGCCCTGCTTCTCACATTATCTGTATTAATTCACTTCTCACGCAAATCACACACCTTCCTTGATTTATCCCTTGCTCTTTGTCGTTGATTGCTGTAGTATAAATCCGTCTATATCGTTCTGCCAGCGCTCGTCCTGAGAGTAAAAGCTGGTACCGAGTCCGACAGTCCGACTGGGCTCCTGGTGCCGGACAAGAACCCATACCCGAACCAATGGTGGAGAGATCGGCTGCTGCTCCAGAAATGAGCCGGACACCCAGCCCCATCGACGGCGACGAGGAGGGTAGAATTCCACCACCAGCACCAGCACCGTTGGCGGCGGCGGCCGCTGCCGCAGCAGCAGCACACATCATCGTTTTGGAGAACAATGCATATATCACTCAAATAATATCACGGCTAGACGATATCTAGCCATCAGAAGGAATCCGCTTGTCATCAAAGCCGCCACATGTCACATCAATTGCCCGTCCCGAATTGCACAAATACCACAATTAGCATCCACACGGTGATTATGAGCGCAAATAGTAGCCAATCTGGTGGCGCAACTACGGTCTTCTGATCCAGCAGCAGCCACAGCGTCAATACGGTGCTCGTCGCCGGGACAATGTATCACGTCGAACCATAACACGATTTCTTGACAGATGACAAAAAACGGCGCCCGCTCATTTCCCCAAAAAAAATCCGCCCTAAAGTATCGTTGATTTCCTTCGCTCCTTGGTTATTTCTTGACCCCAGAGAGGCAGCACCCTCAGCAGGGCTGCCATCTTAGCTCCATCATCATCATCATCATCCTCCCCTCCCTGCCTGCCTGCCTGCCTGCCTGGCTCAGCGTTGCGTCGCTAGCATGCCGGGATATTTTCATACGACCAAACTGAGCTATGATTGATTTATCTAAACAATGACCTCTCACTGTGCTGCCAAAACTCATCTGGTGTGTGTAGTCATGTTAATTACAGACGTATGTCTGGGTGAAAGACGGTAAAACAAATAACGTGGGGTTGCTGCTTTGTAAACTGTGCACAGTTTGCACAATGTGGACATTTAAATTGCAGAGCCCCTCCCAGTTTGAGCTAAAATTGGCACACGGTGATGCTTAAAAACACCGATTAAATTATGTTCGAACACCATTAAGAGAAGCTGCCGGGAATAACGTTTACTGTTGTTTGTGCTCGTACTTCCTTGTCCAGTGACCACAGTGGATCAGATGATGTCCTTTGATCGTGCATTCATAAACATGCTTTTTTTTTTACAACTCAAATAATACAAGGTCTGCAGAAAACCATTGTGCTAATAGTTTGTTCCAGTTATTTTTATAGCAAAACTTGCAAACATACATTCAAAGCTAACATAATTACTGTGCTTATAGTCTCATATCAAAGAAAAATGATTTTAGTTGCTCAGTTGCAAAGAGCAATCATTCCCTCGACCTCAAAGTTAAAATGTTCAGGAAGAGAAGAGGTTGTGTGTGTGATGTGAACTACATGATTAAACGTTTTTTTATTCATTGTCCTCAGTATGATGAATTAAGAACACCTATACTGAAATGTGCTGGTGCAAATGATGATGAGAGTATTTACCTATGTGCCTAAAGCCTGGGAAAAAACATCAGTAAGGTTTGTTTAATATTATCTGTGATATATATTTATTCTACTTTGGCTCGACGGATTGTATCTTGTTTATAATGGTGTCTCGTAAGCTTATTTGACCTGGGCATATTTTTTATGCATGACATCATTCAAATAAATCAATTATTCTGTAATTCATCAGCATTTATTTTATTTTCTCTATTTTATATTTTAATGTTTTGTTATGTGCCTAATGCCATGATGCTATAACACAAAGCCTTACAATTGAATGATACACATATACTGGAGTGCATCAGTCATACATCATGCTGATTATAGGGACGGCAACATTTAATTTTCCAACTGACAAGGGTTCACAAGAGGCAGAAACTGCTAGGGCAGCCTGCAGGGGAATACTGTGTCATTGAAAGCCAGTGCAAAGGTGAGCAAAGAGAAAAGTGCAGATGCTATAGAAATAACACCAAATGTATTACATACTCATCAATTGTACATAAGATGTGACTTATGCGTGTCCTGTTTAAGCATGTACAGTGTTCAATAAGTAGAATGTCCTGATGCTTTACGTGTTCTCAAATTGAAATCTAATGTCATTATTTTAAGAAGTTGGTGCAAGTGTATGTAGATAAGATGTGCAGGAGAGAGAGGGAAGGAGAGAGAGAGAGAGAGAGAGAGAGAGAGAGAGAGAGAGAGAGAGAGAGAGAGAGAGAGAGAGAGAGAGAGAGAGAGAGAGAGAGAGACCTAGTGGTGCTTTATTGGCTGTAAGGCTTTGCAAAAGCCCAATGACAAGAGAGGGGTCGGTCCACAGTCTCTCCTCATAGCAACCCAGGAAGCATCTGCAGATTATCCTGCGCAGTATCACAGCCCTACCATGCATCACTGATGACAACTGAGTCTTCACAGCACAATTTACACGCATTAAACTGCAGAATTGTACAGTTGGATTGTCAGTTTGAAATAGTGTGTGGGTGTGTGGGGGGGGGGGGTGCTGGATAACAAACTGCAGATATATGTTATGTTATCGTGTTTTTTTATTCTTTTTATTTACATTCTTTCATATTTGAATAGTGCAAATAGCCCATGGATGCATACACTTACTAGCCACTATATTTATTTTTATTTTTTTATTTAAGTAAATAAAAAAATAAAAAAAAAATAAAAAAAAATAAAGGTGAAGTAAGTAGTTTATAGTGCCATCTAGAGGAGAGGCTGAAATTTACAACAAAGAACTGTTCCTCTGCTCACCCCCTCCCTTCCCTGAGCGCTACGGTGTCCTCAGCCGGTCAAATGTCGTCCTCGTCGTCTTTCTCCGTGTCAGCAGATGAGGTTCGTGAGGCGAGGGAGAGGGCGAGCTACCGCGGCCGTAGCAGACGAATGAATGAATGAATGAATGAATGAATGAATCGTTTATTTCGGGCATGACAAGTAATCAACATCTGCATCCATCAGCATTTACATTCATACACATGACCGAAAGGGACAGCGGGAGAAGCAAAGCTTATCTAGTCCTGAGTCTAGGCGAGGGAGAGGGCGGAGCTACCGCGGCCGTAGCAGACGAAGCGGAGAGAGTGGAGGCGGGACTTCAGCTACAAGTAAAGAGACGCTTGATTTGTTCTCTCGCGTTTGTCCTTACAGGCTCCGGTAGAAACATGGCGTCTCTCTGCTAACAGTGGCTATGCAACCGCGGCCCGCGACCATGTTATTTTACATGACTTTTTGAAACACTACGAAAATGAAACAAAAACTATTATACAGCGACTAGACAATGCAGGAGCACATAATATGTATAAAAAAGTGGATTTTGGGTTATATAAACCCATAAATACTACACATTGTCCCTTCAAATTACCTTTCTTGCATGGTTTAACACTTCAGGAGTCTGTAGAGTTGTTAAAAATTGTTTTCGATGAGTGACCGCTTCTGCCCCTTATTTTCAAGATAACGTTCACATCTTCACATCACATCTCGTCTGTGATTGGATGGTCGTTACACGGAAGTCCTGAGGGCTACCGTAACAAGTATATGCACCATAATTGTGCTGGATAACAAACTGCGGATATATATTATACCTCCTTTGCTTAGTGGGCTTTACATAGAAGGCTGCATCTTAACCCCTGCTTGTCTGCTTGCCACTATGCTGCATTTGGGATTAATTGTGGTTATTGTTGACGAGCAAGGTACTGGAACGCATGTAGAACGTCTCCATGTGGTCACGATTGTTCATGTAAAAAGTGCTCTATTGTTACTTATCCTTATAGATGTGTCACTCGCCACAGGGAAGTCCACATTCCTCTCATTCCGTAATCGTGACTAGGAGAGGTTCACTTATCAGTTTTGCGTCGTTACACCCCAGCATGCTATGCACCTGTCATACCTCTAATCATCCAAGACACAGCACTCCCAGTAACACAACGCACAGTCAATACATTAACACACAAACAACACGGCGTGCAAGGTTTTAGTCTAAACATCAAGCATTCCATGTAAACGTAGGACTGACTGTGTGTATATCCCATAGTAGTCTTTGGATGTCATTGGAGTTGGCTCAATATTACTATACGTGGTGTTAAAAATTCAACGTCAATGTTGTGTTGCGAGACCTGCCAATGCATCGGTACTCACCTCAGACATTATGACATTCGTGAAACCGCAACAAGACCTTTGACCTGAGAGAGAAAATGATGTTGAAACCACCTTATCTGTCAGTACGTTTATTAGCACGTGTGTAAAAGTCCACTGTTCGCCAGCCACTGTCTTGAAAAGTCAGCTAAAATGCAAGGTAACACTTTTATAGTTTATATAGTATTATATATTATTATTAGTATACTAGTGTACTATTAGTATCATCAGAATGTATTTGCATTATGCATTATGTTCAATGGTGTCTCGAAAAATCTTCCATCATATTTACGAACTAAGTCAAAGAAGATAAAGACAAGAAAGCAACCCCACTGCATTTTTGCTTCCTTGACACCTAAGTTGAATTTCAGGTCCTTCAGCACCGCACCCAAAATCCTTTTTTTGAGAGAGCAGAGTAGTAATAATATGTGAATGGTGACGACAGAGAAAAATCTCAAGTGCAAGGGAGAGTCAGAGAAAGAGAGAACGTAGTCTTTGATTGTTATGTGAAGCCACACCTTCGGGTGGCAGTGAAATCTCCTCCCTCAGCGTTAAAGCTCAAGGAGTGACGGGGTGTGATTGCATACCGCTGGTTGATAGACAGGTGTCCAGACGTGAACTCTGTTGTCCTTGTTTTCGGCTGTGGATTCAGTGGAGGTACGTAAACCTGTCTTTTTTCAGTCTCTTTTTTTTGCTTGTGATTACGATAATGTGATAGTGTTCTTTGAAAAATGTTGATCATTTTATCTCTGATAGTTTGAGACAGTTCTTGACTGATGGCTACTGAATAAGCACATTAAAAAACAAACGATGGTCAATATGAATATGGAAATGCATGTCTTACGAATGCACTAATAGAGATACACATAACACTAGGATTTCCTGTCCAAACTTGCATTTTGCTTAAATGACTAGATATCGACTGATGTTTGCTATATAAATTGTTTTATTTCAAACTTTTGATTCTACTCGAACTGTCTTTTAAATGTTTTAAAAATATATATATGTTTTGTTATTTTTTGCCTTGATGATGAATGCCTTTAAATGTTGAATGCAACTCTGTGATTGTCAGGGACAGACACTTTTACTTTTTCCAAAATCACTGTCAGACGCAATATTTCAGAAATCTCCAGGAAAATTCATGTTTTGTTTCTTTAATGTAAGATATACACTACCGTTCAAAAGTTTGGAGTCACCTACACAATTTTGTTTATCTTTTCCATTAAAACTCACACTTTTATGCATCAAAACTGCAATAGAAAATATAGTCAAGACATTAACAAGATCAGAAATAATGATTTTTATTCGATATAATCATTTTGCCCTTCAAACTTTGCTTTGGTCAAAGAACCAGCAAAACTGTTTTCAGCTGTGCTAACAAGGGTTTTCTAATCGTAGCCTCTAGACACCTATGTACATATTGCATTAAAAACCAGTCATTTACCACATTAACAATGAGGAGTTTTTAACAATTAACAAGAGTATTTTTGATTCGATTTAATGTTATATTCACTGACAAAAAGTGCTTTTCCTTCAAAAATAAGGACATTTCTAAGTGACCCCAAACTTTTGAACAGTAGTGTATGTGTTTCACAGGAGCCAGTCTTACATTAGTTAGTTTGATTTGAACTTAACTGCAAATGCAAGTAGTCAAATAGTGAACTGAGCTTGTAATAATTTGGATAAATGCTTAATTTGCAGTTCCTTTATTTTTCACAACATTGTAAATGTCCTCCTTCGGGCTTTAGATGTGAAAGTATTTATTCTGGCGTGTGCAGATAGTCAAATGCGCTCGATCTTTACGATCACTCAGTTAATGGCATGTTACAGGTTCGCTGACAATGGTGTGTTTGAAGAAGGTGTGTAATGGCAGGGGCGGAGGGTGGGGGGTGGGGGTGGGGGGTTGTCCTCATGTGGGTTCGGATCTGGACAAACCAGTTTGAGGCCCAATCAGCAGGTATGGGGTTGAGCAGAGTTGAAATGCGGCGACAAGCCCGACTTGACAGAAACTAAAATGTCGACATTGAATCAAAAATGAAGAGAGAAACACTTGTGATTAAAAGCAGTTTACACACTGACAGTGATCCCTGGTTAAACTCCAACACAGAACTGGAACTGCACTGTGTATCAAAGGTCTCAGTCCACAACACCACCTAGTGGACAATCTACTGTATAGTTTCGTACTGCAATGAATTCCTCTCTTGTTCTTTTACACCTGCAGGTGAAGTTACAAAATGAGCAGGTATTCATACTCCTCCAGTAAGTACTGAAGACTATCCAAATATTAAATAATAATAATAAATACATAATTATCCCTAGAACTGTGATATTAACAGCTGGTTTACCTCAAAAAGTATTGCAAGTTGTGTTTATTGGTTTATCTGCAATCCAGGCTTTTGAAAATAATTTTTTCTGTTTTCTTTGAAGAATGTTAATTTGAAGGTGTTTTGAGAGGAGCTATTCATTTTAGTCCAGTGGGATGTTTTCTTTTCTTACAGCACAAGTTCAGTAAACTCTGACCAGGAAAAGCTAAAAACTCAAAATAAAAATAAATAGTTTCTTCTCCGCCCGATTGCATTTATTTCATTATAAACAGGAGCAGCTAACCTAAAATAACATTCTGTCATACTTATAATGTACTACTCAATGTAGATATCTGACATGACACGAATGTATCATTCAATTTTAAGGCGGAAAATACAATTTTAATACACCTCGAATCAGCATCCAAGTATCATTATTCAGTTGAACTGTGACAAAAGCACATCATCCCAGCCCTAATCTACATGTGTTCACAATAGTCAATACATTAAATCAACAACCAGGCTCATGGCTTCCTTGACTTGTGTCTGCAGAGACCACCAGCTCCACTCTGCCGGTCGACCACAGGAAGTCAACGAGTCTCCTGAAAGACAGCAGCTGGATCAAAAGAAATGACGAGGAGGATGAAGATGTTGAGTGAGTTTTTTTTTTTGGTTGTTTTAAACAAAAACAGTTGAAACACAGAAACCCCAGACCCAATATTCCACTATAAGGACAATATAAAGCCACAGTTAAATGATAGTGTAAGTGACTTAACTTCTTACCTTTCTTCCTCTTTCAGCCGAGACCCAAACTTCGGCAGATCTGTTCTGAGCCAATACAAAACTGGTGATGTTGTAACCAGGTAAAGCTCATGTTTTTTGTTTTTTTTTATCTGCACCTCAAAGAAATGACAAAATAATGCAAAGTGATGGTTTACTGTGGAGAATGGGTGTGGTGCAGATGATAATAAGAGTCATTAATAATTTCATTTAACACATTGTATTGTATTTGCTCATAGTTCTGAGGGTGAAGAAACAAAAACCACCACAACCATAAGCAAAACTTCGTCTGTGCATGCACTCTCTAAGAGGTATCGTTTATATAAATCTAGTGGTATATTTTTACTAATACAACAATCTATACTATAGTATTTTTAAACATCATGCAAGTAGTTAATAACATAATTTGTGATTTTGGTTTTGGCAGATTCAGTGGACAATATGATACGCCGAGTAGCAGGTCAGTGTAGTGTGCCAACAGTATTTTACTTTTTCGAACCATCTTTGCCATGTGTACAAGTGCATGTTTCGGAGTTGTTTTTTCATTCAAACGAAAACTTTCACCAGCATATCTTAAAAGATAAGGAAATACACAACATCGCGATTTAAGACATAGTTTATATTCTCTCCAATCCTTTCACTCCTGTGATTTAACAATACCTCTCTTCTAGTAGCAGCACCCTGCCTTCCAGCAGGAGCTCTTCCACCTACACCAGAAGGTATCGTTGCATGATAGCACAAATTGTAGCGCAATGCCTAGTGATTTGTTTTGGTGACGAAATAATCTGAATAATCCAAATCTCTGTTGCAGCACATATTCAAGCCTGAAGGCTGATTCTCCCACGTATGTAAAGCTCCACGTATTACACAAACCCCCACAGAAAAGCAATTAGCTCTTATGTGTAACTTTGTGTTTTATCATATCAATACAGTACCAGGACATCTGTCAGCGAGGACCCGAACTCAAGGTACACAAAGAAAATACTTGAAGCCAAACCGTAAAACATTAGCACGGTGAAGCGTTTACATAACTTCTGTTTGACTTCTCCTTCAGCACCACAACCACTACTTTCTCCAAGGATGGAAATACCACTGAAACTACCACCATCACCACCACCCAAAGTCTGAGGTAAAAAAAAACAAGTCTTTTTCATCAACATGTGCAGTATCATCATTGGGTTTGTATCAGATTGATAATAAAAGTTTGTTTTTTTGCATATCTTCTGGGATTAGATCCCCCACCAAGACTGATGCCTTCAGTGAACGTGTCTTGTCAAGCAAAGGGTAAAAAAACTATTGTGGACTTTTGTGAAATTGATGCACACATTCCAGTGCAAAGAAACAACTGTATTTAATGTACAGCCCTATAAGAAGAATATATTTTTTTCATGCAGGTACTCAAGTTACTCACCTAGCAGAACAACGAAAGTGACTGAAACAACCATTTCCAGCAACGAGTATGATATTTCACCCCGTGTTAGAAAGTTGCCACCAAATATCAGAAGAATTTCCGAATAAAATGAATCACCTACTGTACACTTAAATATGTTTTTGATCCATTTCTTTGCAGTGCAGAGGACAAACTTTTTGACACCCTCATCCCCTCATCCATCAGGGGTGATTATTCACCTACAGACAGGTGATATCTTCACACGTTGAACAGAGAAAAGTATGTTACTGATCGTAGTGCTAGGACATCAATGCTTATATTCAGGGTATTTTTTGTTTCTTTACAGTAGAAGATCCTACTCTACTGAGACTGTGACAGTGCGAAGCAGCAGTGATGTCAAGTGAGTTCCATAAATGACTCTGACATGTCAGACCTCGCAACTACATGTTAATTAATTAACACATAATTTATCCTCTGCAGTGCTGAGAAAAATCTCTACGATACACTCATTCCCAAGGCGATCAAAGATGATGACGCAGAAAGGTAATGTTTGCAAGCTCTATTAAAACCTGCAAGGTGGCCTTAATTCACCAAACATTACTTAAAGTGTATCACAGCATATACAAGAGCAATATAAACAGTTTGCTATAAATGTTTAGTTTGGAATTGTTGTTGTTTGAAAATGCACATTGAAAATATACATGTATTTGCTTCACTGCAGCAAAACAACTGTCACCAGTAGTGAATGGAGAAAAAGCAGCACTAGTGGGTGAGTTACAGCAGCCGGAAAACAACATCTGCACAATCACTGTGACATTAAATACCAGGAAATAAGATGAAAGCCTTCTCTATTCTTATAATCCTCTCTCTTTTTTTCTCAGAGATACTACTAAAACTACACGCACCACAAGGACTTCCTCTTCGTAAGATTAACCTTTTACCAATCTTTTTTTAAGTACTATAATACTTAAAATAGTGTGTGCGTGTATAAGTCCTGTAATTTGTTTCACTGTATTTTGTATTATGTGTTTTTTGTTCAAGGAAAATGAGATGATTCATCTCAAGGGGCTATCCTGAATAAATAAATACAAATTCAAAATTCCACTATAATGATTGCTCTCGTTATCCCCAGTATTCTAAGAATGATACTCTTTTTTACAGAGCTGAGGATGGACTGTATGACTCCCTCTTGCCCATGGGCATTAAATCTCCTACCAGGTGAGATTCCTCAGTAAATAACCTTTCACAAAACAGTCATGACAGGTGAGAGTGAGTGCAACTGGAATTGTTTGTCATTGCCACAGTACCTCAAGTGTCTTCAAGACTGACAGTGTCACAGTGGACAGCAGCAGAGGGTGATTCTTTAGAAAGACACGACTAAGAATGTGCTTGATCTTCTTTCAACATATTTATCTCAGTTTTCTTTTGTCTTTAGAGACCTGAGTCCAACTGTGACATCACCGTCCTACAGCAGCAGAATCAACAGGTAAACACGTTCATTCTGAGCTAGCAATAAGTCAAGAAGGTAAAATTAATTACAGTTGATAGTTTAAATCAGGGGTTCTCAAAGTTTTGATACCTGAGGGCCAATTTAGGAACCCAACATTGGACTGAGGGCCGCCAAAAGGAAAAAAAAAGGAAAAAAAACAGAAATAAATCCCATTTGTACTTATTTTAATGACAAGATTGCAGTTCTACAGTTTAGCTTTAAGTAATTTAAGCATTAATATAATAACGCTTTATAATTTACAGAGTAATTACCCAGTATTTTGGCAATTGTTCTTACCTTCTAATTACAGGTTAATACCAAGTAACACATTTGTGTTACCATATATTTACTGGGTAAATAGCTAGTAATTGGGGGCTGTAGCTACCTGCTTATTACCAGCTTATAACCCAATAATACACTAAAATTCACCATATAGAAACCAGGTAAATAGCCAGTATTGTTGTTTACACTTATTGGTCTGTATCCAGTAATGTCCAATAAACGTTTAACAAGCTTAGTAGCTCCTGGATTAAAACTATCAACTGTAATTCATTGGCCCCCGGGCCGCACTTTGAGAACCGATGGTTCAAATCCAGGAGCTACTTAGCTTGTTAAATGTTTATTGGACATTACTGGATACAGACCAATAAGTGTAAACTGTACAACTGTAATCTGGTCATTAAAATTATTACAAATGGGATTTATTTCTGGGGTTTTTTCCCTTTTTTTTTCATTTGGCGGCCCTCAGTCCACCGTTGGGTTCCTAAATTGGCCCTCAGGTATCAACACCTTGAGAACCCCTGATATACAGCCTTTTAATTTGTTCCTCTTTTTGAAATCTTAGAATGATATGATTTGATGATGCTGTCCGAACAGGAGCAGGAAAAAATCCTTTAGTCTCACCATCAGAATGTATGATTGAGAACAATAAACATGCAGCAACAGTAAATAAATATTACATAGAAAGTCTCTCAGTGTTGCTCATCATCAGTACATCCATTAATGCATTCATTTATTCATTGTCTAACACAGGGTTTCTCACTCCTGGTCCTGGGAAGCCACTGTCCTGCATATTTTAAGTGTTTCCCTGCTCCAACACTCCTGATTCAAATAAACGGGTCGTTATCAGGCTTCAGCAGAGCTTACTGACGAGCTGACCGTTTGAATCAGGTGTGTTTGAGCAGGGAAACGTGAAATATGCAGGACTGTTGCTCCCCAGGACCAGGAGTGAGAAACCCTGGTCTAACATAGGACAAAATATAGACATAGACCCTGGACAGGTCACCAGTCAATCACAGGCCCTATCATTATATTCATGCCCATAATATTCAGGCAACACAGTCAGTTTATCACAGTCACTGCATTGGGATCAAAAGAGCCGTTATAAATCTTTATCTTCATCTTTGTTATGTAAAATATTTCTGAGATGGTTATTAAAAAGTGAATGAAAACATGTTTCTGCTGTAAAAGCTGGCTTTAAAAAAAAAATCCTAACTGTGAAAAGTTAATAAAATTCACAATGTGAAGAAAACAGCAAGACAAACGAAAACAAACTCTCCCTTTCTATATTTTATGCCATAATAATCAAATATTAAAAAGGTAATAATAATACTAGTAATAAGCAGCATTGAAAACAGCTAAAGCCGAGAAGGCTGCTGAAAAACACTTGACTATTTTCACCTATTTTATCACAATAACATATGTATATATAAATATAATAATAATAATAATAATATAGAATATTCTTCTTCACCAATCTGAGAAACTATTTAATTTCCTCTCATGAGAACAAGATATTATGTGATGGATGATTAGTTATTACGTCAGCAAAAATCAAATCAAAACAGGAATCTTTTAGAAGTATTTATTGGACTCCACTAGGGGGCAGATTTCACCATTTATCATTACAAAGGTTTTCAAGACCTTTTCAAACGTTTTAAAACCTCACTTCTACTGCCTGAAGTGTAACTCAGATGAATTCAGATTTATATATATATATATATACGTATATATATATATATATATGAACATCCAGGTTGTAATTACCTCATTGCTATGCTTTATCAATGCACAGGTACAGCAGCTCATACGGTGATGATTCTCCCACCACCCTCACCACCTCTTACAGCATCAGCTCCAAGCCCAGGTACACATTTGAACGCTTTCATTATCTCTGACAGAACTGTTATACGCTGGATGGGAAGGGTTTTAATATGCTCTGTTTTTGCACACACACAGTGAGGACTACAGCAGTGATCGCAAATCCTACTCTTACTCCAGGTAAGGCGTTGAATAATTGTGGATTTCGGTCTGTGTTTTTTTTATATATATAATGTATAGCTATGAATGAAATAGCACCAGTTTCTGTACTTCGTCATTGTACGATAGCAGCAGATATGAGGGTTTTTTTGAGTTGATGTGTGCATGCATTATATGAAATTAAAAGACGACTCCAGCTGATAAATGTAACTCTAACAGCAGGACAGATGACAATATGGGAGACTCAGTCTACTCTACTAGATCATCCTCCACCAAGAGTGTGTATACACCTCCTGAGCGGTAAGAAAAGTTTTTTTTTTTTTTAACTCCTACATGCAGTAAAAAAAAAAAACATGGTGGTGCTAAATGAAAAGTTTCTCTGAGGTTTGTGCAGTTAATCCTGCACAGACTTCACCCTGAAGAGAATAGATGGCCAAGAATAAACCAAATGTCATGGAAACATGCATCCAACATTTATTGACACAGTTCACTCCAAGTCAAAAGTGTCACCCTCAGAGTGGTGCTGGAGGAGAAGTCAGGTAATCATCATAAAAACTGAGATTTCTTATCTTAAGTCAGTTCGTCGAGTGATTTGAAAGCCAAACTACATCAACCAGCACAAAACATTTATATCAGTGATCACCACATTTAGTAGGACATTTGGGGATCATGTAGTGACTGTACAACATTGAGTATTATCTCAGGTATTAAGTCTTTACAAGCATTTTTTTTAACCAAATATTACATAATATATTAGATGTTGGGATGCCAAACTAGAACTGGGGCCAAGAATGACTATATAGTATATACAGTACACTTAAGGCTTCATTAACTTCTGCCCCGTACAGGACGGTGCTTGAGAGAGACCTGTGCTCTTCCTGCCGTAAGCCCTTCACTGCTGATGCCAAGATGGTTCTGGATGACATGAGGATCAACTGCCACGCTAACTGCTTCAAAGTGAGCAGATTACTTTTGTCCAGTGTGTAATATTATGAAGGTTATTGGTTATTTAAGTGTTTTTCATAGCCTGCAAATGAGCCCTTTGTATGTATTCTAGATAAGGGCCTTTTCTTTCCAAAGGCCACCATGTTGCCTAGTTCTATTGCAGCCTAAATGGACAATTAACTCAGATTTTGCGTTTGCCATCTGTTCTACTATCTATCTTCAGCGTCAGAATTAGATTTTAAAATACTCGTTATTTCAGGTGAAAACTTATCTAATATTGGGAGCTGGTGACCTAGTATCAGATGAGTGTTTGTTTAAACCACATTATTACCTAATTAGGCTTCTGCTCAAGGACAGAAATTCGATGACATTAACAATGGCCCAGTTTTACCCAAGTGGCAACAGTTCATGGCATAACCCATAAGAATCTGAACTCCCTGTGCCATGTTGATGTTATGCAACCAGAAGTTCAGGGGCATCACCGGCAACCAGGTTCCTATTGGACAATACTAGCTGTCAATCACACTGGTGTCCCGTCCCAAATGTATTTTACATCAGAACATAATTTACAAAATCAAGACCATGTTCTATTAAAAAGACAAAAAAAAAAAAAAAGTTAGCCTTTTTTCCATGGATTTCCATTCAAGTGAAGCTCTTTTTGCAACCAGTGAAAACGCCCCCTAAATTACAATTTCCTGGTTGGCTTCAGAAGGGACCCAGAAGACTACGTCCACGTTTTAAATATGGTCTATGGGTTTATCTGAGGCCTTGTTTAGATTGCAGCCCAAATTAGATTTTGAGCAGATTGTGTCCAGCTTGATTCAGCTAAAAAAAATACAAAAGATCTGATTTTTCCAAAGCTGATTCAAACCACATACGCAGGTGGTTTTGAATGGGATTCTGATCTGACTTTTACAGAACCGTTTCAATCTAAACATCAGGAGCTCAAAGTGTTATCTGAGTCACTCACAGCACGACTCAAATGACAGCAACAATGGTGTAGATCTGGAGAGACGGAAGTTAATTGGACACAGTAGAAGACCGTAACGGACACAGATTTTTGTCCTCCATTTTGATTATTTTGTTTAGACTACTTGTTTTTCTAAATTGTGGCCTATAACTACAGAAATCCACGTGGAAGACTAGACTAGACAATGTCAATATGGACACACTGTCCATATATTGTCTAAACAAGGCCTAAGTGTCCAAGTCAGCTTTGACAACCTGACTGTGAACACAGAGGCAACTTCATTTTGACAAGTCACAGTTAGAAAATCCCAGGTGTAATTCATCAAATTAATGACAGCTAATATATATATATATATATATATTGGGGCTGTCAAAAGATTAACATTTTTAATCAGATTAATCACAGGGTAGCTGTGGATTAATCACGATTAATTACCATTCGTAAATAGGCAAAAAAAAATCGAATTTTCTCTTTATATTGTTGTAGGAATGGAGAGATAAATAAAGTATGTGAAAATATTAATGTAAAGAACAATAAAATACTATAAATAACTTAACTTAAACCTATACAAACTTAGTAAAAAATAAACATTACATTGTAAAAAAAAAAAACACATTATAAGACAATAGAAATAAATAGAAAAAATAAAATGCTGTAAATAACTCTTTTTTTTAAACTATACATAGCACTGTAAATAACTCACATTATAAACAAAATATAAAGTATAGAAGTTAAATAGTTTTCTTACTAAACTCACAGCAGGAAATTCCTCATCAGCACTTTGAAGCACCTGCTTCTGCTAGTTAGCATTAGCATCAGCTAGCATTCTGACGCTAACGTTAGCTGCTGTCTGTGTCCCCGTTAGTTAGACAGTGACTGTTAATGTTATGATTATATCATTATCTGCGCCAGTAGCGTCACTTACAACTGTGTGTCTTTCTTTCTCTTTTCTTCCTCCTCTCTTTTTTCTTCCTCTTCTAATTTCCTGATTGATAACTCCTCTTCATTTTCCTTCAGCTTCACACGGGTTAACGTGAGGAGACGTGGGACCTCTTTAGGGAGGTTTACTACTGAGATGTCATTGCAAATCAACCATTGTTGTTTAAGGGAGACGGTGATGCAGCTGCTCACTGATGCATTTAGGCTCCGAGTGTCGGGAGCCCCCCCTATCGGCTCGGGGCCCCAAGTAGTTGCCCGCCGCTTTGCCTGTTCATAAACTGCACGTCTACCCGTAGCGCGATGAAAGCGAGGAAGTGCGTTAATGCGTTAAAAAAATTAACGCGTTCATTCCACAAATTAATCACCCTGCGTTAATTTTGACAGCCCTAATATGTATATATCTTCCTCATTTGCACACCGTCCTGATTGAACTGAGCCATCGTTAATGTCACAGTCACACTTGTGCTTGTCCTGCTAAAAATGTGTCCAAATTGCTGAGAAACTCCACATTATAACTTACACCCGAGCAAAGAGCTAATCAGCTGCATAGAAATCACCCGAGAAGGTGTTCACACGACTATTTGCATTGCTTTTGAAATGGCTGACAATTGAACTCAAATTATGCAGTATTTGCGGAAGAGTGTTTAGTCAAATTCTGCAATAATCAAGATATATAACGTGGAGCTGTGCAGCTGCCTTGTTCAGCGTGTCCCTCTTTTCCTCACGCGTTTTGTTTGTGTTCAAACAGTGCGAGGTGTGCAACTGCAGTCTGGGTCATCTGAAAGCTGGGGACATCATGTGGATCTACAAACGCATGGTGCACTGTGAGAACTGCTTCGAGGTCACCAGAGGTAAAGGAAAAACAACACGTCACGTCATCGATGTACTTATATCCTTGTAAACACCTAGACTTTGACAGAAAATGTTTCCCTTTTCCCTAACCTTTGCAGATAAGTGGCGACGCTGAGTTTCCCCCCGAAACTTCCCACGGAGATACAGCAATAATGATCAAAGATAAAAATGAATAACAGTTAATAAGCATGTTTTTGGGGTGGCACTGATTCTCCTCTATTTAAGTTTTAACAAGCTGGGGGATATTAATCTGGGTGTTTTGGTAAATGCCAGTTGCATTACAGGTATAACTTTTTTGAGTGGCACCAACTATTGGCGCTTTGTAACTGTGTTGTATTTACTCTATCATAGGAGGGAGATAGTATTTCTGATAGTATACTGCTTGAAAGGAGACTTTTGTGTGATATATTGAAAAGAGATTGGAATATTTAGGGCCGGGGGCTTTTTCTGTGTGCAATAAACATCTTTATCTAAATGTTTTTTGCCATATGACATTTTTTAGGAATATTTCTCTTTTATGAATTAAAGTCAATATAAAGTTGGTGATATGCATAAGGATGAATGACATTTTACACAGGGTTCAAGTATAATGTCCAACATCCGTGCGCACAACATTGTATTCAGTAAAGAGCCTGTACATGGCACCAGTTGTGCACTTTGAATATCAGAAATGTTAGTTGCAGTGGTAAAGTACTGATATTGGTGCATCCCTACAAGTTACTTTTATGATTACTTGAAATGTAACCTTAGTGGAGAGACGTGTGACCCTGAGGGAAACTGATCATAAGAAAACTGGCTCATCTATTGGTTAATGCAGGGCAACTTCTGTTTCCGCCACATAAGAGCAAAACATGGCGCTGCATCAAATCCTATCAGTCTTTGTTTTATGCAAACAAACACATATACACTGCACTTGTGTTTTTGTTGTGTTTACCCACAATGCCCTGCGTCGTAGTCCGCTTTGGTTCAATTGGAGCAAACTGAGACCCACGCTTTAGGCAGACCAGAGTTCGCTTCTTTTGTGCAAACTTTTTTTTGGTTCAGTTGCACATTCACACACCTCTCCAAACAAACATGAACTTTCCAAGCAAACAAACTAGGATTTGATGAAGATGGGCTGGTGTGACTGCACCCCGAGTTCTTTCTCCATCTCATGCACTGTTTCGATTTATTGTATATTCACAATAAAGTATATATATATAACATATACCTCATAAATATATTTGATAAGTATAATCAAATATATTATACTTACATTCTTATTTTACTTACTGGTTTAAGCAAGGCCCTTGCCTGAAGTACATATAAAAGGCTTATTCTAAGGCTATGAATACCAATTATTTTTTATTATAAAGTGATAATACACTAATATGGGTAGTTTACTCAATTTCTGTTAATAAATAGTCAACAACTTTAAATTCCTGTTTTGATGAATATATATAATATATAATTATAAATATATAATTATAAAATATATATAAATATATAATAAATAATAATATATATATATTATTATTATTATTATTAGATTTATTTTGCACAATAACATACAGGAAAATTACAAATTGCTTCACCACAAAACAAAATCTCACTACACAGATTACAAAACCACAATAATCTCTTCTTTTTTTTTTTAAATGATTTATTAACTTTAAAATGTAATTTTAATGAGAGCAATAATTTAAAGAAATACTTCCTGAGCAGTGGTGTGATGGGAGTTTAACTGAAAGCTGCTGACCAATGAGAACGAGGCTGTGCAGTCATGCCAGCAGCAGCATCACTGTGTGTGTGTGTGTGTGTGTGTGAGGGGGGGTAAATCTGGACACCATCTCTGAACAGCAAAGGACCCTCTGCAGACAGGCCGTGCTACTTCTTCCTCTGCCTCTCTCTCCCTTGTCGTCCGTCTCGATGTGCTTGTCACCAAATGGAAGCAGAAGTGTTGAACCCCCAGATGGTGGCGATGGCGGACGTCAATGGCAACAATAAGAGCACAAATGCGGCGGAGCTGGAGGTGCTGAAGCTGCAGGAGCTGGTGCGGAGACTGGAGAAGCAAAACGAACAATTGCGCACCAGAGCGAACGCCGTAAACAATTGCTCCGCGGGGCCTCGTCATCATGTCCAGGCGTCGCTGTCGTGTGTGCACGGGGGTACGGCGTGTTCGAGTGACACGTTCCGCTGCAAATATGCCCTTTCCAGTCCGACGCAGTCGTACCCTGGTGCCCCAGAACCGATGGAGGAGCAGTTCTCCTATTTCCAGCCGAGCATGGTGTCTCCCGACGCCGCTGTGGAGAACAGAGGCGCCTCCACTGTTCTGGATGAGATGGATGTTTTGGACTTGAACACCTTGCTCCCTGTTGGAGAGCCTGAAACCTGGTAAGCACTCTCGTTAAACATCAACCATTTATATTTTTATATATGCATATATACAGACAGCAACAAGTTTTATAATCACAGTAAGTTTGTGTTTTATCTTTAAATAATGAAAACAGGTTATATGATTTTTCAGTTTCTTAAATGGCCATATAATATATGGCCATATATATATATATATATATATAATTTATATAATATATATATATATGTTATATAATATATAATAATTTCTTTGTTATGTAGAGCAAAGCAACAATAATATTATTATTATATTATATAGTAGAGCAAAGCAACAATAATATTATTATTGTTGCTTTGCTCTACATAACAAAGAAATTATTAAAATTTAATTATTGGTTTGTGGACAAAACAAGACGAAAGAAAATCATCATTTGAAGGTTGGAAAACAACAACCAGTATTTTTCAACATTGTATAACTCTTAATGAATCAAACAACCAATAGTCCAAGTGACAGAATAATCAAAAGATGAATTTATTATTATTTTTAAAAATCATAAATTGCAGCCCTAAACAATATCATTGCAATTGATTAAATGCTTCACAATATATAAAAAAAATACCATCAGCATACACAATATATGCAGTAAATCCATAAAGACGACATAAATACCATAAATGTAGATATTTATCCTTTGAAGGCTTATATCACTTTTTTCATTAGATATCAATAACAATGTCATTACCCTGAGTATCCACCGATATCGATGTCAAACACATACTTGTGCTAATACATTTACAACAAAGCCATAACCTGCCACCTCAAAACACCTAAAGCTTTAACTGAGAGGAAATAAACAGCCTATAATTTTAATGTGAAATGTTGTGAATTTGGATCATTTCGAATTTGACGTTTGGCTTTTAATATCCAATCCGGTTATTTTGATCAGTATTGGATACTGATCATCCCTAGGAATTATTTTTGTTTTTGTATTTATGCAATTTTACAATCACACTTTACATCAGAGGGCAATGACAGTGCAGAGGCAGTGCATTTGGATTTAAATTGTTATGTTTACATACATTTAAAAGTCAATCTGATTTGTCAATGTCTGGGGTCTATGTAATGTGTATATCAGGACTGTATGGCCAAAAATGGTATTACAACAATTGTTTTCAAAAAATGAGTCGACTGATAATTATCATGATAAATGTCAGATAATAAAAGGGTGAAGATTTGGCTCCTGAGTGAAAATTATAGTAACCAGTTAATTGTGATTTTAATCTATGAAACATTCATAGAAAGATGTATGGCTCGACTAGAGCTGCAACTATCTATTATTTACATAATCGACGAATAGTTTGGTGCATAAGATGTCAGAAAAAAATGTTGATCAGTGTTTGTCGAACCTGGATGAGGTTCTCAAATGTCTTGTTTTGTCCACAAACCAAAATGACTCAGTTTAAATGGTTTAGTTGTTATCTGGAGCAAAGAAAGCAGAAAATATTCACATTTAAGCTGAAACAATCAGAAATTTTCAAGCTTCAAACCGATTAATTGATTATCAAAATATATTATCAATATTCAGCATTGTCACACGTTTTCTTATTTTACTTCATAGGCCTGTCAATAACTACACCTCTCAGTGAGACTGTATCCTGTTATTGATCACATAATTGATTCCACTTCAAGAATTCTTGCAGTGAGGGTGACTTGTGTTTACAGGTCGGACACACACAGTATATATGGGCTTTGCTGTGTCTGCAGCAGCAGAGGTACAGTATCAGTGTCGAGTAGAACGGCACCGGGATGAAATTAGAAACAATGACCTGCTTCTTCAGCCTGTGATCAAACAGCTCGTCTTTGTGTTGCAGTGTTCAGCCTCAGGCTTGGACTACACTGTAGTGTGTGAAACGATAGTTCTGCAGCGCCGGGTATCTGATGCCGTGATGATGTGGAAAAAAACGTAGCACTCGGTAGAATGCAGCACTGATGGGATCCAACATCCATCTAGTGTGTCAGTGTGTAGTCAGTTCATTTAACATCACTCCCTGACCCCCCGAAGTCAGTGTAAACACCATGTCCTAGTTTTTCTAATATCAGGTCAGGTCTGGTCTCATATTCCTTCACACACACGCTTTTTTTTATAGTTGAAGTTATTTTTAACTATACACAACACAACAAAATTACAACCCTTAGCCAAATTGTGTGCATGGGAAATATGCATCATATAAAATATGCAATCGTATACAATAAAGTAAACACAAAAAATAAGTAGAAGTATAGCCTAGCAGCAGATAATATGATAAATAATTTGGATAATATGAATGCATGGTGTATTTTCCTCTTTTAATCTTTTATTTATTGTATTCATTTATTTATGCATATGTTTATTTCAGTGGCAACACAAACAAACTGGTGTCAAGGTCATAATAACAAGAAACTGATGTATTGCAAGTAAAAAGGTCATCATAAAATATACCAGTACATTAGCTAAGTTAACATATTATAGTGACATTTTTGTCAACGTATTCATAGATTTAACCTTACAAGTATCCTCCTGCACCCGAGAAGCGATAATATCACAAACCTCTCACCGCAGCAATTTTTGCACAAACGTCCTATAAATCACTGCACGGAATGAAGCTGTCACCACTTTAATTTTTATGTTACAGTCTTGGTTTCATGGCTCACGCTGTTTGTCAATAAAATGGCAATTGCTCTTTGCGGAACTGTTGCACTTTATGTGTGTATTGGCGTGTGTGTATTTCATGATCCTTTTACACAGCCACAGGTTTAGTTTTCGCTATTAAGAAGCTTTACAGTACTGCGCTGTGCGTCTGAGAAATATGGACACTATAAATTTACAGCTTATTTTACGTGGGCGCAGATTGTTCTTCAAATAAAATACAAACAGCCTCCAGCATTTTTCCAGTCCAGATCTCATTGTAAAGCAACTGTGTTATATAAGCGGAAGGGAGGAAGCCAGACTAAACTGTGTGTTTTTCTGTGTGTTTTCAGGCTGTACGTGAGTCCCAAAGCTAAGCTGCGGAGTGCGAGTTTCCTCAAGCCGCTCCAGTGGTGCAGGCAGGTCCTGGACCATCTGGGGCCTGAAGTTGAGCTCTCCAAGATGACGTTCTGCCACAGACTAGACCAAGGTATGATGTATGTTTGCCACTGTTTTCAGATTAACAGCCGTTCATCATATGCAGCCACAGCTGGACATCTGTGTCGCTGCGTCTGGTGACATGGGATTATATAAACTGTGACACAAAATGTCTCCACGTGCAACAGGATTTCAGCGGTGGGAGCATTTCCCTTCACGTGGCTTTGCCGTGTCGTTTTATTTATATTTATAGGTGTTTAAGTGCCATAGCTGACTTCCCAAGGAGTGGTTTTAGATAAGTGTTTCACATATCAGTGTCTCCAGAGAACAATAAAGATCAGTTAAATGATTTTGGAACTGCAGACCTAAACCAAGAATCAATTCCATGCTATTGGAATTACAACATGCATCTATTCAACCCTTCCATCTTTCCCTACCAACTCCTGACACCTCCATTAAGAAGTGAAAATGTATGCTGTATATCTGACCTGTAACTCTTATATGCTACAGGATGAAGGTGACACACCCCGTGTGCATCTTGGTGAACTACAAATGTTTACATTGAGCTTCAGGAAACCCCTACAGATTAGTCCACTTACATGAATGCTAGTGTCTTGGATTCTACTCTTGTCTTGGTTTAAAATAGTAAAAATCACTTTATAGTTTTATGTCCCTATACACAACAATGCATGTTGTTTTCATACTGACTGAATAGTTTTTCGATAGCTGAGCTCATGCCTTTTGATTTTTGGCTTTTTTCTCTCTATCTCCAGCAAATCATCCAGAATGTAGGTGTATAGTAAGTGACAATTCATCCCCTAGTAACATACGTTCATTTGGTACATTATCATCGTCACTTTATGCTTGGTTTTACTCGCTAAAAACGACATAAATCAATTTGGAGATGCACATGGCAAGGCAAGGCAAGGCAAGTTTATTTGTATAGCACCATTCTTACACAAGGCAATTCATAGTGCTTTACAGGCAGGAAATACATTTGAAATTAAAACACAATCAATTAAAAAATCAAGTAAAGAAATTAAAACCATTTAAAACATCAAACAATTTAAAATCAAGCAGAACATGGGTTCATTTGCACAATAATGAGTGATAATAACGAATCAGTGAAACTTTATCGTCACATTATGTGCAATAATCACAACACAGGGATTACACAACATGCAATGTAAGGTCAAATATAATTTTGTTTGTATCATGATTTTTGCAATATTTCTAACTCCAAAATATGATAATGTTTCAACAACAAGGATAAGATGTTTATACGCACTAATACATTATTACAGGATGTCACGACAAAACCCCTCCATAATCGGATACGTGTGCGCTATTAAATGACATTTGCTGCTGGACTCAATATCATATTTGGTGCTTAACTGGTGCTGCACTAGGGCAAGGGGATATGGTTGCCATGGAAACCGTGCTTACATTAACTGGGGTTTTGAGAAAGATTTGTCCAGCACTGGACTCAAAGCAGCCTATACAAGAGCCTCTTATATAGGCTGCTTTGATGTGTGTGTGTGTGTTTTTTTTTTTTAATTTTGCAGATGCCAGTTCTTTTCACATGATAAGCCCGTTTTGTACACACACACACACACACACACACACACACACATTCTTGTACTTGCTGCATACTGAGGACTGCGTTGCTGACAAAGTGAGGACCAGCATTTCCACTTTATAAATCAACACAATTACAAATATCTACTTCATGAATGACATTTACAAAGAACTACTGGTTGCAGTACCTTTTTTTTTTTTTGGTCCATAATTTTACAAAAACGTCATACTATACTATGTCGACCAAAATTTGAAAAAATCTTTGAGGAAAAAAATTTGACCCAAAATTTGACAAAAATGTCATACTATACAGTCATCCAAAGTTTGCAAAAAAAATTGACGCAAAATGTTTTGCCAAAAATTTGACAAAAACGTCATACTATACTATGTCGTCCAAAATGTGAAAAAAAAATTTGGTACAAAATTTGAAAAAAACTTTGACAAAAAATTTTTGGTCCAAGATTTGACAAAACGTCATACTATGCTATGTTGTCCAAAATGTGGAAAAAATCTTTGACAAAAAAAATTGACAAAACGTCATACTATACTATGTCATCCAAAATTTGAAAAAACCTTTGACATAAAATTTTTGGTCTAAGATTTGTCAAAAAGTCATACTATACTATGTCGTCCAAAATTAGAAAAAATCTTTGACAAAAAAATTTGACCCAAAATTTGACAAAAACGTCATACTATACTATGTCGTCCAAAATGTGAAAAATTTTTTTTTATTTTTTTTGACAAATTGAGTACAGCATGTTATAGCAACCTAAGGAAGTGATTTCAATGAAAACAAAGTGAGGACCGGCCAAAATGTCCTCACTTCGTAAAATTGACCTCACTTTGTTGGTTAAAAACCCTCACTGGTCCTCAGTATGCCGCAAGTACAAGAACACACACACTCACACACACACACACACACACACACACACACACACACACACACACACTGTAATTTACTTCTGCATGTTTGTGTTTTGAAGTGTCGATTAGTGTGTGTGTACAGTTCAAGGTCCTCTTCTAACGTGGTATTCACTGAAGGTTGGTTCTCCTCCTCCGGGTCATGAATGCATCACTGTCCCAGCAGCAGTTGTTTGTGTAGCTTGCTGTGAATGCCTGTTTTTATCCTGCAGCGTTTGAGCCTAATTGTGTCAGGAATGCCAAATGTGTGGCGGCTCTGTCAGGTGTGTGCCACTCTGACTACCAATCAGTGTTTGTAAACTCTGTGTTTACACACTGAAGACACTTCTCCACCTCTCATGGCAATAAATTATCTTTTAACAATGATTAAAGTCATCAATAAAAGCTTATAAACCTTTTTAAATGTTATAAAACTGGTGTTTCATGAAATGAATAATACGGGAAGCATCAAATTAGAAATACCAAAGTAGATTTAATTCCCATTTTGGCACACGGATGTAGCCTACATGTAAAATCCCTGCTTATCTTCAGATCCCTCCAGAAATAAAAGCTGTAGTTTAGTCCAGTAAGCCACAGCAGGAAGCTAAACCTCATCTTACTATTTGAACCGTGTCCCAGTCATTTTAAAACATCAAGCAGATCAGCATTTGGCTAAAGTGTGTTATTAAAATATAATAACTGTACCGAATGTGGATATGCGGGTGTACGATAAAGCAAATCCACTGATTTGTCCTTCCCTGTCATCTTGTGTGTAGATAAGCGGTGGCGAGGACTTCCCTCCGTCCGTCCGTACAGCTGCATCGAGGGCCTGTCCACCCTCAGCTGCCCTGCCCTGCCTTACACAAAATCTGCTGCACAGACTGAGTCCCCAGGTAACTCAACTACATTTCATCTATTCATTGTCCACTGACCACTTTATCCTTCACATGAGGGTCGCGGAGCGCTGGAGCCAATCCCGGTCCCAATCCCGAAAAGTGGGGTACATTCTCGACAGGTCTGTCGTGGAATACTTTTTTGAATCAATTTGAAGAAAAGTTCATTAGTCCCAAAGTTGACCAAGTATTCGATCTGTTGCCACACTTGAAAAATGACAAAGTGTTGAGTCCGTTGTCTCCAAGTCAAAAAGGTATTTATTGAGGATCCACAGAGAAATACCAAAATGAGAAGTACCGGTACAACTGAGCTCAAGCTCGCTGTGCACAATCTTTTATACCCTGGGTCAAGGGTGGAGGTTTACCATTTTCACCATGCCCACCATAAGATTTAGTTCACACCTTTTTTCTATTATCTTATCGGTTGTTTTTCCTTTCTTTCAACTTTAAGAACTCCACCTTAACTCCTTGATTGGTGAATAGATTTGTCCAAATGCATGAGGTCATTGTGCGTACGTGCAAAACTGCAAAAACCCATGTAGCGAGAGGCGAGCTACCGTTTTCTCCCTGCACGAAGCCTTCGCCGCACACCTGCAATCTTCAAATCCTCACTACAAATACGTGGCCTTTAATTGTCTCATCTTATCTGAGGCTGATACCGTACTTTTTCTTCTTGGCTTGGTAATGAAGTTTACCCATCTGTCCGTACATGATACAAACTTAATACACACATTCATTATGAAGACATTAAAGCGGAACTAGACCGGAAGTTCCTATTATCGCTGTTTTTTTGGGTGTGTATCTGCGTCATTACCTTGTTTATGACGGTTCGAAACAAACAGTTCAGCCACTGCTGAGAACGTTGTGTTTTATTGTAATCTCGGGGCTCAACGAGATCACTGAAAATCCCGTAATAGTTACGTAAGCAGCGGTTCTCCTGAACAACCGATCGTCCTGCTCCGGGCACTAGTCCGGGCACATCCGATTGCGTACATTGAACCGCAGAAGAAGAATAACGTCCGTTGTGGAGGTGTTTCACGAGCAACAGTGTCTTCTGACTCTGGGTCTGACTCCGGTTTAAAGTCATAAAAGGGACTGCGGCGGGGAGTCGTGAAGAAGCTATTTTTAAACACTGTTAAAACAATGTTTTGATAATGAGGAGCAGTGCATCCACCGTTCCAGAGGGGGGCGCTGCGCTTCTGAGAACGGCTGTGCTGGATAGTACTGGCCAATCACAAGACTCTGTCTTCTGGGGGTGAAAGTTCACTCTGAAATCTCACAGCAGAAAAACACTGTCAGAAAAGAGGATTTCTATCGGCTCGTTTACAGCAACTAGGAGGTTTTTGACCATAAAAACAAGTTAATATATGTAAGTAGACCTCCATAACTAACATTTATGTGCAACAGGACCACTCTATGTCACCTTTAAAACTTTTGGTTATAATGAAGCATTTCAGTATGACAGTTCTAAAATATACACCCTTCTCCTGTCTCTTTCGTTACACTGCTATTCCCCCACACCATCCTGAGAGACTCTGTATTTCTCTAAAACTATTATCAAACTCTTATTTTGTTAAATATGCCAATTTGAGACAGTTCCACTGCTATCTTTTCCTCAACAGGTCACCATCAGTTTTTGGACTGTGGGAGGAAACTGGAGAACCCAGACCTTAACCCAGACTTAACAAAATGCTTGTGTATTACTTCTCTGCTGCTACTGTGAATAATTGTGGTTTTGCCAACCAAATTAGATTTGCATGTTTGAGTGATTATTCATGTATGAATCCTCTCTCTCCCTTTCTGTGCTTTTCACTTTTCAAGCCCGATCACCGTCATCCGGTCAGTCACTTTTACTCCCGAATCTCCCGCTCAGGACCAGCTGCAGCCTGAGTGACAGAGCATCCACCTTCCTCACGAACTCCACTCTCCACAGTAAGATTCCTCTGATTTCCTGTCATTCATCTCTGTGTGACGCCCCAATGTGTAAAATATATGCAAAAAATAGCTAGGGAGGGACACATAAATGGCTATTTTCCTGTGTGTTTTTAGACACAGGTCGGCGGCACGCGGCCATCAGCGCTCAGTCTTCCCTGGACAGTGAAGTGGGTGTGTCCGAGCTGGACGACGACTCCATCTCTATGAGCTACAAACTGCAGGACATGACAGATGTGGAAGTCATGGCACGACTTCAGGAAGAGAGTGAGTTGACTATCAAACTTGTCTTGTGGAGAGGAACAGAGAGGAAACAGAATACAGAGTATTCAACATTATAAGTAAATAACAGCTTTTTTGAGTTTTTGCCGTGATTATTGGTTGTTGGTCTTCTCATCAGCATTTCCAGGAGTCGAAGTGCAACTCACTGAATCTCAAACTGATGAAATCTGCTTTCTGTGGCAGAAAATAAAGCATTAATCTAATAACATTCCGATACATATCCATCTGAAGAGCCTGGAATGGTACACTCTGTGTGGGACTAACATTAAAACTAATGTTTAACCTGTCAATAAAGACTCATTGATCAAGAATAAAAGGTGATGCCAGACTCCATAAGGAAATGTATCCTATACTATGTACTGTAGGTTAATGGCATTGAGGCTCATGTTTCCCTCACATCAAAGCACTGGTCCGTCTCCTTGCAGGTCTCCGACAGGACTACGCCTCTACCTCAGCCACAGCCAGTCGTCGCAGCTCCAGCTTCTCCTTACACTCTCTGAGGCGCAGTGAGGTGGATCTGGAGGAGGAGGACGAGGAGGAGGACGAAGGCTACGACCAGCTCCCTCCTCCCCAGCCTCGACTGTTCCGCACAGAGTCTATGCAGAGGGGCGGCCTGCCCCACTCTCACACTTTCTCCAGTATCAGAGACTGCAGACGCAACTTGTCCACGCCTCAGTTTTCGCTCAGTGGGCTCTCCCAGTATTCTGGACCCTCCAGCCTTACCACAGAAACACAGACGGTGTATAGGAGCAGCACAGGTGAGTGTCAAATGATCTGCAACTGTAAGGTGACTTAACATCCTCCTCAATGACAAAGTTTAGATGTTTTCTTCTTCTCTGAAATAGACTTACAGTAATCTTCTTTACAGAATGAGCCACATTTGAGATGTTTCCAATTTCTGTATGTGCCAAGATGGATTTAAGAAGGACTCTGGGCAGTTGCAAGAATGACTGATGTTGATGACGTCTAATTTGAAATTGCCTGGACATCTGGAAATATATTACGACTAGAGCTGCAACTAACGATTATTTTCATAATCGATTAATCTGTCGATCTTTTTCTCGATTAATCGATGAATCGTTTGGTTCAGAAAATGTTAAAAAACGTTGATCAATGTTCGTCAAACCTGGAAATTACGATGTTCTCGAACGTCTTGTTTTTGTCCACAAACCAAAATTATTCAGTTTTAATGATTTTTTTGTTTATGTGGAGCAAAGAAACAAAGAAAAATATTCACATTTAAGAAGCTAAAACAATCAGAAATCTGGTTTTAATCATGAAAAAAGCTTCAAACCGATTATCGATTATCAAAATAGATGCAGATTAATTTAGTAATCCATTTATTAATCGATTCATCGATTAATCATTTCAGCTCTAATTACGACATTCATATCCAATATATAAATATATTTTGGGAAAGATTTGCATTCTTGCCAAGTATTTGATGAGCAGTTGTGAAACATATAAAGACTTGCATAGCTCAGCAGACCCGAAACAGGGAAACAATTAGACGTACTCTGCCCAAAGGTGAAAATCTCAGTCCACTGTATAGGAATTAGTGATATCGAATAGTGAGACATCTTTGCTTATCCCTCCCTTGATTGCCTCGTTTGGTTTGGTATGGTTTGGTTTGTCTATTCAGGTTGTAGTAGAAACATGGCGGTGCACGACGGCAGCTTTATGCTTTACAAAGGCTATGACATTTTTGCCAATAAATGCTCCTAAATGACACTGGGAACCTCACACTCAACGATAAACACAAATGATGTTGTTTTGTTTAAAATGAGTCGAGTCGACACCTACAAAACCCAATTTGGTGTGTTGTTTTGGTTGCATAGACAAGCTACGGAGAAGCATGCCTAACCTAATCCGAGCTCCCAGCATGCCCAGTGTCCCCAGTATTCCATGCCTGGCTTCCCCCATCACCCCACCCTCCCACGGCCCCTCCTCCTTGCCACCAATGTCCTGCCTCCGAAACAGCCAGAGCTTTGACTCATCGAGCGGACTTGCACGACTCCAGTCCTCCAGTAAGACTCTTTTTCCTTACTTCTATGAATAAATCAGCCACTCGAGGCTCATTTTTATTCATGCGTTAATAAAGAGTGCTCTTTTTTTTTGAAGGCATGGCCATTTCAAACTGCAGTAATTGAAATTCTCCCACTGTTAAAGCTGCTTTCATCCAACTGTTCTCTTCCTGTGTTCCAGTTCCTTCACCAGGCAGCTTGATCCAGAGGGTTCAGAGTGTGGCAAACTTCCCCACCACCACTCCCCGGCACCCACTAAAGGCCACAGCCTATGTGAGCCCCACGGTGCAGCAGGGCCCCACTTCCCTGTCCACCTCTACCAGTCTGCACTCCATCCCGAGCAGCATTGCACTGTCTCAGCCTGTAAAACCCAGCAACATTATGGCACCGCAGCCCCTCAAAGCCAGCCCCAACCAGCCGACTGTCCCACGCAGCTCACTTCCTCGCCCAGCCTCCTTTGTAGGAACTAGTGGAGTTCTACGTGCAAGCAAACTCACCCCACCCACCCGCAGGTAAGGGCAGCTTAACTTATTAAGTGTTGTTCATTTTTAAACATGAAAGTGTGTTTCAGCTGAGAAGTCGGAAACGCAATTAGCAATTGCTGCCCATTGTTAGCAATACTAGTAGATGACAACGCTTTACATGGTATTTTGGGGGTCGTACCTATGTTCCCCGGGTCCTATGTTCCCCGTTTTTCCCAAAAAAGGTCCACTTTGTATGTGACAGGGGAACATAGGACCCTTTTTTTTTAAAAAGGGTAGGGTTAGGATTAGGGTTAGAGAAAGGGTCCTATGTTCCCCGGTCACATACAAAGCGGGGAACATAGGACCCGGGGAACATAGGACCCGGGGAACATAGGACCCGGGGAACATAGGACCCGGGGAACGAACATAGGACCCGGGGAACATAGGTACGGTCCCGTATTTTGCACATACAAACAGCATAGCAACGTGTCTATGGTTAAACATTAAACAGTACTATGTGAATACATTGAATGTAACGCAATGAATGAAACCACAGAAGTGCTATTAATGGTAAAAGCGGCAGTGTTTATTTGGCGGCAGCCATCTTGGAATGCCATCTCTTTGGGGGTTGGTTAGGTTGCTCCAAGTTTCCCTGTTGGAAATCTAAGTTCAGGGGGCGTTCCTGTGTAAGGAATGCCCTCTGACCTCGAAATGTCCAAGTTCCGACTACATATGGAACACACCATTGCTGTCCTGAAGAATAATCAGCACTAGACGTATATTGGGTGCGGAAGGGGTAATCCTGACAACGGGGTCGTACCTATGTTCCTCGGGTCCTATGTTCCCCGTTTTTCCCAAAAAAGGTCCACTTTGTATGTGACAGGGGAACATAGGACCCTTTTTTTTGAAAAAGGGTAGGGTTAGGATTAGGGTTAGAGAAAGGGTCCTATGTTCCCCGGTCACATACAAAGCGGGGAACATAGGACCCGGGGAACATAGGACCCGGGGAACATAGGACCCGGGGAACATAGGACACGGGGAACATAGGACCCGGGGAACATAGGACCCGGGGAACATAGGACCCGGGGAACATAGGACACGGGGAACATAGGACCCGGGGAACATAGGACACGGGGAACATAGGACCCGGGGAACATAGGTACGGTCCCCTTGACAACACCTCTGCACTGTCGCTCTACACACACAACGAACACACAGGTCTGATTGCTTTGTTTGACACAGCCTATTCTCAGATGAAGGACTTAATGTAGCAACTAACTGTGGAATGGTCCAAACTCGTTTTTTTTTCATTGGCTTAAAAACGAAATGCTTTTTTTGTGATATTTAAGGTTTTTGGTTAATAGTTATTGTTGCCTAATGTTTATCAACCAAAGAATGCATGAAAACCATTGTCAGTTACTGCACTCTGCTGTGAACACTACACCAAGTTTATAATATAATGGACACAGCGCTGGGTGAGGTGCTTTGCTTTCACTCCGTGTGTGAAAGCATTGAGTGTTTGTGATACTCGACAGAAATGTAGGATTTGAATTGACTGCTTTGTTTCCATCTGCAGTTTGCTGACCCCCCCAAAGAGCCTGGCTACCCTGAGTGCCCTGAGGGATGGCAGCTGGAAAGACGGCTGCTATTGAACCCCAAATCGACAGAAGAAACAGGGTAATGCTGCCACGGGACCCAGATTGTTTAAAGTGTTGCTGTTAGTGGTTCCCAGAGAGCGACTGTTAATATTTCTGAAAAGCACTACTCTTTGCTGAAGGACAAACGTAGAGACTGTGAACAGTATGGGTCCAGCAGGCTGGATCTGTGTGAAACGATCTGCTGAATCAGACTGATATAACCCGGCAATATTCTCTTATTCAGTTGTTAAATATGAACTGGATCATCCTTGATGTTTTTTTTTCTTTTTCATTCAACGAAATGACTTCAACTTTCTCTCCAGTGGAACGTTTAGCAATCCATAGCTTTTGTACATGCTTTAATTGATTTTATCTGACTAATTTTGTTTTCCCTGTTAGACTGTGACATGAGATATTAAAACTGAAACCTACTTGTACTTCCTGTGCCTGTTTAAAAAACACAGTGAAAATTATGTCAGTTACATTTATTTGCTGGACCCTCATACTGTTTTATGAGAATTATGATTAATGTGTTGAAATGAATTATCTGCTTAAGTTTAAGGTCAAGTATGACATTCGTTAATGGAAATGTGTTTAATCAGTGTTTGGCCAGTTTCTTTTTTTTGTTATCGTTTACATGAAATGCTGTGATTTTTCGATGTTTTTTCATAAACATAATCGCTGCAAAGATATTGCACATAGAGCCACGGTGCTCATCGTGGATGACAAGAATTTAAAGAGGAGGTGAATTTTTAACATAAATAAAAGCCTTTCAAAGTACTTTGTGTTTTATGAGTCTGTCCTGAATGTAGTGAACCTCCAATAGTGATTAATGGTTATGGTCAGTGATAGATAGCTTTGTTACTACCTATCTGTGTGTACATGTAAATCATACAGGTTGAAACTTATATTTAAATTCTCATCCTTGCAGTAGGATACACTGCAGTGATTGTTTTGATGGCCACATGGTAATGCTCCATCACATTTTAAATCGATTACACAGACAAAAGTGAAATAAACCTTGAAATACAATAAATTACATTGCAAATCAAATTATACTTCCAATACCTAATAAAACGGCAAAAACGATGTAGGTCATGTATCCATTCTAAACCAATTTATTTATCAAGCAAATTAAAAACAACATTGTTGACTTAAAGGTGAAGTAAGTAGTTTATAGTGCCATCTAGAGGAGAGGCTGAAATTTACAACAAAGAACTGCTCCTCTGCTCACCCCCTCCCTTCCCTGAGCGCTACGGTGTCCTCAGCCGGTCAAATGTCGTCCTCGTCGTCTTTCTCCGTGTCAGCAGATGAGGTTCGTGAGGCGAGGGAGAGGGCGGAGCTACCGCGGCCGTAGCAGACGAAGCGTAGAGAGTGGAGGCGGGACTTCCTGCTACAAGTAAAGAGACGCTTGATTTGTTCTCTCGCGTTTGTCCTTACAGGCTCCGGTAGAAACATGGCGTCTCTCTGCTAACAGTGGCTATGCAACCGCGGCCCGCGACCATGTTATTTTACATGACTTTTTGAAACACTACGAAAATGAAACAAAAACTATTATACAGCGACTAGACAATGAAGGAGCACATAATATGTATAAAAAAGTGGATTTTGGGTTATATAAACCCATAAATACTACACAGTGTCCCTGTAAATACTGTACAGATAAAATATGGCTGTACGGATAAAAACAAATAAAAACAGTGCATCTGCATACCTACTGTACATATAGGGGGCAGGTTTTAAGCCTGACAGATTTCTCACATGGAATTCTGGAGCGAAAGTTGTGTAATATTTAACTGGTCACTGGTGTGTTTATGTTTGATCTCCCCAGTAACACTCACAGCGTGATCGCTCTGCTATTTGGAACTTTGGACCTACATTTTTTTTCCCTCTTCTCATCAAATTATTATTACTTAAGTACATAGTGACGACTTGCACTGCTGATCTTTTGGAATTTGAGATAATGCCCAACAAAGCCCAGGAGGTATGTGCAATCCATTCTAATGTAAATGAGCAAAGATGTATTGACATTAGTTGCACATTTAGTGAAGCAATAATGGTGCATGTCATTTTTGTTTTGTTTATTAGGACGCTGTAATTAACTTGAAGACACTCAAGGAGATTTCCACTCAGCTTGGTTTTGAGTGGGCCACAGTCGCTTATGAGCTTGGCTTCAACCGAAGAGAGATCGGCCGCTTCCACTGCTCATCCACAGAGAAGATTGGCCAAGCCAGAACCATGTTGGAGAGCTGGTACAGCATGTGTTTATCATGTTGTTCTGACATGTATTTACTGTCAGCAGATACTGTAAATTATTTACTGTACAAAATAATCAACATTATGCAAACATTGTTTTTCTTTTGAGGATTAACTCTAAACTTAAAATTGTATTTAAGGCATTGGTTCTCAAAGTGCGGCCAATGGCGGCCCGCAGAAAAATTTCTGGCGGCCCACAATGAACTACAGTTGATAGTTTTAATCCAGGAGCTACTAAGCTTGTTAAATGTTTATTGGACATTACTGGATACAGACCAATAAGTGTAAACAAAAATACTGGGTATTTACCTGATTTCTATATGGTGAATTTTAGTGTATTATTGGGTTATAAGCTGGTAATAAGCAGGTAGCTACAGCCCCCAATTACTAGCTATTTACCCAGTAAATATATGGTAACGAAATGTGTTACTTGGTATTAACCTGTAATTAGAATGTAAGAAAAATGGCCAAAATACTGGATAATTACCCAGTAAATTATAAACGTTATTATATTAATGCTTAAATTACATGATATTAACGCTTAAATTACAATCTGGTCATTAAAATTATTACAAATGGGATTTCTTTCTGTTTTTCCCCTTTTTTTCCTTTGGCGGCCCTCAGTCCAATGTTGGGTTCCTAAATTGGCCCTCAGGTATCAAAACTTTGAGAACCCCTGATTTAAGGGGTTAGTCGCGTATATCAATCATTATAGGTTTTACTCCAACTTGTGCTTTTCAACGAGATTCAGTGTTTTCCTGGATTTTTACTTTGCTTTACAGGTACGAGCGGTCGTGGGACAAGCCCAATAAGACCAAGCTGTTGCAGGATGGACTGGAGCGAGCGGGCAGGAGGGACCTGGCAGAAAAGCTGCGCTGCCTCCACTGGGGCCACCAGAAGCTGAGTCGCAGGGTGGAGCTGCCATCCGCCTTTCCCTTCCTCATCACAGTCCATAAAACCATCCACAACCAAGACGCTCTACGCAGAATCAATGAGCTCAACCGTAGATACACTGGGTGAAAATACAAAAAGGCATCTACTGCTAATAGTTCTCTGGTATATGTATAATATATCATAGTACAGCGCACACCGAAAGTCTGAATATCACTGAATTACATAACAAGAATAGAATGTGTATATTACTGTGTAAGAAATTAAAGCTGCAATAAAGATGTCGAGTGTCATTTTTGGGCTCCATCGTGAAGTCCTGTTTTTGCATTTATGTCAATCTTAAAAAGTGAATTATCTTGCTCACAGTTGTGCAGATTAGAAAAGAGAGCTATGCAATAAGCTGTGCATGATTATTTATAATCATAATTATTAGTAGTATATAGTATACAATAGTATTATGAATTATTAATTATATATTAAGTATCATTACTCTAATTAATAATAATAACTATTATTATTATTATTATTATTATGTTGTGTGTGTGTAGCTCCCAGCATACTTAATTACTTACTTACATGACTTAATAATTTATGCTCATAAACCAGTTCTCTAAAGTTTAGAAATTTAACATAACTCAGAATAATGTATGATATATACAGGAAGCTATAGTTTACAAATTCACTGTTCAAGTTTCTGTAATAATCTTTCAATTACTACTATGTAACAATTATTTGTTTATCGTCACTTTTGTCATGTATATTTTGTCAACATAATATGTTAATTCATATATTTTGGATAGTGTGTATATTATATTACTATACTTATATTATAGTGTACTGTGTGCATACTATGTTAGTTTCTATATTTGTTATCCCTTATTCTTTTCCCCATGAGGACAAATCAATTATATTAATTATTTGTGTTACTACTACTACTATCACTACTACTACTACTACTACTACTACTACTACCACTACTTTCACCTCCAGGGCATGGTGAAACTCACAACCAAACTTAATTTGACCTACTTACACAAACCAATCAGGAGCCAGGATTTGCTTAGCAAGGTTGGGTGAATGAGCAGTGACCCTTAGCGGAAGTCAGGACAACATTGCTTTCAAAACAAGAGATTTCGCATACTTTATTTTGCGTTTTAAGAGTCCATTTCAGCTAGACGGATGCGACGAATTCAGAGAATTGCATCAAAGCCCATTTACAGTTTGCTGGATTCAAAATCGCGGTGTAATGACGAACATCCATGCGCGACAATCTGGAATGAGTCTTTTATTTTGTCAGTGCCACTCGGATGTGGTGGCTCAGTCCAACCGTCGCTACAATAACACTGTTTTCTCATAGCATGTCAGTTACAAGTCTCAAACAGACAGCAGTACTGAGTGATAACTACATTTATGAAACCTGACAGTGTGGTTACAGTGTCGTGTAAAGTTAAACTTTATGGACTGTTTCTGTTTTAAACGCGACAGGATGGTCGTCGGGGGATGTGGGACCGTTGACGTTCACACCGCTCAGTAAGACGCTGGTAACCGCTCCCTCCACATCATATGTTTGAATATTACTCGTCAAAACAACGTGTCTCGTCGGCGCAGACCATTGTGGGTATGTTATTTGTTATTTGACGCTACCATTCGACGTCGAGCAAGAAAAAAAATCCCGCAGTAATGGCTTCGGCTCTGTGTGGCTTCGGCGGCCCGGAGGTGCTGGAGGACGCGAACCACGCTCGGGGTTTGATCACGGAGTTGAAGTCACTGTACGACTGCCGGCTGCTCGTCGATGTCACCATCGGTGTGGAGTGCGAGGAGGAGCCGCCCGGTGACAGCGGCGGGTCAGCGCGAGGCGACGCCGGGCATGTGTTCCCGTGCAGCCGCACGGTCCTGGCTGCAGCCAGCCCTTACTTCAGGAGCATGTTCACCGGTGGCCTCAACGAGAGCGTGCAGGAGCGAGTGGTCATCCGCGGCGTGGACTCCGAGTCCATGTCCGTCATCGTCGAGTACTGCTACACGGGCACGGTGACTGTCACGGAGGGCAACGTGCAGAGGCTGTACGCGGCCGCCAACATGCTGCAGCTGGAGTACATTAGAAAAGCCTGCTCCAGTTTTATGACGAGGCGACTGGATCTCTCCAACTGTGTGGGGATACTGAAGTTTGCAGACACCTACGACAACCCGGAGCTGAAGGAGAACGCGCAGGCGTTCATAGCCAGGAACTTTAATCAGGTGTGCGATGGAGGGGAGCTATGTGATCTGGAACTGGTGCAGCTGAAGGAGCTGTTGTGTCTGGACACTCTGGACGTGGGCTGTGAGAGGACCGTGTGTTCAGCTGCTCTGCAGTGGATAGAAGCAAATGTCCCACAGAAAAGGGAGGACGCGCTGCAGGCACTCAAGTGTGTACGCTGGAACCTGTTTACCGATAAGGACAGGTGTTTCCTGGAGGGTCTCATGGAAAGGCCACTAATTGAGAAATTCCTTGCATCCTTTTTCAACAGGTCTGCAGATGACAGCTGCAGAGTGCCCGACGCTCAGGGCATACCAAAACACAGAATCGGCGTGAGTGCAAAAGAAATGATTCTCTTCTTCGGCCTGCCCAACGACCACATCATGTGCTGTGACCCCTACACAGAGGACCTGTATTTCATGGCTCCTCCTTTGGAGGACCTCAGCAGTCAAGATTACAAACGCTCCACCATGGAGTCCTTAATCGCCTGTGCCTCACCTGAAAACAACCTGTACCTTGCCTCCCACCTTTCAAAACACTTCTGGCTGTATAATCCAGTGCTCAACAGCTGGCAGGAGTTAGCAGAGAGGCCTCTGGAGAGGATACACTCTGGGATGTGCTTCCTCAACGGCCATGTGTACCTTTTGGGAGGAAGAAATCCTGTGACTGATGTCAGACTGAAGGAGGTGGAGTGTTACAGTGTTCAGAGGAACCAGTGGACATTTGTGGCTCCTCTGCCTCACTCTCTGGGTAAAATGCAGGTGGTGACATTAAACGATCACTTGTACGTGGTAAACAAAAGGAGGATGCTCTGCTACGATCCCAAGAGGAACCGCTGGCGCCACTGTGGGTCACTGAGAAGAGACAAGCTTCACAAGGCCTGCGTGTTTCAGGACCAGATTATCTGTGTGTGCGACACCCCAGTGATAAAAGCCTATAGTCCAGCCAGGGGGGAATGGAAGAGGCTGGGTGACATTCCTATTGACAGTCGAGCTTTAAATTATCAGGTGATCCAGCACAACAACAAGCTGCTCCTCCTTACCCAGACTTTGCTGCAGCACAACAAAAACAGGGTCCTCATCCATGAATATGACCCGGCCAGGGACACGTGGAAGAACGTCATGGCTGTGTATGTGTCCACGCTGGGACCCGTGTGTGTTTCAACTCGCGTGTACCCAGCATGCCTGGGCTCAGCTCACAGCTTCTCCACAGAGGAGGACGATGACAGTGGCTCCAGCGCCGATTGGGACTTTGATGGGTTAACAGACGCAGACTCTGATTCCGGCAGCTCTAGCTCTTTCTCAGATGAGAACTGGTAGTAAAATATCAAACTGTGTCAAATGGACCTTTTTTTTAAATTATTTGCAATTTACAGTATGTTTACAGGGTTCTCTTTGTCGGTGGAGAGCACAGATCCAGAATTAAATTCAATACAGTATTTGAACCAGTAACTGGGAGTGGATATACAAAATGTGGAAGATTTTACAGTTTTATTTTACAAAACTGCTGAATGAATATTTACATGTGGAGGGAAGAGAAGACACACTTAACCAATCAGTACAGAATGGCATTGAGGGTTTTCTTTCCTCTTTGTTAGACATTTTGGTTCACAGCATAAAAGTGGACCAAAATGTCTCCTGCCAAACAGAATTACCAAAAATATGCATACCAAGTTACAACCCTTCTTTATGGTGAAACATATAAAAGAGATGCAACTGTTTGGAAACAGGTTCCTATGTAGAATGGAGGTTCAGCACAATTGCACTGGTTGAATGAGGGGTATTGCAGGTATTACACCTAAAATTAATATTAGACAAGATTAGGACAAATATTGAGGGAGGAGAGGTTTTGTATCCTGGTTTTTGTGTTTACTTTTGTCTCCAAGCTCATAAAAATGTATGTCGAATGTTTAATTTAGCTCTGTTTAAGAAGGTAATGAATCACTGAGTTGCATTGCAATCATTGAGCCACTGTTACTTATTTGTAAGTGCTTTTACTGCTACGAGTAAAAAAAATATGTAAATCAAAGCTATCAAGACTCACTTACGGCTCATTTATGGTGCTTTTATGCTTGTAACTCTCTAGCCCTGATCCTCGCTGCCCTCTTGCTATGAAGCAATACATTCGCTAGAGGGCAGTGCCGAGTCAAGAGTTTCTGACAACAACAACAAACAGGAGGTTGTAATAATGTAGCTCTTTGCTGTTATTATTGCTCGTGATTGACTCAAAACCTTCCATCATTATTAAAATGTTATTCAGCTTGAATCATTGACTAAACTGTCTGCCCCCTACAGATTCTGGTGATATTGCTCTGTTTTGACTGTTTCAATTGTATTTGTACACTTTAAAAATATGTGCTTAATTGAGTACCCAGCATTCAATAGGGTTGGTGATACCACATTTTTGTCTCTGATACCGTATCACAAACTCGAATATCTACCCATACCAATATCAGTCTGATTCATTTTAAACTATGAAGATGTTAAAGAACCACATTTGTGCTATAGCCATTTCAACCTATTTCACAGACATAACTTTCCAACTGCTTAACAAAAATCCTCCTCCCATGAAGAATTATATTGCTCACAGCACGAATGCTGTTACTGCTTTTATATGCATTTTTACAGTCTGTGCATAGTAAAGTATGCCATATATATATGTATATGATTTGTATTGGATTATACATTTTTATCTGCCCAGTTTCCGATCCAGTGATTTTGACCAGTATCGTATTGTATTGGCTCGACCCTAATGTCGAGCAAAAAGGGAACTTACAGGAAAGAAAAACACAGTGTGATATCATTGTTTTATCTGACCTCTTGTAGTTGGATTGCACCCAAATACTTATCACATCTGTTAAAAATGAGTACGCTCCAAACCTGAGCTGAAATACGCGAGTGACATTACTTGACAAAGCTCTTCCTGAGCTACAAAAGACATTGCATGTGTAACTATGTGCACATGCTAAATAATACGTCCTATGGGAAATAGATGAACGTGTTGATGTTAAGTCAGTTAATGCTTTAAAATTATGTAAAAAAAGAGACATAAAGAGAGACGTATTTGCAAAAGAAAGGTGTTTAGCTTGAATACAGGAGCACACGCACCTGCTTTTGATAGATGGAAAATCATAATTGGTGACATCGGGCGACTCAAGTAGCTCATAAAGAAACGGGGCTTAAAAATCTGCTCTCCTTTTCTATGTTGACGCACATGAAGAGAACCAGTGTTGTGAAAACTACTGTATGAAATGTAGAAGCGTTTCTTTGTTCACTCAGGTTTAAGCCTCTATGCCATAATTTACTTTTTTCTTTTAGGTGGTGAAAATGAGTGACTTTGGCGACAAATTCTAAACGTATTGAACTTATTTTAAAGTATTTTATCATGTATGTGCATGAGCATTTTTGTATCTATGATTTCAATATAAGATTTGTGTTGCAATCGCAAATCAATTCACGAGGTGTTTCGAGTGTTGTATTCTCTTACTTGGGAAATTGCGTATGCATGTAAACAGCTGCTACAAAGCCATTTCCCCCGAATATCAGCCACCACATACACTCAATTACCAGATTATAATCTGTAGTAGCTCACAGTGAAGTGCTTTGTCCAATGTCGTTGATATGAATGTTGTAGACAAAATATTAGAAACACAACTTGGTGTATGAAAGAGTTGGTTCCTTTTTTTAAAAAAGCAGTGCAATTAACATTACAACCACTGTGTGAAGGTATAATTATTATAATGAGTTTTAGGTGGTTGTACCTAATAAACTGGTAGCTGAGTGTAGTTTTCTGTTGTCTCCATAATGGAAAGTCAGAGTTACATATTTTGTTTTTGTTTAGGGGGGAGGTGATTGGCTGGCTGTGATAACACATGGTCTGGATATTAAAGCTATTTTGGTGTCAAATAGACTGTCTTTATGCAGAACATGTGTGCATTATAGTGTTTTCTTTGTTTTTTAAGTTTGAAAATGAAGTTAAAAAAACAAATCAAATGATATTGTAAATGAAGGAGAATGTTTGAACATTGGTGAACCCAATACAGAGGAGAGGAAAATGAAATGTAAGGACCACTGTTTTTATTTCATCATTTAAATAGGTATCTATCTTTATTTTGAATAGAAAACATATAGCCCTATGTATATTTGCTGATAGAGATACACATAAACCTACATACATCATCTCCCATACCTTAAAGGAACCTTAACAACAAGTTACAAGTTTGGATCTAATATTCATTTTTGATTATTATTATTTTTCAACAAATGTTTATACTTTATAGCATTGGTTCTCAAAGTGCGGGCCAATGGCGGCCCGCAGAACCATTTTCTGGCGGCCCGCAATGAATTACAGTTGATGGTTTTAATCCAGGAGCTACTAAGCTTGTTAAATGTTTATTGGACATTACTGGATACAGACCAATAAGTGTAAACTGTACAATTGTATTTACTATGTCATCAAATTTTGGATGACATAGTGACAAAGTATAGTATGACATAATTTTGGCATTTAAATTTTTTCCCAAAAATGTGGGACGGCATATATGTAATTTTTGTTAAATTTTGGACCTATTTTTTTTTTGAAAAAAAATGTCAAATTTGGGACGGCATATGTCATTTTTGTCAAATTTTGGACCAAATTTTTTTTTTGAAATGTTTTTTTCAAATTTGGGACGACATATTATTGTACAACGTTTTTGTCAAATTTTGGACCGAAATTTTTTTTGAAAAAAATTTGTCAAATTTGGGACGACATAGTATTGTACGTTTTTGTCAAATTTTGGACCAAAAACTGTTTTCCCCAAAAAATTGTAAAATTTTGAACGACATAGTATAGTATGACGTTTTTGTCAAATTTTGGACCAAAAATGTAAAAAAATAAAAATAAAAAATGTCACATTTTGGACGACGTAGTATAGTATGTCAGTTTTGTCAAATTTTGGACGCCACAGTTAATACAAATGGGATTTCTTTCAGTTTTTTTTCCTTTGGTGGCCCTCAGTCCAATGTTGGGTTCCTAAATTGGCCCTCAGGTATCAAAACTTTGAGAACCCCTGATTTATAGTATAAGTAGAACAATAATAATCTCATCATGAGTAATTTGTGAATACATTTTTATTCAGTCAAAATAAGCATTCCTAAAAATATAAGTAAAAGACAGGAATAATTAATAAGAAGCAAATACTGAACATTTGTGACTTAAAAGAAAAATAAACAGAGCTATAGTAAGCTAGAATATTCTGGAATAGAATATAAATTATTATCTCTAGACAATGTTCCTGCTTCAGATGGATAATAAAGTTGTATTTTAAACCCTTTTTAAAAAAAAAGATAACAAATCCATTGTCTTTGAACTCAGTGGAGTTTACAAGCTTCCCTGTTAACATATATTTAAACATTACATTCACACAAGCACGGAAACAAGCATAGAGGTACGTTTATTTTGAGATGTGTGAATTCAGTTTATTGTTGTCATGGAGCGTATGCGTATGCGTTATCCGTCTGCGTCACCACGGAGACGCCTCGAGCCTTTATACTTCTGCGTCGTGGTGACTGACACGCGCTGCAATTTCCCGCCCGATCAGTAGGGGTCGCTGCGCAAGGTTGTTGTGCTTCTGGCTACAGTGAGCAATGGCGTCCGAGAAAGAAAGAGAGCGAAAGACTGTTGTTGATGTTGTTGAAACAGTGGCCGTTTCTCACTTTTCTGTGTGACGGAACGCAGTTTTAAGATAATTTGAGGCGAGAAATTGGCCATTTAGAGTCTAAACATGTGCCGTGTGTGTTAAGATATGACGTATTTATAGTTTGGCAGCGACGTTATCGGCGGGGATGAGCTGCGTCGACGCAGAGTCTCTGCGTAACCTACGCAGAGCACTTTACGCAGAAGTATAAATTGGGCTTGAGTTTACATCATGTACAGTTACAAGTGAGTGATGTCAGTCCACGGTCAAACTCTCGCGGTATCTCAGCGACGGTCGCGAGATGCAGAGCAATGGCAATAGAAAACAGACCCGGGGAGGAATTTGACACAGTTTTCTGTGGAAACGACTCGTTGGAGCTCTCTTCTTCGCAGCGCGATCGCGACACCGCGCGAACGCGAATATTCAAGATAATCGTGATCGGAGACTCCAACGTGGGAAAGACGTGTTTGACTTACAGATTCTGCGGCGGCACTTTCCTGAAAAACCCAGAGGCAACGATCGGGGTCGATTTCAGGGAGAGAACGCTGGAGCTGGATGGAGAGAGCATCAAGGTGAGTGGAAACAAAACACTGGGAGGCTCCGGGTCCTACCATCAACCACACCAGCACAAACAACAACATAATAAATATAAGACTGTCGTCATTAACAACAACAACATCAATCATATATTGCCACTGATCTTATAAGTCAGTTACACCCTTTCATTAAGAATAAACACCATTAAAAAACTGATTTTTTTCAAGATACTTTTTAGTCAAAAGGTATTAGCAATAACATTTGAAGAACAGGTTTAATATTTCACATTAAAAAAAAACATAATAATTTGCACAGTGATGCCCAACGAAGGTAATAAAGTTGTAAGAGTATAATACGAGAAGGCCAAAAAAAAATGTGTTACTTTGATTATATTTTATCTTTTCCATTACTATACGTGTGTACTCCTTTTTTACTCTCTTCTAGATTATTTATGGGTATTTGTTTCTTTTATTTTACTTTTGCACGTTTAAAAACGGTGAGGTGAGGCATCTCACGAATAAAAAAGAGAGGAAATCATCAAGAAATGTTATTTAGGGTATCATATCAGCTTGCCGATGTTTATATAGCTGCCCCATGTACTTTTTTCTTATTTTATATATTTTTATTATTATTATTATTATTATTATTTCTTTCTTCCTTTTTTGATGGTTTATACCTCTAAGGGTGGGGGGTGGGCATAATACCCAAAAGAAAATTGTAAACTGTAAGACCGAGGATTAGTATCTTCATATGTTATCCGAATCATTTTCTTTGGAGAAATAAAAAGATATTTAAAAAAAATTAAATAAATGCTGCTGTACATTTAACAAAAAAACATCATGTAAAATCTATGAAGTACAACTGGTCTGATTGTCTCCTTGCAGTTGAACATTTGTCTCATTTGCCTTCATTCATTAAAGAAGCACCGGCCTCTGAAAACACACACACACTTGTTAAGCCCTGTCTGCCTTGAGACAGCCAATCACAAGCACTGTTATATCTGAGTCAAACAGCATGCTGCGTCTTTATTGGCTCACTGATGCGGATGAGATTTACTCCTTAGGTATTGCAAGTTGGTCTGAATGACAACACATTTTATATCTATCTATCCATGTGTCTCTCTGTGTCTCAGTCATTCGCATATCTCTCGAACCGATTGATTTCAAACTTGACAGGTGTCTTTCTACGGGCAGTGGCAGTGGCAAGTCTGATGCATTGTTGTTTGGATAAGTAATGCAAAAGATATCATTAAGTATATCGGTAAAAGAAGCACACATTGGCTTTCGCTGCTCTTCTGTAGCCACTCCCCCTCTCACAGCAGGTAAAAAGTGAAGTGCACTAGTATATATGATATATATAATACCACAAATACCACAAATTATTGAAGTTCAATATCCACGGCGATGCATGATGTGTTTCCTTGGGATTTGCTGACAGTAAGAAAAACGTGCGATTACACCACCATTTTACGATATAGATGTTATGCCAACGTTTGTTTTTGTTGTGCCAGTTGCAGATCTGGGACACAGCAGGTCAGGAACGCTTCCGGCGGAGTATGGTGGAGCACTACTACCGCGGCGTCCATGCCATCATATTTGTGTACGACGTGACCAGCCTCTCCTCCTTCGAGAGCATCCCTGAGTGGATCGAGGAGTGCAGCCGGCACTGCGTGGGGCCCCTGGTGCCTCGCATCATGGTAGGAAACAAGTGTGACCTGAGGGACCACCGCGAGGTCCCCACGGCAGCCGCCCAGTGCTTCGCTGACAGCTACAATTTCCCATTGTTTGAGACTTCAGCCAAAGACCCTGCTGAGAAGGACCACGTTGATGCTATCTTTCTGACCATAGCTTATAGGCTGAAGAGTCGCAAACCTCTGAGACTAAAGCAACTGAGTGAGAGCAGTGTGACGCAACTGTGGAACCAGGGAGAGCAGGAAGCAGCAACCTGTCAGTGCTGAGGTCACCTCCATCGTCGATGTACTCTATGTACAAACCCCATGTCCAGAAAACTGGGACACTTTCTCAAATTGCAATAAAAACTGAAATCTGCAATTTGTTGAATCATTTGAACGTACAAAGACGCGATTTCCGGTGTGTTCACTGACCGACCTCATTTTGTTTTGCAAATATTTAAAAGTGTAGAACGTTTGATGTTTGCACTACACTCAAAAAAAGTTGGGAGAGCTTGCAAGACTGAAAAGGGTTAACGCTGTTTTGGAAAGTTCCAAAATTGATAGGTTATATTGTGGCGTGAGGGGTCTTTACCATCAGTACTTAATAATGTTAAAAGACTAGTAGGAGAACAACCGTTCCTTTGCATTTCTGTCACACTCAGCCCTGCACATTCAGGCTTACCTGCAAACAAATCAAGTAAAGGTGAGGGCGGCGTTTTTATACATTCATTTTTTTCCACTTGAGACGGCCGATACAACGGTCACTTTGTCATGCTACTGTGATGGACATAGCAATGAAGAGGAGAATCAGAGAATGATGACAGTGGACTGTCGAGCAGCTCTAGTCTTGTATGTAGCAAGAATTGACAATTCAATTAGTATAATTAAACCAGACTTTTCTTTGTCGTTCGTCCAGATGTGAGTTTTAAGGCATTTCCATAAAGTCTCCTACCTTTTCAGGAAATGGGGTTTTTAACACATCGTGGCTAAAGATCACTGTGCCCCTCAGGAGCTATAACGATGCCGAGTGGAGTTCAACTGCGCTTCCAAACCCTGACGCTGACTGTCCACAGACCTGTCGTGATCAAAAGATAGAAATAGCAAAATGGATTTACACTTTCCCTGCAGCCTGAAACTGTGACAGTATGGATAGTAGTTTTTCAACAAGTTTGCACAATGTTAAATCAACATTTCAGTGAAATGCAAAAATCGATGTGGAGTTTCGACAAATATTTGTAGCTGTAGCATGTAGCAAGCAAGTTGAGGGCAATTAAATAAGGAGGGAAACATGAGCGTGTTTAAAGGGACTAGAAAGGTAAAATAAAACTGTGAAGAAATCTGTGCAATCATTTTCTTGTTTTAAAGTTATGTTCTGAATAAAAGTTTGATTGCAGCATGAGTTTTGATGCTGTTATTGAATATGTACTCCTAATAGAAATATGGTGCAAAAAGAAAAATGCTGATACAGTTTGCATGTGTTCAATAATGCAAACAACAGTGTGGAGGTCTGTCAAATGTAAAGCAGTAAATAATTAAAATCTGATGTATCCATGCATTTTTTTCATTCTGTGGTGTTTTCTTCTCTGTTTGGAATAATGAGAGAGTAATTGTGGTAGTTTTCTGCAGCTGCATCAGTCACAACTACTAGCCATTTGTGTAAGTGTGAAATCACATTCATTTTCATTCATACATTTCAGTTTCAATTTGTGTAGGATTTGTATGCTTTTGGAAATATTTAACATTTCCTGCCATTGTTCTCCCATAGGCAATGAACTGAGATGGCAGATCAAAGGACGGGAATCTGCACTAAATCAAGTGCAAATCAAAGGCAAAAGCATGAATGCTTAGCATGACTTAGCATTCCCAACTGAGTTTCCTAGTAACATTTTCTGGACAAATGCACATATTTCATTTAGTCCTGGTCATAGTTGTCAAAAGGTCAGTGATTTATTATTATTATTATTATTATTATTATTACATGTCCCCATGTGACCCTCATTTTCTTTAATTATAAACAAATGCATTTAATACTTACATGACTTGCTAAGTGCAGTATTGCTGTATAAAGTTTAATAAAACAGTACCTTCGTCCTACTTTATATTGAAAAAGCACCTTCACTCTAAAATGTCCATTTATAAAACGTCCTACATGATCATTTGATCAAAGATAACCTGTCAAATTCTAAATGTCTCTGTCTGAGCACTTCATGTGTTTGTTTAGAGTCGACTTTTACTGCCATCCAGTGGTTAATTACTGCATAGCCACAGTTTAAATGGTATGTTTACGAAACCATGTAAACTAGTAATTTGTCCTTCGCGATGTCTCTTCTACTATATTAAATACAAGTAAAACATAGCCCGCGTATTCCATTTGGAACACGCACTGTGCTGCTGAAATAAAGACGACGACATATTTTGCTATTATAACAGCTGCTTTCTCTTTTACAGCGACCATCTTGATCAGTTACCACTTTTCTTTTACGGTAATTGTGTTTCCCAGCTTTGCAACAGGTCTGTGAACGCAGCACAGCAGGCGAACGTCAGTATTCCACTCACACACACACGGCGTCTTTCCGCGGCCATGGTAACACTCTGCTCATCAGAGGACCCCGAACTCCGAGAAGTAAATAAAACCAAGTGCTTTTCACGCAGGTACGATCATTTATTTTCGCTTCGACATTTAGTTTATGATTATCACTTGTTTATATTTTCGGTTATTGTTGTTTTTTTTGCTTTGCCGTATATGTATCCAATGCTGTTAAGAGGATTAGGTGACGTCTACGTTATTTATTAAAACGACACGGTTCGATTTGTTTTCTGTGCGTGTGTGTGTGTGTGTAGCCTAGCAGCGGTAAGCTAGCAAAAGCTAACGTTAGGGTAACAGACAAGGCAGAGAGGAGGCTAATTTACATAGTGGCCTGATTTAACAGTCTGGTGTGGTGTCTGCTCAGTCAGCGATAATACAAAAACAATTCAAATCACACTCACATGAAAATTAGATAGCTTAAACAGCGGCATGTTTTGCCGGGTGTAGCAGGTTCTGTGTATTTGGTTGCATCGACTGGTCATAAACAGGGTTTACAACGTGGTTTTGACCTAGATATAACACGTACTCGGAAAGCAACGCCTTTTCATGTACTTTGGACTTGAGTTGTTAAGAATGTAGGTTCACTGTAATGTCAAACTGCATATATAATCATTTGCATTTATTATATAGTGCATAACATTGTTGAAAAATGTTCTAAAAGGCAACAATAAAGAACATATATACAATGTAAACAGAATGTAAACCGACTGTATAAACCGAGTAGATATATTATTATTATTAGTAGTATTATTGTTGTTGTTATTATTGTATTATTATTAGTATTATTATTATAATAACCATAATACTCATATTATTATTGGTAGTATTATTATTGTTGTTATCATTATTATTATGTTATTAATAATCATAATAATCATAATAATAATAATAATAATTGGTATTGATAGTTGATCACCTCTTGTCCTGGAAAGATCACAAAGACTTTGTTTGAAAAAGGATCAAGCAGAGTCTTTGCTTTGACTTCTTTTTGGAAAAATAGAACCAATTTTTTCACATTCAGCTTCCTAAATGTGAAAATGTTCTGGTTTGTTTCCCTCTCAATGACATGACACACATTTCACAATTCACAATTTTGTGACATTTGATAGACCAAACAACTACAAGTAATTAGTCAACCGAGAATCGCAATTAGTTGCAGCTCCATTTGAGAACATAGTTTGACATTGACACTCATCTACAATACACACTGCCGTGGAAACTCAAATATAATCTGATTAACTATGACCATATTCAGATTAAGGGTTATCGGTAGTTGTGAAAGTGTCTTATTCAGACTGTTAACATCTGAATATTGCTGTCCATTTAGAACCACATGTTGCCAACTCACCTGTATGTACAGTATTTACTTGTTTGTTTTTTCCCCTCAACATTTAGCTAATGTTCATCATGGAATTAGCAGAGATATGTGACAATGCGGAGAGAGGTCGTGAGTATGCTCTACTGGGAAACTATGACTCCTCCATAGTGTACTACCAGGGCGTCCTTCAACAGATCGACAAGCACCGTCAGTCACTCAGAGACCCCGCACTCAAAGTTAAATGGCAACAAGTGAGTTCCTTGAATCCTCCCTCCTACAAAGTTACTGTTATCTCTGTAACTTTCTGCTTTGTCATCTGTATATTGCACATCAGCTCAGAGGCAAATATTGTATATTCTTCTTATGTAATTAATACAGCACAATACTATTAACAAGTGGAAATTAGTCCCATCTTTTCTTTCCATTGATTATTATCTTGGGACACACAGTGGTGTAGTGGTTATAACACTGTTGCCTCGCAGCAAGTAGTCCCCAGTTTAAATCCCTGTTTGACTGAGGGCCTTTCTGTGTGGAGTGTATGTTTTTCCACAGTCCAAAAACATGCAGAGGTGAATTGTGCACGCTAAAATAACCATAGGTGTGAGTGGGAGTGTGAGCGTGAATGGTTGTTCGTCTTTATATGTTTGCCCTGTGATGAACTGGCAGCCTGTCTACGGTGTACCTTGATTTTCACCCTATGTCAGCAGGTGGTGACCTGCATGTGGAGAGTAAATCAGTAGACAATGGATGAATGAATGATTATGATCTTAAAAACACAACACCTGTTTTAAAGCTTTACCGTGACCCATATTTGTTTTACTACAGCAGCTGGATGCTCTATGACGCAGTACTGCTATTTTAATACTCTTATTATTGTTATTATTCTGTTTGTGTTTAGGTTAGGCAGGAACTCAATGAGGAATATGAGCAGGTGAAAGGCATCATGGGAACACTGGAGAGCCTAAAGTTAGGGAAGCCAGCTGATGCACCTGCACCTTTTTCGCTTCAATATGAGGAGAGACCAGAGGATCCTGTCGTCTGGCCTCCACCCATCCCCGCAGAACACAGGTGTGTGTGTAGTGTACCTGGTATTCTTTATGTTGTGGGAATCTAAATCTATTTGCACAGTTACATTATGGGGACTTCCTGGGTGTAAGTCTCCAGGAAATTAATGGAAGTCTGTAATGTCATTTGAAGGCATGGAAACCTGTGTGTGTGTGTATGTGAGAACAAGAAAACTGCTGCTGCAGTCTCCTTGTGTGTTCCTGTTTCATTCTGTTTGTAACAAGGCAGCAGTGTTTGCCTATCAATCATTTTAACTTGTATTATTTTGTGTGTGTTTTCTGTGGGGGCAACTACGATCCAAAAGACTCAATGATTTTTTGGCAGAAAAGATTATTATTAATAGTCTCAAAGTAAGTCTAGGATAATTTTTTCAGGTATCCCACAACACTGTCAGGCGTACACAAAATGGCAGGCAAACAGACAGAATATAACGCTGGACTACTAGGTTTGAAGCTAGAAAATCTGTCAGAGGACAAGGGGAAATGGGCTGGTATATATGGGGGCAGAGTGATTAGCAGATGAGGGACAGGCATGTAACAGGGGCGGAGCAGATCAGGTGACTAGGAGTGGCAGGAGGAGTGAGTGACAGGGTCTGAAATGACATGAGAGTAAACAGTATGAGACAGACAATGAATAATGTAATGATTCAGGTTGAAACCATGACAAACACATGATTTATTCAGGAGCAAGAACTCTACAAATCCCCTCGGCTTGTGGGGTTGGGCGGTTTGAACATGAATAAATGCCCCACTCTGCGTTCACAAGGTGATGTAAGATGTAGGGGAATACTAACAGCTACAACCATAGACCATAGTTTTCTGGTTTGCCAGTTGAAGCTGGCCAGGAAGTAAGATTTTTTTTTTGGAATAGCGGGGGCTCTGCTAGTTGCAAAAACAACTCCTTTTGAATGGAAGTCTTTGGGAAAAGGAACCTAATTCTTACTTGTATAATGTCTGTTCACATTTTCTTGCGGAGTTCATAGTCTCAATTGTTAATTTTAGGGTCTGTCATTGGTGTTTCAATTTTGGATAATAGACAATTAAGCACAGCGCATATGAGTGGATACCAGTGTGATTGACAGCTGGTATCATCCAAAAAGAGTCTGGTTCCAGGAAAACGTCTGTAAACTTCTAGCTGCAAAACCTCAAGACAGCGCTTTAAACAAGGCTTCAAACCAGGAGTTCAGACTCTTATGGGTGGTGTCACTACCAGTTGCCACTTGGCTGCATTGGAGAGGAAGTTAGCCAAAAGACACCTGACAACAGCTTTAGGATGCAGCAATGAAATGCTCCACCTCTCCCGTTGCAGATCATCTTACTGTAGGTGTGTTCCACTCTTACCCATGTATAAAAGCTGTATTTGTTTCACGGTAGGAACCCTGTTGCAGGGAAGCGTCCCACTAGTGCAATGAAACAGCAGAGAAGGGACTCTCCAGGTCTCCAGAATCGAGGGGCGGTGCCAGGAGGCCGCGGTCAGGCAAACCCTAAAACTGATCGGCCGGGACACAGAGATGCACGAGGCACAAAGGCCAAAGACGATAAGGTCAGACTGAATTTGATGATTGGTGGTCGAGTAGAATTCAATAAACCTGTCCCCTAATAATAGTTTGGTTTTATCAATCTTATCAGGGAAAGAAAGGAGCTGGAGAATCGCCAGGAGATGTCGATCAGAAGAAATTTGATGGCACAGGGTATGACAGTGACCTGGTGGACATGCTGGAGAGAGATATTGTATCCCGCAACCCTAACGTGCACTGGTATGCTAGCATACACATTCATTCTTGGCTGCTGCTTTACGATGTCTGCTGCACGGGCTGTTTTCTTTGGCACTGCTGACTGAACTATCACTATCGTTGTGAACTGTAGGGGGGACATCGCTGATCTGGAGGATGCAAAGAAGCTGCTTAGAGAAGCTGTGGTTTTACCCATGTGGATGCCTGACTTTTTTAAGGGTATTCGTCGACCCTGGAAGGTACAATTACTCACACAGACACACAAAAATCACACAGATCAATAGAAGAATGCACTAAAGCATTGAGCCTCTCAAATTATTCTGTAATCAAACTCATGTACAATATGAATACAATCTGAATCCACGTAGTTGTTGACTTTTGAACAGGGCAGCCATCTTTGTAGTCCTGTACACAACACTCCTAAAGCCTGTGCAACAACTACAGTTTTTATTTCAGATTACTGCCGACTCTAGGTCCAAATGATAAAATTAGTAAGAGACAGTAATAGGGTTACAAAGGGGCCGGGAATTCTGGAACTTTCCATGGTATTGGGAACTTTAGTTTGGGAATTTTGGAAATATCTCATATTGGAAACTTTCCATGGAAATAAATGGGGATTTTTGCAACCCTAGACAGTAATGCTTACAGTTTCACATGAAACACTATATTGAGATTTTGCATGTGAAAATATAAAATCTGTTGCAAAAGGACGTGATTTTAGGGTTGTACCTCATCTAATTTCGGTGTCTATGTTGCCCAATAAGGTTTCAGCAGGCTTTGGTTGCTCGCAGTTAAACAGTCCATGTCGAGCACAACAGTGGTAGATCACACTAACTTGTGTAACTAAAAGCATTGGCTTTTTGGCTTTTTAATTGATCTACTTTCATATGCAGACAGCCTTCAATAGAGAATAGCCAAACACTTGTTAGTTGTGGGTTAGACTGTTGTGCACAGCAAATAAAAAATGGAAGTTTTGGCCCAGGGATCTGCACATGAAGCTCCACATTATTTCTAATAGAATCCTTTCTGTTATTGTATGTTTTTGTTTTCTGGGACGAGGGTGGTTGTGCATACAACAGCACAAAACTAATCCCCATTCTAAGAAGTTATATAGTGTCTCACACACAGTACTATTTTGCTGAAATACTGTATGTACACAACTTGAATTCTTTCATACACGTCATCACTAAAAACATCTTTTGTAAATGGATGCTGCTCGACCATGCTTCCTCTCAGTATCTACAGGATTGGATAGACAGTAAAACTGTTTTTTTCTGTTCTGTCCTGAGTCTGATGTCATGTGAAGTCTCTTCCCCTCAGGCCGGCCATGTGAGGGCTCATCATTTTGCAACAGCGCAGTGTTTTCCATCCGTCTGAGACATGCATGGATCATTGACTTTTTTACGCTTTTTCACTCATTTGAGTACAGTTTTTCAGATTGACTTTTTGAGATTAGTGACAGTGCAGTAAAAACAAAAGATCAATACATTTTGAGGTTATTCTCAGCACACAGGTGCATTGGTTTCATTATTTAGTCTGGAAGTCTATGCCGCTTGGTCGCTACTATGTGAAACATCAGACTAGTTACATCAGGCACATGTTTTCATGTTTTTTTTGGGTTGAAAATGTGTCTGCCCCGTCCTGCTGGGAGAATAAGCCACTGTAGTGTATGAAGGCAGTGGGGATTACATAGTGCCGAACATGTAAACTCCATGGCAACGCACACAAACCAGATGCCAAAATGTGAGACATCAGCGCAGCAGTGATATATGACTCATGTTAACGGGAGAGATTTGCATCAGGAATGGCAGCTCTGTCCTGTTCTGTTCTTTATCGCTGACATTTAAATGTAATGTGTTTAAATACAGGAACAAAACAACTGCAAATCAGTGTTGCAGCTCTCTCTCTCAAGCTTTCATTAATCTGTCAAAGCTGTGTGTTGTTGTATATGTCATTATTTTGAGCTTTTAGCTAGCAAGGATAATGAAAAATGTGTTTCAGTTGTGTACATTGTCTCTCTTTCTATTGGTTATGGATGAATGCACAGGTGCACAAGCTATAAACACAATAAATAAAGACGTTTCGTAGGTTAAATTATGCAGTGGAAACAAAAAATAACAACAGTGGTATATTTGTGAAATGCATCTACATTATTTATCAATATTCTTAAATTTCAGTGGAGAATACTGCCACTGTTAAGTCTGATCTGATCAGCTTTGTTTAAGACAATTAATGTCTCAGATTGCGTTATATTCACAAATTTAAATTTACTTGTGTATGTTTATCAAACTTGCTCCTTGCTTATCTTACATACCATTGTTTTCAGGAATGCTGAAGTGATTATGCAGTTTTCTGTTACCGGGTTGACATAGTGACAGTTTCGGACTTTGAAAAGTTGTCGCCACTGCTTATCCGCTTAACGTCCTTTATCTGTTTGCGTGTGTTCTGTTGCTGCATCTTGATTTTAACACCAGTGTGTTTGTTTCAGGGTGTGTTAATGGTCGGCCCTCCAGGAACAGGAAAGACCCTGTTAGCCAAAGCTGTGGCCACAGAATGTGGGACCACTTTCTTCAACGTGTCCTCCTCCACGCTTACGTCCAAGTACAGGGGCGAGTCTGAGAAACTTGTTCGACTGCTGTTCGAAATGGTAAGTATTAATGTGTTTATACAACATTTTCTTCTACAATTAACTTTCCTGAATAAGAAAAATAAACTGCATTCTCAGTTTTATAATATAAAACACATGTTGGAGTGACAAAAGGGACAAAACACCTCGTATAGCACTCATAACACCATTAAATCCATTAAAACCATGTCACAGTGTTAAAAGACAAGTACAAAATATGAGTAGAATAAGCATAAAAAACAAGAACATGAATTAATATTGTAAATTAGTCACGTATGGGAAGCAGAGTGGGTCATTCACTAATCACAGGGTTGGTGGTTCCCCAGCTCTGTCCACATGTGCAAGAGAGTGAATCATACAGTACATTTCCCCTTATTTTACATGAGTGGTTACATGGTAGCTCACCACTGTCATAGGTTATGTGAGTTGTTGAAATGAGGCAAAATGTTTTGGATAAAAGCCATATTCCTTTCTTCAGATATTTGTGAGACAACGTTCCTCTTTTTTTTTCCATTTAGGCCAGGTTTTATGCACCAACAACCATCTTTGTAGATGAGATTGACTCCATATGTGGCAGAAGAGGAACATCAGATGAACATGAAGCCAGCCGTAGGGTCAAATCAGAACTTCTAGTACAGATGGATGGTGAGTAGGAGAAGTTGGTGGTGGAGAGGTGAAGCCATGAAGGAGTTTCCAGTCACAGATTCTGCAAAAACAAATAATTGTATGTCATATGAATTGTGTGATAAGGTGTGGGGGGAGCAGCAGAGAACGATGACCCCTCTAAGATGGTGATGGTTCTCGCTGCCACCAACTTCCCCTGGGACATTGATGAGGCATTACGACGACGCCTTGAGAAACGGATCTACATCCCCCTGCCCACAGGTAACTTTATCACCCACAGAGTCACAACACAGCAAAGTAGAGCAAAGGTCACTGAAGTAGTCTGAAGCATAGGCTCTATGATGTAAAAATGGACATAGTCTTCTGGTTGCAAAATTAACTCTCATTGTGAAGCATTGAGATCGCAATTTGTCCCAGATGTCACCTGGCTGTCAATCACAGCAGTGTCCACTTACATGTGCCATGTTTTATCATCTGCTTTCCCCAAAATAGGAACAGAATTTACAAAATTGACAAAATGTGCTATTGAAGACCGGAAAAGACCTGAGACCATTAACTCCTCAGAAAAAGTTTACAAATTGTTTATAAATCACACACACACACACACACACATATATATGTGCATATATATTCTCTGGACTTTGTCTGGATTAGACGTGTTCACAGAAGTAAGATCTCCATGTGACAAAGTGGCACGGCTTGAGCTTGAAGGATGGAGGATACTGGTCCATTTACTTGCTGTTGATGCTCTGGAGTTTCTCCTGCTGTGTTCTCACCTGAGCTCACACATACATTCTGCAGAGATTATACCTTGGGGCTTTGCAGGAGACTTCCGCAGACATTTGCGTCAACACATGCAGCCTCCCTGGACAGTCTGTGGGGAATCTCTCGAGTTCACTGTGTGACTGAAAGCAACTGAACAGACTGCTCAAATCACTCCATCTAAGATGAGAGCATAGAGATTATTGATTGAGACAATGGATGATGATCAATAGTGTTTTATTTAGTCAAGAAATGTATTAATAGTTAACAACTATCAATCAAACGTTGTGTTGTGTGTCTGCAGCCGTGGGCCGTGCAGAGCTCCTAAAGATCAACCTGAAGGAGGTGGATGTCGCCGCTGATGTGGATCTGGACGTCATCGCCGAGAAAACGGAGGGCTACTCTGGAGCAGATATCACCAATGTCTGCAGGTGTGTGTTTGTTGCTGTCTGTACACGTCATATCACCTTCAGAGGACGGCAACTTTAAAATGCCACCATTAAAAATGTACCACACGTATCGTTACACGTAGCTAATAGAGCGAGTCACTGAGGCATGATGTGCTAAGGCGCCCATACTGTACCAAACAGAAGCAGCAAATGAAAGACAGCATCATTTGCTTCCTGCTTAGAGCCACCCACAACATCCTCTCTTCACCCTAAGAACCAACCAGCCCTGCAAGCTCAACCCCTTCTGCCCACAGACATCCTTACTTCTCTACCCGGTTGTGTACACATAATAATAATATTTTATTTGCACACTTAAACTGTTAAAATCACAGGTCGGAGTAGAGCCAGTGGGAAGCTGGGTATGATTCTGGAAGACGGATCTCAGGAGAGGGTTAGGGTGAGCAGAGTGTACTGGAGTTTATTGAGGACTTTGGATAATGAGCCAAAGAGAACATGATTGCAGTGGGAGACATAACCAAGCAGTAAAAAAAACCCTGTTTCAAGGACACCTTTTGAAACATGGACAGACAGAGTCTCCTTCACTGATCAATTGGTGCGAGTCTGGGACTGGGAAATGCTGGATGCCTACAGCAAATTATGACCACCACCTTAATAACAGATTTTTTATTTTAATAATAATAACTGAAAACTGTTTTTGGTTTAAAAAAAAAAGAGTCCCTTGGTGTCCTTGGTGTAGGCATTCTTTCTACCATAGCTATGTTGGCAATGCCAGCTATTTTGTGCTGCCCAATTTGTCTCTGCTCATCTCAGGAACCATGAATTTGTGTGACGATCATCTACACATCACCGTTAACGTGTGGTGTTTAATCACAGCCTCTACTTCATCCCCTTTTTCAGGAGAAAACTGTAAATGTGGGATTCAGAAAAATAAAAAATACTGTAATACACATAGTCTACAGCAGACACACTTTGAATTTGTCAAACATTGCCGAGCTGCATTGTGGGTCTGTTGCTTCACTTTGCAGAAAAATAAGCAACTCAGCCACGAGCCAATCAGATTATTTTTTATGTATTTATCATCTGAAACAGAGCTCTTGGACAAGGTTGTTCTTCCTGTTGCTGTTTTTTGTCAGACACAGTACACCCAACAGCGGTGGACACAGTGGACATAATCACTTTAGCAATGTTAGAAACTCTTGCTTAATAGTCAGCCTTGGCAGATGCTGCAATAGCCACTAAGTGCGCCCACATGAAACATTAAAGTGATGCATACGTGTGAGTCCACAGTTTGGAAGTAAATCTGTATTGTACGTGTGCTGAGTAACAGCCAATTGTCCTCTGTCCCTTTCTCCTCCTGTCCTTACATGTATGTCAGGGATGCATCCATGATGGCGATGCGTCATCGGATCAACGGCCTGGGCCTGGAGGAGATCCAAGCTCTCTCCAAAGACGAGCTGCAGATGCCTGTGACAATGGAGGACTTCACACTCGCACTCAAGAAGATCTCCAAGTCTGTCTCCGCTGCTGACCTGGAAAAGTACGAAGCCTGGATGGCTGAGTTTGGGTCAGTATAGACAACAACAAGACCACGAGAGAACTGGTGCCCATGGGAAAACATCACCTTTCACTTAATTTCCCTTTTTTTGCACCTTTACTACAACTGTCCATGTCGTCCAGCTGCACATACTTGGCTACTTAGCTGAGGAAGGAAGGATTTGTTAAAGCTAAGAATTAAAGGTACAAAAATGCAAAGCTGAGCGTCAGACCAAAACAGGAGTATTGAGCGTTAGCCACACCAGAATGAAAACAAACCATAAATACAGATTTGTGCTATTTTCTTACTAACAAACCACAAGCAGAACCAGGGGTTTGCCTTCAGCTGGACACTGTGAACTACTTTCTTACATATTACTGTATGGCTTGCTACCTGCTGTATGTAGTGCTGTGTTCAAGTGGAATTAAAAATTATGAAATGGAAAGTCGTTTACATGATATCCTGAACTCTGAGCTTTCAGAGCTTTCAGAAAACATGTGGGAGTGTTCTAATGCTCCACCCCCCCCCCCCATTTGAACACATTATGATTATATACTGTTCAGCAGATCGCCTGCCAAAACAGAGGCTTGATAGCAACACACAGAGATGGAGTGTGACAACGCTCAATACTCTACTACTATGTACATATTTACATAGTATTATTAATAAATGTTTTCTGGCATCTTGTGAAGTTGAATGTCACATATTGCACCTTTAAGTCAGTTTACTTGAAGTCAAGAACACTGTAATAGAGTCAAAACTCAGGAAAAAGCTAATAATAATACATTCATCTTGAGTTTGGATTATTTTTGTCAAGCTATTTTTTTTTTTTTATGTGCAAGGTACACCACAGAAAAAATACTCCGCACTCGCACAATTATTGATTATTGTCAGTTTGATCAGTATTTATGTTATGTCTGATCTATCACAATAGTAACATGATCAAATTCATATTTGTATTTGGCTGCACTTATAACAGCAAACCGCATCATCTGTTAAGGCTGTTTAAAATTGGTCTCTTAATGTACACGCACCTGTAATATTGGACTGTGATATAAGACTGACGTAACATAGCATAAACACATACACATGCACATACAGGTATGTTCAAAATACACTTAATGTTGGCTGTTGAGCATCTTTACTATTCTACATGTTACTTTTAAGATTTCCTGAGAAGCACTGAGTTGTAAAAGACCTTTTATATTATTATTGTTGTTTTGACGACGGCGTCCAAATCCCTCACTTGAGCATTTCTGAATTGTATCACTATCAATGTCAATTATTGATTTTGTTTGCAATGTGACAAAATATACAGCTAAGAAATAAAAAATGCATGAATATTATATGAAGATTATACATAATTTTGCAGCACAGTGAGACTCATAGAAGAGCATATTGTGTTATCTAATGTATAATGTATCCTTGTGTCTCCCTGTCAACTAATAAAAGAGGTGATTACAACCTGTCCATTGTCCTCTGTTGATATTGTTTTTGAGGTGAGAGGAATTTCTGTTATCTTTTCTATTTCTGGCAAAGAGAGCATAGCACAGTTGGACGAGGACTACATTTGACCAGCTGCGGACACCGTAGCGCTCAGTGAAGGGAGGGGGTGAGCAGAGGAGCAGTTCTTTGTTCAGACTCTCCTCTAGATGGCACTATAAACTAGTTACTTCACCTTCAAATATCGCGGCTGGGAAACAGCGTCAGAAAAGAGGATTTCTATCGGCTCGTTTAAAGGTGAAGTAAGTAGTTTATAGTGCCATCTAGAGGAGAGGCTGAAATTTACAACAAAGAACTGCTCTGCTCACCCCCTCCCTTCCCTGAGCGCTACGGTGTCCTCAGCCGGTCAAATGTCGTCCTCGTCGTCTTTCTCCGTGTCAGCAGATGAGGTTCGTGAGGCGAGGGAGAGGGCGGAGCTACCGCGGCCGTAGCAGACGAAGCGGAGAGAGTGGAGGCGGGACTTCCTGCTACAAGTAAAGAGACGCTTGATTTGTTCTCTCGCGTTTGTCCTTACAGGCTCCGGTAGAAACATGGCGTCTCTCTGCTAACAGTGGCTATGCAACCGCGGCCCGCGACCATGTTATTTTACATGACTTTTTGAAACACTACGAAAATGAAACAAAAACTATTATACAGCGACTAGACAATGCAGGAGCACATAATATGTATAAAAAAGTGGATTTTGGGTTATATAAACCCATAAATACTACACAGTGTTCCTTTAAAGCAACTAGGAGGGCTTTGATTTTTTTTTTTATGTAAGTAGACCTCCATAACTAACATATATGTGCAACAGGACCACTCTATGTGAGCTTTAAGTTGAACAAACGCTATATAGTGGGGGGCTTTAATGCCCTTGGGGGGGCTAGGACCGGCCCTGCAGTACAGTATTATTGATGACTTTCATTTGATACGAAATAGAGTCGTTAACTCGAGGACAACGGAGGCTGATGCTCTGCTACAGTGACGCCGTGTGGCTGCATCAGTGCGTGGCTGCAGGGCGACAGACAGCTTTCACTGACGCTTCGGGTTTTTTCCCCTTCTCTCTCTCTCTCTCTCTCTCTCACACACACACACACACGCACACACACACGCACACACGGCACCGTCCACAATGGAGACCAAACCGGTCATCACCTGCCTTAAAACGCTGCTCATCGTGTACTCCTTCGTCTTCTGGGTACGTAGCTTTTATTATCCTGTGTCCGTTTTTTAAAACCACCTCGCACCGTGTTCGTGTATTTGGTGAGTGTTGTGCGTGATGATGAAGAAGAAGAAGAAGAAGAAGAAGGGCTGGACAGAGACAGCATCCTCGACGGAATCGTCATCTTTGACTATTATACGCTCCGCGATCGTCGTGTTTTATATGAATATGTGTATACGTTTGCATGTGGATGGTTTTCTGGAAGATGGATCTCGTGTATTACGGTTATACCCATGTGTTGTTGGCTGCTGGGCGTCAGTGGTGCATCATGGTTGTTGTCGATGATGATGAGGAGGAGGAGGATGTTAATACCACCGCAGCGATTTAAGTTCGGCTGTTAAAAGCAGCGTTGATGTTCGATGAGACACATTCTGAGATCATTTAACGCACGATTTCAATGTCTCACGATCCGATTGGGAAGATATTCCATAGGATGCATGCATCGGATTGCACGCAGCTGTTTTAAAACTGCAGTCAGTGCATAACTTATGACGTTGTGTGTTGTTTGTCTGGTATTATGTGTCTTATCATCTGCTTACAGCACTGGTTCTCAAAGTGCGGCCCGGGGGCCAATGACGGCCCGCTGAAACATTTCTGGCGGCCCCGCAATGAATTAAAGGGACAATGTGTAGTATTTATGGGTTTATATAACCCAAAATCCACTTTTTTTTATAAATATTATGTGCTCCTGCATTGTCTAGTCGCTGTGTAATAGTTTTTGTTTCATTTTCGTAGCGTTTCAAAAAGTCATGTAAAATAACATGGTCGCGGGCCGCGGTTGCATAGCCACTGTTAGCAGAGAGACGCCATGTTTCTACTGGAGCCTGTAAGGACAAACGCGAGAGAACAAATCAAGCGTCTCTTTACTTGTAGCAGGAAGTCCCGCCTCCACTCTCTCCGCTTCGTCTGCTACGGCCGTGGTAGCTCCGCCCTCTCCCTCGCCTCACGAACCTCATCTGCTGACACGGAGAAAGACGACGAGGACGACATTTGACCGGCTGAGGACACCGTAGCGCTCAGGGAAGGGAGGGGGTGAGCAGAGGAGCAGTTCTTTGTTGTAAATTTCAGCCTCTCCTCTAGATGGCACTATAAACTACTTACTTCACCTTTAAGGCCACATTATACTTCTCCGACTGCGTATGCGTTATCCGTCTGCGTCACCACGGAGACGCCTCGAGCCTTTATACTTCTGCGTCGTGGTGACGGACACGCGCTTCAATTTCCCACCCGATCAGTAGGGGTCGCTTCGCAAGGTTGCTGTGCTTCTGGCTACAGTGAGCAATGGTGTCCGAGAAAGAAAGAGAGAGAAAGACTGTTGTTGTTGAAACAGTGGCCGTTTCTCACTTTTCTGTGTCCCGGAACGCAGTTTTAAGATAATTTGAGGCGAGAAATTGGCCATTTAGAGTCTAAACATGTGCTTTGTGTGTGTTAAGATATGACGTATTTATAGTTTGGCAGCGGCGTTATCGGCGGGGATCAGCTCCGCCTCTGTGGACGCTCGGGTGCTCACTGTGAGCCGGCACAGAGCAGCTTCGCCTCGGCCTGTCCTGAGGACCAATCGCGGCTCTTGCCGTCTCCGTTGTCTCTTGACGGAGTGACGGACACTTAAAAAATATTCCAAACATTGTATCAATGCAATGTTTCAACCCACAGAGTGTGCCCTAATGTACAGTTACTCATGTATATATTATCATGTTTGGTCTCCTTATCTTTGCATGTGTAGATAGTTTAACCCTAAGCCAACCATCCCTCACCACTTCCATTAACGCATACTGGTTAATGGAAGTGCAAATGCATGAGCATTCGACACACCCTGACATAGCAGTAATGCACAAACCAACATAAAACCATCAAAGTCATTTTATAATAATTAAATCAATACTTTTTATTTATTTATTTATTTATTTGCTTGATTGTTTTTTTTTGTTACCAATGTATCTAAAAAGTCACTAGAAGAAGAGATTCTGCATTTTCACAGTGCAAGTGTCCTCGGGTATTTATTCCAGCAGATCTCAGCTGTTCAAACCAAATTACTTTTGGTTGAGATTGAATCCAATTTTGTGATTCAATATATTGAAATGGCCTTGAGCAGCGAGGACTTGAGTGTGAGGGCATCTCCTATTTCCTCTGTGTGTGTTCAGTGGTTTGATTTTGCTTTTGCTTTCACTTTTTTTACTAATGGCATCCTTAGCAATATGAATCTAACACAATGCATAAAAGCCAAAGTAACCACAACACCTTTTAACTGAATTTAGTACATTATTACCCGTAAGTTGTGACCACAGTTGTGAGTTATATGCTCCTGTGTCTTTGGTCTCTGACAGCAGCCATAAATAGCCTCTGTGGATTATCTAAAAAACAACATGGAGGGTGTTTGTCTGTCTATCATGTGTTCGGGGCCTGAATAGAGGAGCTCTCTTTGCTTTCGCTGCATTCACCCTGAAATGTATGAAGTAAAATTTGCTTTAGTGGCGATGATTGGCAGTGAATAAATCAAAGCCAAATTAACTTAGCACAAGTCAAGAGGCTTAAAAACGCAGCGCTGTGCTGTATGTCCCTCTGTGTGTGTGCCAGTGTCACCGATACTTTATAACAGTTATATTTAGTCATGATTGAATGGTGGTCCGTTCCGCGGTCCGTACGGCTACAGCGTCGGGTTTCAGATATCTGGAATACACGAGTGTCTCGCAGTTTGGCGGCTCTGTCCAACACCAAGCAAGGAGAAGGCGCTGGCACCGAGTTCCGAGTTTCACTGTCATCAGCCTGTCGTGGCAAATAATGTCTCAAGCGTGAATAACCCGTGTTGCTGCACTTAACACGCGGGACGGTAAAGCGCAGAGCAGGTGGCAGAGTCTGTGTGGTGTCCTTGCCAGCATATTTTGTCATCACACCTTCTGTTTCTTTATGAGGCTGGCGAGGAAGAGGAGGAGGAGGAGGAGGAGGAGGAGGAGGAGAAGGAGGAGTGACCTGTTTTAAACTCAGTGCTGTAACCAGGGTAGCTGGCCAGGCATTGAATTTCAAACAAAACGTGCAGATCAGAGGGGGAGCTGTTTGGAATTCAGCAACAGGCTGGAAGTCACGATGACTTGTCCCTGCTTCTCAGACTTTAATTTCCCCGTTGGCTTTAAAATGGACACTTAAAGGGACAATGTGTAGTATTTATGGGTTTATATAACCCAAAATCCACTTTTTTATACATATTATGTGCTCCTGCATTGTCTAGTCGCTGTATAATAGTTTTTGTTTCATTTTCGTAGCGTTTCAAAAAGTCATGTAAAATAACATGGTCGCGGTTGCATAGTCACTGTTAGCAGCGAGACGCCACGTTTCTACCGGAGCCTGTAAGGACAAACGCGAGAGAACAAATCAAGCGTCTCTTTACTTGTAGCAGGAAGTCCCGCCTCCACTCTCTCCGCTTCGTCTGCTACGGCCGCGGTAGCTCCGCCCTCTCCCTCGCCTCACGAACCTCATCTGCTGACACGGAGAAAGACGACGAGGACGACATTTGACCGGCTGAGGATACCGTAGCGCTCAGGGAAGGGAGGGGGTGAGCAGAGGAGCAGTTCTTTGTTGTAAATGTCAGCCTCTCCTCTAGATGGCACTATAAACTACTTACTTCACCTTTAAGCACTGACAGTTGACAAAATGATCATTAATGTGTATGTGGTAGCAGCTTTTAGGGGGGCAATGTGTTGCTGGTGGTGCAGACCATAAACAGTAAGAGGAACGTTGTCAATCAATTAGTTAATTAACAGAAATAATTTTTGTTAACTTACTGGTTCAGGCTTGTTAGACACGGAGATGTGAGCCCTTTTGTCATTAGCAATTGCAAAATGAAACTGAATAGCTTAGATATTGAATCATTCTGAAACTTTCTGGGAGGCATTTGCCTGTGGATTGGACAAATGAAGACATTTGAAGTATTTTGCATGATTGTCTGACATTTGAGGTGAAAAGTCCTCAACAAAACTCAAAAAGCTGCCTACATCTACACTGTTGAAGAATATTAACAGTTTTACATCATTTAATCACAAAATATGAGGTGATATATCCTTATTTATCTCCATGTGTAACACGTTCTTCATGTCATGATCTATCAGTATAAAAAGTGTACATGTCGTCGTTTGCATTACGTTCCTGTTGCATGAATCAATATTGTTAGAAATTAAAAATTGTAAAAACATTGATGACGTGATTGTAAATAGACAATTAATTCTTACCAAGTGGTTCAGATCCATCAAATATCATGCAATATTGTGATTTATCATCTCACATATCACTGCCCACAGACCATCGATCACTTTTATACGAGCGGTGCTTACATAACTGTAGGCCACATGTTTAAATCTTAAACACAGAGATACATGCAGAGGCAATATTGTGGGGAAACTGTGCAGAGCCAACACTATTAATCAGATAATGACAGAAAATGACTGTTATGGTTTCTGCTTTTAAAATCTAAAATAATTCAGTGAATATCTTTGAGTTATCAGTTTGGGTTCGGGGGAAATTGTGAAGAGAACTTTTTCCATACGTGCAAACATTCATTCATACATGCATATAAAGTGTTTCTGGTGTTTCTGGTACAACACATTGTGTTGTAGTGCATGTGTGTGTGTGTGTGTGTTTTCATACGCTTTATATCAGGGGTTCTCAAAGTTTTGATACCTGAGGGCCAATTTAGGAACCCAACATTGGACTGAGGGCCGCCAAAAGAAAAAAAACAGAAATACATCACATTTGTAATCATTTTAATAACCAGATTGCAGTTCTACAGTTTAGCGTTAAGTAATATAAGCGTTAATATAATAACACTTTATAATTTACTGGGTAATTTACCCAGTATTTTGGCCATTGTTCTTACCTTCTAATTACAGGTTAATACCAAGTAACACATTTCTGTTACCATATATTTACTGGGTAAATAGCTGTAATTGGTTTTGGTTGTGGATGGTTTTATGGACTGTGATGAGGAAGGGAAAGGCGGATGGCAGCTCCACCCTGCGACTTCTGGTGGCCCCAGTGGAGGCAGCGCAGCTTTTCTGCCAGGTCCCTCCTGCCCGCTCGCTCCAGTCCATCCTGCAACAGCTTGGTCTTATTGGGCTTGTCCCACGACCGCTCGTACCTGTAAAGCAAAGTAAAAGTCCAGGAAAACACTGAATCTCGTTGAAAAGTACAAGTTGGAGTAAAACCTATAATGATTGATATACACGACTAACCCCTTAAATCAGGGGTTCTCAAAGTTTTGATACCTGAGGGCCAATTTAGGAACCCAACATTGGACTGAGGGCCGCCAAAGGAAAAAAAAGGGAAAAAACAGAAAGAAATCCCATTTGTAATAATTTTAATGACCAGATTGTAATATAAGCGTTAATATAATGTAATTTAAGCATTAATATAATAACACTTTATAATTTACTGGGTAATTTACCCAGTATTTTGGCCATTGTTCTTACCTTCTAATTACAGGTTAATACCAAGTAACACATTTCTGTTACCATATATTTACTGGGTAAATAGCTAGTAATTGGGGGCTGTAGCTACCTAGTTATTACCAGCTTATAACACAATAATACACTAAAATTCACCATATAGAAACCAGGTAAATACCCAGTATTTTTGTTTACTCTTATTGGTCTGTATCCAGTAATGTCCAATAAACATTTAACAAGCTTAGTACCTCCTGGATTAAAACTATCAACTGTATTTCATTGCGGGGCCGCCAGAAATGTTTCTGCGGGCCGCCATTGGCCCCCGGGCCGCACTTTGAGAACCAATGCTTTATATCATCACATTCTCAGTGTACGTGATATATTATGTTATATATATATATATATGTTGATGAGACGCTTTGACCAATCACAGCGAAGACTGCAACTCCTCTGTATACAGTTCCCTTCAATGGAAATATGGTCACACTGCTGCCTGCAACCACTGCCGATGCTGCAAAGAAAATACGATTCAGTGATAACGGAGCTTTTGCGAGCTGGAGAGAATGCCGTCGCGTTTGACTCGAGTGTGTCTGTCTGTGCGTGTGTGATGGGAGGAACTCAGGACAGGGAGATGTTATCCAGAGTTTATATCAGCATCCTCAGCCGATATGCCAAAGATCTTTTTTTTTTACTGTGTATTAATTAAGGCTGTCAAAATTAACGCTAACGCCGGATGATTAATTTGTAGAATTAACGCGTTAATTTATTTTAACACATTAACGCACTTTCTCACTTTCCTCGCGCTGTGGGTAGACGTGCAGTTTATGAACAGGCAAGGCGGCGGGCAACTACTTGGGCCCCCACGACGTCACCTCACGTTAACCTGTGTGAAGCTGAAGGAAAATGAAGAGGAGTTATGAATCAGGAAGTTAGAAGAGGAAGAAAAAAAGAGAGGATGAAGAAAAAAGAAAGAAAGACACACAGTTGTAAGTGGCGCTGCTGGCGCAGATAATGATATAATCATAACATTAACAGTCACTGTCTAACTAACGGGGACACAGACAGCAGCTAACATTAGCGTCAGAATGCTAGCTGACGCTAATGCTAGCTGACGCTAACGCTAACTAGTAGAAGCAGGTGCTTCAAAGTGCTGATGAGGAATTTCCTGCTGTGAGTTTAGTAAGAAAACTATTTAACTTCTATACTTTATATTTTGTTTATAATGTGAGTTAGTTACAGTGCAATGTATAGTTGTTGTTTTTTACCTTATTTACAGCATTTTATTTTTCTATTTATTTATATTGTCTTATAATGTGGGTTTTTTTTTACAATGTAATATTTATTTTTTACTAAGTTTGTATAGGTTTTTACAAGTTATTTACAGTATTTTATTGTTCTTTACATTTATATTTTCACATACTTTATTTATCTCTCTGTTCCTACAACAATATAAAGAGTAAATTCGATTTTTTTGGGAAATTCAATGCCTGGCCATACGAATGGTAATTAATCGTGATTAATCGTGATTAATCCACAGCTACCCTGTGAATAATCTGATTAAAATTTTTTATCTTTTGACAGCCCTAGTATTAATATGAGAATCGCTCTATTTAGGGTGCGCAAACACAATTAAGACAATACAGCAGTAAAAGGACAGGCAGGCTGGAGGCTGGTGATTTGTAAAACCATTGCCCAATTATTATGCACACACCCTGCCAATGGGGCAAAGTGTAAATGCTGTTAACACAGTCATTAACCTGCGGAGGCTGGTTATAAACTGCACTCGGACTGGAAAAACATCAGTCTAACCTTTTGCAAAGAAATCTTTTTGTTGTTGCGCTGCCTGTGTTTTTGTCATTTTTACATAACGTGACATTTGGCTTGAGGACATTTTTGTCTAAATGCTAAGAGGGAACTTTTTTCCTCGCCGCTCTCTCAGTCGCGGTGACTCATTTTCTGCGTAGAGCTGAGTGTTTTCTCCTCGTCGGGGTTTCAAGGAGACATTTTGTGCTGTCTGCTTCCTCTCCGCTCAGAGAGCCTGGCAGCAGGATGGCGAGCAGCCTCCTCGTAGAGGGGGGGGGGGAGCAGGTTAGGATGATGACTTGGCCCTGGCCGGAGTCAGATCATCGGCAGCCGTTCCACTCCCCGCTCTCATTCGGATGCCAGTAAGACATACCCAGCTGAGACGCACGCTGCTTCAGCTGCCTCGTACAGCACGCTCTTTTATCCAGAGCCTTCATTTGAAATGCAAAGAGAGCCGCAACAGGAGGAAGCGTCTCGCCTTGGATCAAAGAGCGTCTTTGATTTGTCCCCCTTTTCTTTGTGTCTCTTTCTTTTGTGTGCGTGTATGTGTGTGAGCGCAGGCATATTCATAAAGCAGGAGATCTCTATCCTCTACTCCAGATAAATGTGTGTCTCCTGTTTCCACTTCCCTCCTTCTTAGTCTAATTGCTCTCTCGTACCACCTTGATCCTGTTTCTCCTCCTCCCCCTTGGCGCGCTGCTAAAACACAGCTATTGTAATACCATAGAAGATAAAGTGCCTGTTCCCTGCTTTCATATTGTTTCCTTTGCTCTCTCTCTGTCGCTCTGTTACATCCTTCTTTTTCCATCCCCACCCTCCAGATAACAGGAGCTATCCTGCTGGCAGTGGGAGTATGGGGGAAGTTGATGCTGGGCCCGTACATCTCACTGATAGCCGACAACTCCACCAACGCCCCGTATGTTCTCATTGGCACTGGGACCGTCATCATCGTTTTTGGCCTCTTTGGATGCTTCGCCACCTGCAGAGGAAGCCCATGGATGCTGAAACTGGTGAGAGGAGGCGCAGGAGGACACGTGGTGTATTATGTGTCAGTGCGAAAAGGAGAGCGAGTTGTAGATGCTGAACAATTGGCCACAGGTCACATGATAGCAAGAATAATGGCTGACCTCTATCGTGTGAAGAGGGATCAGAAATTTTGGTCTGTTAACCGTGCTCGTGTGTGTGCAAATTTATGCAAATGTTACACACCTGAGGCAGAGGGTTTTCATTCAAACTATGTAAATCTGCTTCCTTCCTCTCTCTGTAGTACGCCATGTTTCTGTCACTGGTCTTCCTCGCTGAGCTAGTGGCTGGGATCTCTGGATTTGTGTTTCGCCATGAGGTCAGCATGCTTGCCCCGTGAAACAACCGCGATGAGTCTGAGCACAAAAGCGCCAAAGCGTTCCGGTGTGTGATGACACGTATATGTTTGCTCGCTACAGATAAAGGGAACCTTTCACAGGACGTACACCGACGCGGTCCTGAAATACAACGCTGAGGACGAGGCGAGCCGCGCCGTTGACAACCTGCAGCACAAGGTGAGTCACTGACATCAACAAGGTATAAACCTGGCCGTGTTAAAGGCGCCGTCTGTAACAATGCGGCCAAAAACGGTTACTACGCTCAAAATCAAAACACTGCTGCGAGTCGTATCCGCCTCCCACTCCACCCCTCCCTTCCAGAGTCGAGGTTTGCCAGAGCGGTTGACATGTAACTCCGTCAGCAACGAGCGAGGAGCGAGTTTTTTCATAAATGAGTGGCTCTAAGACACACAATTCTGTTCTCTCAGGAAAGATCAAGATGTATAATCATTTATGGCAACATTAGCTGTTGACTAGGGATGGATATATCAGATGGAATAACTTTATGCATGATATTTGACAGAACTGTTCTTCATTTTTGCCTCCCCTTTTACAATGTTATATAGCAGGGCTACAAACTTCTGAGAAACCTTAGAGTGAAACATCATGGCATGCGGGGAAAATTACCACCACACACCCAATATATTTATATGTAATGTATTTATATTAATATTTTATGCATTGCAAGTAGGGATGGGACTTTTTTGTCGACAAATTGATCGACGATCGACAATCGACACGTGCGCACCTCGACAAAAAAATTTATAGTATAGCATGAATGAGGAGGCTCCCTCCAGCAACAAACCACTCTAAATGTTAATTAAAACAAGCATGAGATTCAGGTCTGCTGGTAATATGGCTGTGGTCAAAGTAAAGTCCACTGCAGCTGCTCTGATCTGGCCTCTCAGCTCCCAGGATCGACCTCCACACTCTCACACTTCCCAAACCGAGCATGCACACCTGCAACCCATCACACACATGCAGAAAGAACAGTTTCTTTTCGAATGTCTAACATGTGAATGTTTTTTGTATTATTTTTATTCACAACAAATTTAATGGAACGACTAAAACCAATTTCTTTGTATAGCACAGTTCCCACACTGATGCTTTTCCAGCTCCTTAGTTACACCAACCTTCGGATCCAGTATTTTTTAACAATCTCTGCGTTCCGGGACACAGAAAATATTTATTTCAGGTTTATATTCGTATTTTATCCAGCTGTGTTCCGCCGAAATGCATTCTGGGATGTATGGCTTTTGCCAAGTACGCTCAAGTCACCCGATGCATACTTGGTAAAATGGGCGGAGCGAGTATGAACTTCCGGTCGCGTTCTTGAGAAATGGAACAGAACTTGGACTGAGGCTGATGACGTTGTCACAAGTACGGGCAAGTACGCACAAGTATGGGTATTGTGAAGACTTCCAAGATGGTTATAAAAAATCACCACTAGGTAGCGCTTTGTCAAAATCCCAAGAAAAGTATCCCCTGGACATTCCAGTCAAGCCACATACTTTTGACCACTAGGTGGTGCTCTTTAGAGACAGACACCTGGGACCAGTGTCTGATGGCAATGTTTGCAGCTCGGCAAAACCCTAAAAAATAAGAGTAAGTGAAAGAAGAAAGGGAAAAAAAAATGATGATTCCTAATTACAGAATGTGTTCTTACTCTACTACTACTACTACTCAACCCAGGTAGTGTTAATACTCTTTGTGTGTGTGGCATCCAAGTAAAGTGAATTAATCAGTAATTGTAATTAGTTATCATGGACATTAACAGAGACATAGACTAAAACATGATTTTTTTTTATGAATTGTCTGCTTTCAGCTGCGTTGCTGTGGAGTGTATAACTACACCAGCTGGCTTTCCAGTGTGTATTACCCATCCAACGGCATCCCAGCCAGCTGCTGCGCTGACCCCTCTGACTGCCACACAGAAGACCTCCGTAATACAACTATAGCCCCGAGCAAGGTCTACCGCCAGGTCAGTATGTTATTGTGTTTTTTATTCTTTTTTTATTTACATTCTTTCATGTTTGAATAGTGCAAATAGCCCACGGATGCATACACTTACTGGCCACTATATTAGGGACACGGGACATTTAATTAAGTGGCAGACATGGTGTGGACCCCTGATGTTGTAGCACATCTGCTTCAAGGTCTGTGTCTTGTTGTCTTTCTACAATTTGCCATTCTCCTCTCATCAACAAGGCATTTTCGCCCAGAAAACCACTGCGATGATATTTGATATTTCAAACCGTTCTCTGTAAAGATGGTTGCTAGTGAAAATCCCATTTTCTCCAATGTTTGGAGCTCCCAAATACCTTGGCGTGCGTCTGGATCGCACATTGTCCTTCAAACAACACCTCGAAGATGTCACGGCCAAGGTAACATCCAGGGTCGCACTGATCCGCCGCCTTGCTGGAACAACCTGGGGAGCCTCCACTAAGACACTGCGACTGTCCACCTCTGCAGCAGAATACTGTGCCCCAGTCTGGAGCAGAAGCCCATATGCAAAAAAGGTTGACGTGGCTATTAACACCGCCCTCCGTATTATAACCGGATGCCTGAAGCCTACCCCTACTGTCCCTTCTGCCAGTCCTGGCAGGAATAGCCCCGGCAGGCCTTCGGCGGGAGGCTGCCACCCTCGCCCTGGCCAGGAAAGCCCAAAAGCATGACTGGCACCTCCTGCGCCACACCACAACAACAGCAGTGCCCCCAAGCAGACTCAAGTCTCGCCACCCCTACAACAAGGCAGCACAAGAGATTCTAAATTCCACCTCTCAGGACATCTCCAAAGATGCATGGCTGGCAGCAGCTTGGAAGCAGGAGTGGGAGTCAGCCGGGGCCCTCCCGCATCCATCGTTACATCTGGGACCCAGGAGATGGCGCCATAGGAGGAGACGACCTGGGGTCGGTCGCTTCAAAACATCAATGAAGAAGTGGGGCCTGGCAGACAGTGCGGCTTGTGAGTGTGGCAACCCCGAGCAGACTGCCGACCACATAATCACCACCTGCCCCTTATACAGACCACCATCGGAAGCCAGCCTTTTTGACCTAGGTCCAGAGATGTTGGAATGGCTACACGACACCGAGTTGGACCTCTGACGTTACACGAAAGAAGTGAAAATCCCAGTTAAAAGTACCAACACCCGTGTTCTAAGTTACTTAAATGACCTTTCTTACATGGTTTGAACTTCAGGACGTCATCTCGACCTTGTCTACATCACTAAAAACATTGAGTTGCCGCCTATGTGATGATTTGATGTGTGTAACTGAGCATTGACTACATATAAAAAATTACTTTCAGTCTTCCACTTGCAAAATGAACTCCAGTTTTGAAGTCTCGAGATTTAGCTGATGCCGTTTTTGCAACTGGAAAGTCACCTGTAACTAAGTACCTGTTGACTAGTCCCAGCTGTCAATCACACTGGTGTCTACTCTTACCTGTCATACTTTATGGTCTATTTACAGCTAAATTATTACATAATTTACAAAATGTTATAATGTAATTATAAAATACATTTAAATGTTAATTGTGGGCATAAATCACTTGAGAATTAGGGCTCATTTTCCCATAGACTTACATTTATGGCTAACTATGGCTACTTTTGTTCTACTACCTGGGTTTTTCTTTCAAAATTGTAAAATATAATATACGGTCTATGTTAACCATAATGGTATTCAGGCCGCCTGGATTTATTTTTATTTTATGGCTGTAGAGTTGTTAAAAATTGTTCGATGAGTGACCGCTTCTCTTTCAAGATAACGTTCACATTCTACATCTGGCAGTTATTTCAACCGATTAGGAATTAGAAGGTGCTGAGAAGCTGACGTCACACACGTGCGACGCATGCTGTATCTTGTCTGTGATTGGATGGTCGTCACACGGAAGTCCTGAGGGCCACCGTAACGAGTATATGCGCTTTGCAAAGCCTTGTATCTCTGCTTCTTCTATATATCACAAATGATCTAGGAGTTATGGTAATGAGCAGTACTCGTGCCAAATCCTGTCTGCGATGACAGGACGATAACAGAACAAGCGGTTGAACAGGCCTCTGATAAAGTGGCCAGTGAATGTACGTCATCATGCATCTGACTCATCCTCATACACTTTTTTTTCCACACCCCCTCTCTCATCCAGAAACAACAACAAATGTCACAGACAGTCTCCTAGATCTCCATCTTGCCCCTAATTTGCACATATAACATGTCCGTGTTCCCTCTACAGACTAACCTGCCCCCTTTGTTTCAGGGCTGCTATGAGCTGGTCACTTCATTCATGGAAACCAACATGGCCATCATTGCAGGAGTGACGTTTGGGATTGCCTTCTCACAGGTAGAAGTTGAAAAACATTCATGTCAGTTTGCAGGGGGAATTTAGCATGTGCTTACTGAGACTGTTTTACTGACAGCTCTCTGTATTATGCTGAAAACTAGATCGTTAAAGCAAGAGAGCAGAATTGGCTTCACTATAGTATTTTAACCTCACACATGTTTTTTTTTCGCTGTTATCTTTCAGCTGATTGGTATGTTGCTGGCCTGCTGTCTGTCCAGGATCATCACAGCCAATCAGTATGAGATGGTTTAGCTGATGTGACGTGGCAGGTGAGAAACTTACAAGGTGAAAGCAACCACACACCATAGATAGATAGATAGATAGATAGATAGATAGATAGATAGATAGATAGATAGATAGATAGATAGATAGATAGATAGATAGATAGATAGATAGATAGATAGATAGATAGATAGATAGATAGATAGATAGATAATTGTTTTAGCTAACTTAAGCTAAGTTTAAGCTAATAGATAGATAGCAGAGCAGATAGATAGATAGATAGATAGATAGATAGATAGATAGATAGATAGATAGATAGATAGATAGATAGATAGATAGATAATTGTTTTAGCTAACTTAAGCTAAGTTTAAGCTATCTTTAAGCTAATAGATAGATAGATAGATGATAGATAGATAGATAGATAATTGTTTTAGCTAACTTAAGCTAAGTTTAAGCTATCTTTAAGCTAATAGATAGCAGAGCAAATACAAGATAGATAGATAGATAGATAGATAGATAGATAGATAGATAGATAGATAGATAGATAGATAGATAGATAGATAGATAGATAGATAATTGTTTTAGCTAACTTAAGCTACGTTTAAGCTATCTTTAAGCGAATAGATAGATAGCTTGTCAAATACTAGATAGATAGATAGATAGATAGATAGATAGATAGATAGATAGATAGATAGATAGATAGATAGATAGATAGATAGATAGATAGATAGATAGATTAAAAAAAAAAATTTAAAATGTAAATTATAGTTTTCCACTATACAGTCCTGGCATGGCATGGCTCTACTCTACACGTAGTATGCAGCACACAAACACAACACTAGTGACTAGAGTTATTTTCAGTGTACTGAATCATTAGACTCAGTTAATTTAACGATAATTTAACATTGTCTTTTTAACTGATCGGCATTGTTCAGTTTGATTCTTGTGTCAGATGTTGCGCTCATCACTCTTCCAGTGACGACCCTCTGGTGTTGACCACCAGAGGTTGGTAGGTGTGCAGTGGATGAGGTCTTGGTCAGGGCCCAACCCTGCTTTTTTTGACTGATATACTCAACTTGAGGCTTCAAAATGACCCTTCAGAAATACTGTGGGTGGTTGTCTGTAACCTCGAGAGCAGTGGTCACCAACACTGTTCTAAAAATAGCAATGACAACGTGACGCAGCGCAGCTGTACGTGAATTGAGTCACAGTCAGCAGGTCATTAAGCTCTTTGTGAATCAAAAAACAATATAAAGCTGCTGCTTAGGACTGAAGTTGACGTGGTTTGTTAAGGACGATTGATTCTTGTGATCACTCAAGAATCAAGAGTTGTTTATGCTGCTGTCTAATAACCTAACTGCCACAAATGGCATTTTCTGATTTTTTTACATGACAAATCAAAGATAACCCTATACGCCTTGCCAAAAGAAATGCATTATTGTATGAATTTGATATTACAACAAAACTCACAAAACACGCAAATGATCGCTCAGTAAAATATCATCCATATTGTTGCTAAAAAATTGTGATAACGCACAGAAATACAAATGTACACAATTGAGTGTATAATAAAGTTAATTTAGAGTTTGTTTTGAAGGGACAACGAACATTTCAAGAATGTAAACACACTAGATCACAGCCAAAGGCTAAGATAAATAATGCAAATATGTTAACGTGGTAGCCCTCCATAGTATTCTTGACCCTTCAGGTAGCTCAGAGGGTTAGGGTGACCCCTGCTCAAGTTTGTTTTGGAGCCACGCAGAGCAAAAAAAACGTAGCGTATAGGGCTTATGTTTGTCACATCACTTGGATATGAGGTGGCAGCAGTGTCTTAGTGGTAGAGAGAGTTGTCCTCTGCCTGGAGGTACAGGTTCAGTGTATAATATTCTTCTCTTTGTGTTTTTAGGGAGATGAAGAGAAGAACCAACAAAGAGTCTTGACACATGATATGAGTAAATTCCCCCCAAAACACTGTCCCACGTTTGAAGTGGAATTGACCTCCCTCCGTCTCTCTGCCTGTGATCTCAGTGTAATATCTTAATGTATCTTATTGTAAAGCACCATTCCTTTTACTCGCCGCTGTTGCATCTAAGCTTTCTATACCACACGTCTCACTGCTGCTCGATGTAGAAGTTGCTCACCGGCGCATATCTGGGATCAGCACGGCCTGCAGCTGTCGGATAGAGCGGAGTTGCCTGAGCTGACGGCGGTGTTGGTCTCAGACATGTGACTGGCTGCAGCACGTCACCAGAAGACCACTGCACCATCTTTGTACAGAATGTCCATGACTAAAGCGTGAAAGTAATACTTAAATAGCTACGTTTAGTTTCGCATTTGACTTTGCTATTGCTCACCATTGTATATTCCTATGGTTGTGAAATGTTGTGACTGACTATGTACCGAGGGTGATGTTTTAAGTTTCTATGAAGGAGGAAACGAGGGGGAGCTTTTTAGAGAGCGTTTGTTTTAATCATTAGACAATGTGCAATATGTTTTTGACATGAATATTTAATTTAACTTATAGACAGATTATAGATATAGATTTAAGATTTAATTATGAGTATTAGTTGACACTGTAGATTTTGGAGTCCAAATGCAGCACGTTAGATTGTCAAATGTGAACCTTTCGGTTTTACTTGAATTCACAGCTTATTTTTACACTGTATATGGTATTCATTGACAATTAATTTGTTTTACCAAGGAAAGGGAAGGATATTAATCAGACAAACAAATAAATTACAAGCCACTTGTGGACGAAAGGCCCCGTCACACTGAAAAGTCATTTAAAATAACAAAAGTATTTTGATGGCTCACTGACTAAAAATAAGAGAAGGGAGCCTCGTTCATTCCCAGTCTGCACCTTAACCTCTGTTCCCAAACAGAATCAGGCCCAGAATGTAAGAGTAACAGAGTAAAAGTAAAAGAGTAATGTTAAACTATACACATTACTTTAAAGGAATTGAAATGTCCAACATATGGAGTATTTTTAGTCCAGTGAGAGCTCCAGGGCAGAGGTCGATTGTTGTTGTTTTCCACACAGTAAAAACTGCTTGGGCCTGGAGTTCGGCAGCTTTTACAACCACTTGGTCCTGCAGAGGGCGCTGTTTCTCAGCAAAAGTTGCTGTAAGTTACTGTTTCATGGTGGACATTATAACTTGTCAGCATAAATAGACACAGGTGTAAACGACATTTATAGCTGGCACCGTACCAGATTAATCACAGAGCCACATATATATACATATATATATATATACATATATATATGTATATGTATATGTATATATATATAGAGAGAGAGAGGTATGGCTCCATAAGCAAAGTGTAGAGATACAGTACGTGAGGCGCCAACAGTGTTCATCTAGTATTTACAGTATTCTATGTAGTGCACCAACCACATGCCTCCATCTTCAGCACCATCTGTAGATATGTACTGGAAATGTAATTTGTATAATGAAATGTTTCTCATTCAGATATGCTAATGTGTAAAATGTTGGTGTCGAGAGTGTTTGCTGTTTAATCTGTATTTGTTTGATAGTTCATAGGAAACTTGCACTAAAGAAAGTAATTGTGGCAAATGTTAAGTTGGGAGTAGCACGTAATTATTTGACTTTAGCCCCACGTTATGATTTGGTTGGCATTATGTTCTACTTATAATTATTGTTGTTGTTGTTGTTGTTGTTTTCTATCTCTTTGGCTGTGTGTGAGTGTGACCTTGTTCAGACCTAGGTGTAAATGTCCGTCCTTAGTGATTTGATCACAAGTGGGCGGGGCTAACTTCAGGTGTGAACACACGTTGATGACATGTTGAGGAGTATTTCACATTGAACCAAAAGTATTTTTCTCCTCTCTGTTTCTCATACTTTTAAATTAGGGCTGGGTGATATGTCCAAGGTTTTTTTGTTTTTGTTTTTGTTTTTGTTTTTTTAAATAGTTCATATCAATAATTATCACACTAAACCTCAGATAATTAAAGACAGCTGAATAAATCCTATTAATCGTAGTTGTTAAACTGAGAAACGCAACACATTGAGGCAAAACTCACATGATGTCCGTGTAATGCTTCATGATTATTTGTTTGTTTTTGTTTTTATTTGAAGGACATTCCACGTGTATTTGAGTATGGAACATCAACATGTAAATATGCCAGATTATACTCAAAATACTCAAGTACATGCACTAAAAGATACCAACAAAACAACAACTGAGCAAAACAAGAGAAACAATATGACGATAACAACAGTATCAACAAATAAGAAGCATGCTAACGACACATTACTAAAATGATATTGTGATGTATTATATATTGAATTATTGCCCAGTCCTAATTTTGATTATTTGTGACCTCTGTTAAAATATTAACATTAAAATACGATATTGATTTTCTATATTTGTATCACAAATGATTAAAATACGTCAGACCCTCTCTCTCCCTCTCTAAAGACTGACAAAAAAAACAACACAATTTGAATTTTGCAAATCCACTTGTAATCGGATGATGGTTGGCACCAAGTGTGTGGGAGAGAATCTTGAGTCTCGAGCTCAGTATTTGGTTGTGGCTGAATAAACAAAATATGTTGCTTTTATAGCTGTAAATGTATTTAATGAATGTATGTTTTTATCCAACACTGAAGCTTATTTCCCTTCCTCCAGCTGATATTGTCCTGTAAATACTAAATTGTAATAGCATCTAGCATACACACGGGGTCATTAGACACTCAAAAGAATTTCACCATCCTGTCTACTATTGACTAAGTCACCATCAGTGGTCTTATTATCAATAAATATACAAATAACAGTTGTGTTTGGTGTTTGTTCTTTCTCTCGTTGATGGTTTGAATCCCAGTTCGAGCAAAGCTTTTCTGTGTGGGGGTTTGTAATCCAGCTGCCTGTAGACCAGGGGTTCTCAAAGTTTTGATACCTGAGGGCCAATTTAGGAACCCAACATTGGACTGAGGGCCGCCAAAGGAAAAAAAAGAAAGAAAACTGAAAGAAATCCCATTTGTAATAACTATGGCGTCCAAAATTTGACAAAAACGTCATACTATACTACGTCGTCCAAAATGTGAATTTTTTATTTTTTTTTAATTATTTTTGGTCCAAAATTTGACAAAAATGTCATACTATACTATGTCGTTCAAAATTTTTACATTTTTTGGGGAAAACAGTTTTTGGTCCAAAATTTGACAAAAACGTACAATACTATGCCGTCCCAAATTTAAAAAAAAAATTGCAAAAAAAAATTCGGTCCAAAATTTGACAAAAACGTTGTACAATACTATGTCGTCCCAAATTTGAAAAAAAAAATTTGGTCCACAATTTGACAAAAATGACAAATTTTTTTGGGGGAAAACAGTTTTTGGTCCAAAATTTGACAAAAACGTACAATACTATGTCGTCCCAAATTTGACAATTTTTTTTTCAAAAACATTTCGGTCCAAAATTTGACAAAAACGTTGCACAATACTATGTCGTACCAAATTTTAAAAAAAAAATTTGGTCCACAATTTGACAAAAATGACATATGCCATCCCAAATTTGACTTTTTTTTTCAAAAAAAATGTCGGTCCAAAATTTGACAAAAACGTCGTACTATACTATGTCGTTCAAAATTTTAAATTTTTTTGGGGGAAAACAGTTTTTGGTCCAAAATTTGACAAAAATGTACAATACTATGTCGTCCCAAATTTGACAATTTTTTTTCCAAAAAAATTTCGGTCCAAAATTTGACAAAAACGTTGTACAATACTGTGTCGTCCCAAATTTGAAAAAAAAAATTCAAAAAAAAATTTGGTCCAAAATTTGACAAAAATTACATATATGCCGTCCCACATTTGACATTTTTTTCCAAAAAAAATTTGCGGTCCAAAATTTGACAAAAATTACATATATGCCGTCCCACATTTTTGGGAAAAAATTTAAAATGCCAAAATTTGACAAAAACGTCATACTATACTTTGTCACTATGTCATCCAAAATTTGATGACATAGTAAATACAGTTGTACAGTTTACACTTATTGGTCTGTATCCAGTAATGTCCAATAAACATTTAACAAGCTTAGTAGCTCCTGGATTAAAACTATCAACTGTAATTCACTGCCGCCATTGGCCCCCGGGCTGCACTTTGAGAACCAGTGCTGTAGACAAACTGGGGTTGGGGTTTACTGAGATTTGAAATTGACTGTCGTTGTGAATGTGAGTGTGAATGGTTGTTTTTCTGTGTCTATTGACTCTGTTATATAAGAACTTACCAAAGTAGGTTGAGAGTGCTGTTTGTTCTGTCTGTGGTTGATCAATAGGTTCCTCCGAGACCACTAAAGTCTGGGCAAAGTGATAAAAATATCTTTTCAGACTTTGTCGCCCCCAAAATGTGTTACTAACCACCTTGCCGAACATCAATAATAAAAACAAAGTTTTAAACAAAATGATTTTTCAAATATAAATTGAAAAAAAGTGACAGAGGCTTTTCTATGTGTTTTTGCATCAAAGTGAGTGTGTTTACATGCACACTAAAAAAAACGATTACTGGCAATAATCGGGTAACTGGAATAAACCGTTTAAAGCAGGGGTTCTCAAAGTTTTGATACCTGAGGGCCAATTTAGGAACCCAACATTGGACTGAGGGCCGCCGAAGTAAAAAAAAATAAAAAAAAAAATGAAAGAAATCTCATTTGTAATAACTATGGCGTCCAAAATTTGATAAAACCGACATACTATACTACATTGTCCAAAATGTGACAATTTATTTGAAAAAAAAAATGTTGTTCCAAAATTTGACAAAAACGTCATACTATATACTATGTCGTTCAAAATTTTAAAATTTTGGGGGAAAAAAGTTTTTGGTCCAAAATTTGACGAAAACGTATACAATACTATGTTGTCCCAAATTTGACATTTTTTTTCAAAAAAAAAATTAGGTCCAAAATTGGACAAAAACTTCATACTATACTGTGTCACTATGTCATCCAAAATTTGATGACATAGTAAATACAGTTGTACAGTTTACACTTATTGGTCTGTATCCAGTAATGTCCAATAAACATTTAACAAGCTTAGTAGCTCCTGGATTAAAACTATCAACTGTAATTCATTGCGGGGCCGCCAGAAATGCACAAGTTGACGTTAAAACATTTTACCCATGTTAGGTAAGACATTAACCTTGCATGACATCCACTGTTGTATTTGTGAAGCTTTTGTTTTATTTGTGAAAATGCTAAAGGGGAGATTTCACCGTTTTTGTTTTATACCCAGACCTCATTAGACCAGGTCCTGATCCAAAACCACTGTACCTAGACTTCTCAAATCTGGACTAGATTAATCTACAGACTCTGAAGATTCATAAAAACACACTCTCTGATGTGTGAAACCTTGAAACGTACATTAACACCAGTTCAGTTACCTGTTTGAACTGGTGTGACTGGTTTACCTGTAACCAGTGGCAGTGCAATTAAAAAAATACTGCAACCACCTCTGTTATAAAGTCATAAAGCTGATGTTGTGGCCAATTTGGATGCTGTGTGCTTGTGTGAGTGAATGTGGGTGTGCCAGTGGTGAAGCACTGGTTGTTATGGGTTACTTGCACACCTGTGAGCATGGGTTGGGTAATTAGTCACACAAAAGTTAGATAGGGGAGACACAGCTGAGGAGGTGGAGGGAATTAGGATCAGGAAAAACCACACAGTTTTTCAACCGTGTCTGTGTGTGTGCAGCAATTTAATTGTTTTGTGTCACAGTATTAGTATTTTTAGTCTTTTATACACAAGTCTGGTTTTAAGTCTTGTGGGATCCAGCTTTTGTAATTGTTTTTGTTTATGTTGTTGTTGTTTTTCAGATTTAAATGAGTTTTTTTTAAATGTCTACACAACAAAAATGACAATTGAGTTAATTCATTATTCATGTTTTATGCAGTGTGTGTTTTTAATTTTTTTCCAGTGCTGTTTGCGAACGTTTTAATTTTTATTAACTTGATCCCCACACTGAATAAATGGCACGATCGTCCACATGATGGCGCTTGAGTATCAGTGCAAATCGGGAGCTGTGGCGAAAGGAGAAAGGAAAAAAAAAAAAAAAAAAAAAAGAGGAAAGGGAAAGGCTGCATGTGTGGGAAATGGAGCGTGACACACACACACACACACACACACACACACACACACACACACACACACACACACACACACACACACACACGCAGGCTTGCCCAGCTATTCTTCTGAGGACACTCGTTTGGCTAAACAGCCTTAATTAATATCATAATATAATGACAATAAATGAAGTCCTGCCTCATTAGGACCAGGTTTTGGTCTCCACGACAAGGTCAGTGTGTTTGCCAGAAACGGACCTAAAGAGGGGACAAATACAAGAACTCTCTCTCACACACACACACAGAGAGAGATACGCACACACACACATATACTTGTTTTTATACCGTAGTGAGGACACGCTTTAAACAATGCATTTTCCCCCCTTACTTTAACCTTAACCACCTGAATATAACCCTTAACCTAAACCTCATTCTAACCCTAACCCTTATCCCCGAAAAAACCCTTTGTTGTGGTCGTGCCGCCCGGAAAAAAATGTCCCCACAAAGATAGATTTGTACGGGGGTTTTTTTTGGACCTCACAGAGATACAAATATGTGTGTGTGTGTGCACACGCACGCACGCACACACACAGACGTGCTCCCTCACTCTGCCGCCGTGCGCTGCATCATAAAAACCAGGGCCGCACGGACAAGCGGAGCGGAGCCGGTGCAGAGGCGCTGTTACTCGGGGAGAACGCGTTAAACAGGCTCTCTCGTTACGCAAATTACCAGCGGAGCAGCGCGGCGGTGTGTCCGCTAATGGAGCGTGTGTGTGTGTGTGTGTGTGCCGCCGGTGGCTTCCGCGCCCCGCCGGCTGCCGCCTCCTCCTCCTCCTCCTTCCGCACCCCCCCCCCTCCTCCTCCTCCTCCCTCCCGGATACTTAATGGGTTATAGGCGGGATGGAAATGCCACCGGGGGAGTGCTATTACACACACAGACAGACACACACACACGAACACACACACACACACACACAAGTCCTGGCTGAGGAGCGCACATACACTTTAAAGAGCAGCCAAAGGATTACGAAAAAGCTGGTAGCAACCAGATTGCATTTTTACATAAATACATTTCAGTAAATTGTATTTATTATAATAACCTGGATGTACCAACTGTGCAGAGTGGGCAGCAGTCCAAGGCCACAGCTGCACGCTTATTATCCATCCATCTATCCATCATCAATATCCCTTTTCCTTTGAGTGAGGCACAGAGGTAATATGACCCCAAACTCAAGTTGATTAAAGCTACAGTAGGCAGAATTTTTTTTTTTTTTTTAAAGGGACAATGTGTAGTATTTATGGGTTTATATAACCCAAAATCCACTTTTTTATACATATTATGTGCTCCTGCATTGTCTAGTCCAGGGGTCTGCAACCTGCGGCTCTTCAGCCACTCTGCAGTGGCTCCTTGTAGCTTTCGAGATCAAGGCGACAAATAAAATATGTTGCGCATCACATCCAACGTCGATGTAAAATGCAATATTAAGTACACGTTTGGATGTGTCCTGTTCATCTTTGGATCCGAAAAGATCCAAAGATGAACGACATACAATCCAAATATTTGCTTCATTTATTTCAAAATGGGTTCATTTTAATTTCTTTAATTTGCCACAAACAATGAAAAAATGGAAGAACCAGGTCTACGTCAATATGTGTTTTGTTTTTGCTCCACTTTATAAGAGGTTGTGTATAAACTGAACATGTTGTTGTTCTTAAATATCCTAAATGAAAGAGACTATTGCTATTGTAAATAGTATGTCTGTATAAAAAACCTTTATATGTGTTATTACCTTCATTTTATTTGGGTGAAGAGACGACAAAAATGGTTCTTTTCGCCCTAAAGGTTGCAGACCCCTGGTCTAGTCGCTGTATAATAGTTTTTGTTTCATTTTCGTAGTGTTTCAAAAAGTCATGTAAAAAAACATGGTCGCGGGCCGCGGTTGCATAGCCACTGTTAGCAGAGAGACGCCATGTTTCTACCGGAGCCTGTAAGGACAAACGCGAGAGAACAAATCAAGCGTCGCTTTTACTTGTAGCAGGAAGTCCCGCCTCCACTCTCTCCGCTTCGTTTGCTACGGCCGCGGTAGCTCCGCCCTCTCCCTCGCCTCACGAACCTCATCTGCTGACACGGAGAAAGACGACGAGGACGACATTTGACCGGCTGAGGACACCGTAGCGCTCAGGGAAGGGAGGGGGTGAGCAGAGGAGCAGTTCTTTGTTGTAAATTTCAGCCTCTCCTCTAGATGGCACTATAAACTACTTACTTCACCTTTAAAGCCATAGAGCTGAAATCTGTCCATCAAGGCTTTGACCAATCACAGCGCAGCTCAGGGAGAGCAGGCACTCTCATTGGCTGTTCTACTCTGCCCGTACATGTTCCTTAGGTTGAACGGTTGCTGCTCCAGTAATGGCAACGTCTGTGTACGCTACAAAGAAATTTAAAAAAAGGAAGGAGTTGAAGAACAAACAGGAGACGTTTTGAATGCGGCTGCTGACTGGTGCACATAATTTGATCAATACGAGGGTCGCTAGGGCAAAGGAATTTCCTCTGCCTTTGATCTGCGCTCTCCATTAATTTCCTATGGGAAATCTTTCAGCAGTTTTTCTTTCCTCGCCGTGGTTTGCTCTAAACACTTTGAAAAGCCTTAGCCCACCATTAACGTCAAAATCACACATTTTGTTTTCCTAAACCTGAGAGAACTAGGTTTGAACCATGAACCATTTTTTTATCTGAGAATGTTTAGTGTCCCAAACTCTCCTGAATAAATATGGATTAAATCAACTATCTCAAATAATCTAACATTTTCCCACATATACATACAGTAATAATCATTTGTTTAAGAAAAGATGACCTGCTCAAGACAATAAGTGGCTAACAGCATGAAAAGAAACCGCTTTTAATGGCAGTTTAATCAGATTGGAGATCATATTAAATACATGATGGGAAATACTGCTTTAATATGACCTTATTATAAATTTGATTTTGAAAATCTTGCAGAGGGAGCACTTAAGCAACACGCAGAGAACTCCCTGTTTGGATACCTCATTTATTACCTTATAAAGTAATAAAGCAGGCCTGTCCCACTCCACCCGTTTGTTTGTGATATTAGCTGTTGTCGCTGTTGTTCTCGCTGCTGCTGCTGTATCTCCAGCTTCCCTGCTGAACGCAGACACACCTGCTTCACACTTTTCAGTAACATGCAGTTGCACTGACGTCTACTAAATTTCCCATTCAAGCTGCCTGCTCCTATATAGTGCAGCAACCCTGTTCCCGTCTCCCTGCCTCCCTCCCTCCCTCCCTTGCACCACCAGCTTTTCCTCCACTTCCTCCTCACACTCTCACTCTTTGAAGCCTCGTGGGACGATGATGACACCCGCCGCAATCAGCGGATGCTTCGCTTCTGACGTGACGCACGATCGAGCAGCCCCTCAGAACTTATCCGGGTTCCATTGTATGCGCGCAGGCACTGTTGTGTCCTCCGACGAGAGGAAAAAGGCCTTTTTTCACGGGAGAATGGAGGGAAGTCAGTCAAGGTGGGGCCTTGACTGACAGCCCTGTTGAGAAAGCAAAGCCAGTTCCCGTTCCTATCTGATCTCTGCTCACTGGTGGTGCATATTCACTTTACTGACCTGCTTTCTTTCCCCCTAAATGGATCTCGAGTCTGCTAATCTTCCCAGAGGGTATAGAATTTGTGTTGGGGGAAGCTTTGCTTCCGAAGGTCGAGAGCACGTGGATGGAGTAGGACCACCGGGGAGTACATTTACTGACATACTGCAATTAAGAGCAATTTTGAGGTGCACATACTTGAATATTTAAAATTTTATGCTCCCTTATATCACTATTCTGGCACTTATAGTATAAAATGATACGTCTCACTACATTTATTTTATCGCTCCGGTTACAAGTTCGTTTGCAGGATTCAACAAATCAAATATGGACATTAAAATATATAGTATAAATGAGTGTTTAACCTTTCCAATATTATATAACCTAATCAGTTCCTTCTTAAGGGGGTTGCAATAGTTAACATCTGCTTATGTGTTTATGCATCAGCGATAATAATGAAATGTTGTTTTATAGGATTATACAGCACTGACATAGAGTATTCTGTTGCTTTTAAGACTTGGACGCAGATGCTTCTTCTTACCCTGTCACTTACAGCATTAAAATGTACTGAATTTTTACTGTATTTATGTGTATTTATTTCTATTTCAACCAGAATTATTTTTTTTGTAAAAGAATGACTAAATAACAATGCATTCATTTAAAGGTGAAGTAAGTAGTTTATAGTGCCATCTAGAGGAGAGGCTGAAATTTACAACAAAGAACTGCTCCTCTGCTCACCCCCTCCCTTCCCTGAGCGCTACGGCGTCCTCAGCCGGTCAAATGTCGTCCTCGTCGTCTTTCTCCGTGTCAGCAGATGAGGTTCGTGAGGTGAGGGAGAGGGCGGAGCTACCGCGGCCGTAGCAGACGAAGCGGAGAGAGTGGAGGCGGGACTTCCTGCTACAAGTAAAGAGACGCTTGATTTGTTCTCTCGCGTTTGTCCTTACAGGCTCCGGTAGAAACATGGCGTCTCGCTGCTAACAGTGGCTATGCAACCGCGGCCCGCGACCATGTTATTTTACATGACGCTACGAAAATGAAACAAAAACTATTATACAGCGACTAGACAATGCAGGAGCACATAATATGTATAAAAAAAGTGGATTTTGGGTCATATAAACCCATAAATACTACACATTGTCCCTTTAAGGTGTAATCGTCCAAAACGAGACCTCCAATTACGAAAAAGCACACGTTAACGTATTTGTTGTGTAGAGACCGATTCTATCTCACATGTGAGTTGTAGTATATGTTATAAATATCACTGACATAATTTACCTGTAAGTGAGAATTTTCGAAGTATTGTTGTCGTAAAATTTTGACTTGGAAAAGTGTTCAACATGAGGTAGGGTATAGCGAGAGAGAGAGAGCCAGAGATGGGGGAGTGATGGGGGGAGGAGATAGAGAGAGAGAGCGAGAGAAGGAGAGAAACTCACACAGCTGGTTTTGCCACATTATCGCAATTCTTGCACGACAAGTATTTTTTAACGGTGATTCATCGACGAGTATCTGGAACAATGTGTCCACAAATGCCCATAGATGTCGCTTCCTGGGACTCGAGTATCGCTCAGGCCCTCATTGTTGTGTCAGAGGAGGCTAATTTCTATTTCTATGGACGATGTATTAGTTCAACACTCTAATAAATGAAATGAAATAAATGAGGTTCCTCGTGTTGCATTTCACTCTGTGAAATAAAGTTTCAATAAAGTTGCACCTGCACCAACAACTACACCACTTTCAAAGTCACTTAAAGGGACACTGCGTAGTATTTATGGGTTTATATAACCCAAAATCCACTTTTTTATACATATTATGTGCTCCTGCATTGTCTAGTCCAGGGGTCTGCAACCTGCGGCCCTAGAGCCTCATGTGGCTCTTCAGCCTCTCTGTAGCGGCTCCTTCTAGCGTTGAAGCAAAAACTATTCATGTTTTTCCACACTTTTTTTTGTCAAGATAAAGGTGTAAATAAAAACGTTTTGATGTTTTATTCATCACATCCAGTTGAAAAACCTCCCCCGAAAGCTAATAAAATACTATAAAAAAATAGTTTTATTCGTCGTTTTTCTACACTTTAAAGGTTGGGTATCAACTTGCGACAAACTGTGGTTCTTTAAATAGAGTATATATGTGTAAAAAATGTGATTTTATCTTCATTTTTAGGATCCAATAGGTTTTGCAGCTCCAGATTAATTTTATTTGGGCCAAAAATGGCTCTTTTCATTCTAAAGGTTGCAGACCCCTGGTCTAGTCGCTATATAATAGTTTTTGTTTAATTTTCGTAGTGTTTCAAAAAGTCATGTAAAATAACATGGTCGAGGGCCGCGGTTGCATAGCCACTGTTAGCAGAGAGACGCCATGTTTCTACCGGAGCCTGTAAGGACAAACGCGAGAGAACAAATCAAGCGTCTCTTTACTTGTAGCAGGAAGTCCCGCCTCCACTCTCTCCGCTTCGTCTGCTACGGCCGCGGTAGCTCCGCCCTCTCCCTCGCCTCACGAACCTCATCTGCTGACACGGAGAAAGACGACGAGGACGACATTTGACCGGCTGCGGACGTCATAGCGCTCAGGGAAGGGAGGGGGTGAGCAGAGGAGCAGTTCTTTGTTGTAAATTTCAGCCTCTCCTCTAGATGGCACTATAAACTACTTACTTCACCGTTAAATCACCTTTCCTTCCTACATCTGGCTCTCTGATGCTTGGTTTGAACATCAGCAGGTTGTCTGCCTGTATGTCTTAAAGTGCTGAGTCTATATGTGTTTGCATTAACAGATATTTGTACCCAATAAATTGATGAATATTGCATAAAAACATCTTTCTATGTGATATGTGGATACATTCTGGTCAATCAGTCAGACCCGTTTGTCTCTAGCAGAGCATATATACATGGCTGATTTATCTTTGTTGACAGTAACAGTGGAAAACATGATCATAGAGTTTCAGTCTTACCAGAAGTGTTTACCAAAGCTCACATTTCAAACCGAGCACTGCACCAGTGCATGTACAGCAGCATGTGCACATGTCGTGCCAAGGCTATTTCTGACGCAGACACTGTGTGGGAGTCCCCCTGTTTACCAGCGGCAATAGATAGGGGAGTCGGGGGAATCTACTTTATTACATCACTGCCGGAAACTGGCTGGTGCAACAGTTTGGTTTTAAATGTAATCTGAAAAGCTCGACAGTACGGCAAATGCTTTAGAATGAAGTTACCTCAGAGGGGCAGTAACTGGGCCACTAATATTTCTGTAGAGACTTCTGGAGTGCATGTGGTACTCGGTAAAGAATGGACTTGTGGTTCTGTGACATTTTTATTTCCCATTTTATCAATGTAATTGTGTTTTTCTACTTTTCTATACCACTAATCCCTTCGCAGTCACTGAGAACTGCCACGTGACCGGCGGCGGAACTTGGATCCACTGGATCAAGTAGTTAAAACTAGCTCCAATTATAGCAAAAAATACTGCTTAAGCTATTCTTCATATTTGTTTGTTCTTGGTGTTTTATGGCAGTTGGCATCCGTAGTGTTGCTTTACAGTCTTTATCTCTTTTTTTTTTCGCCTCTTCTTAAAACACCATGAAAGCCAACAGCTATAAAACACCACCACCACTAAAAGGACGATAGATAAAAGGATAAAAGAAGGATTCCGGATGAAGATGAAAGGTTATTCCAGAATCATGAATAAGGCAGTAATGCAACGACACTGATGGCAACTGCTGTCATTCCACTTCAACGTTTCATTTAGGGGGGATTTTTGGGCTCTTTTTAATGCATATCTTACAGCGATAGTAACGCCAAAAGAAGAGGTAATGCGGTTTTAACAAGTGGTTTGTGAGAATCCAATGAAACGGCAGCTTTATCTCCTCAGGTATTGTTTACTGTTGTTCTGTAAAAACAGAGCTTGAGCAGGTCCTGACCCAGCCCAGGCACATGAGGATCGATGTTATAACTCTGCTTGTGTTTAGGTTTTATGACATTATTCGTGTGGTGCGTCTTTCATCTGAATGACAAGCAATACTATCAGACCTGACTGAGGGAGTAGAGCATTGGTTCTCAAAGTGCGGCCCGTGGGCCAATGGCGGCCCGCAGAAACATTTCTGGCGGCCCCGCAATGAATTACAGTTGATAGTTTTAATCCAGGAGCTACTAAGCTTGTTAAATGTTTATTGGACATTACTGGATACAGACCAATAACGGCATATAAGTAATTTTTGTCAAATTTTGGATCAAAATTCTTTTAGAATTTGTTTTTCAAATTTGGGACGGCATGTCATTTTTGTCAAATTTTGGACCAAATTTTTTTTTTTCAAATTTGGGACGACATAGTATTGTACAACGTTTTTGTCAAATTTTGGACCGAAATTTTTTTTGAAAAAAAATTGTCAAATTTTGGACCGACATTTTTTTTGAAAAAAAAATGTCAAATTTGGGACGACATAGTATTGTACGTTTTTGTCAAATTTTGGACAAAAATTAAAAAAAAAAAAAGTGTCACATTTTGGACGACGTAGTATATTATGTTCGGTTTGTCAAATTTTGGACGCCATAGTTATTACAAATGGGATTTCTTTCAGTTGTTTTGTTTTTTTTTTCCTTTGGCGGCCCTCAGTCCAATGTTGGGTTCCTAAATTGGCCCTCAGGTATCAAAACTTTGAGAACCCCTGGAGTAGAGGGTTGAGGGCAACACGTGTTTAAAGCTGGAAGTAACAGGTTTTTTGAACAGAATAATTCAGTTCTGTAACTTTTTGTCCGTGCTTTTTGGTTTTATCAGTCACACAAAAACCTGTTCGCAGGGGTTTTGGTCCGTCTGATCACTTTTCTGCGTTCGGCGTGGGAATGTCTCCGCGTGAAACGAGATCTAAACACCACCGTGCTGAGAGCTGATAGGCTTGATCAGCATTTTTGTGAACTCACTTGATAATGTTTGTATTCAATACAAGGAACGGTTATTTAAAAGTAACGTACTACAGCTTTAACTTTGTGACAGTAGTCTCTTGCAAGTTATCTTCCTTTTTTCCCCGAAGTTATTCTGTGGTTTAATCGATTCATTGTATTTGATGACAAAAGTTATTCCCCTCAGTTTCCTCAGTCACTTCACTCTCTGGTGCCAGAACTGGCTCGACCACATGTTGCCTATGATTTCTGTAAATGACTGATATGCCATTGGTCCCACATTGCTTTGTCCCGCCTCTGAAACGCGTCTGATTGGCTTCACGGGGAGCTGAGCAGTGGGCTGATGTGACTTCTGCAATGAATATTCATAATTCATTGTGTTTGTGGTTCATCGCGTTTCGTATCTGTGTCTGTCTTGACTGGCTCATGAGAACAGAATGTGGGTGATGTGGTAATGTTTTAGCTTTACGGGGAAAACAGATCACAGTTGTGGAGCAATTAGAAAATACGTTTTGGGATGAGACATGTGCTTAACTGCGCACAATAAATAAGTTGTTCTTGGGTTTTTGACTACAGAATTTTTACTGTATTGTTATTGGGACAATACCAACTGTCAAGTTAAGCCACTCCTCTTCTAAAACATGTGCCAACCCAACCCCCCCCCCCCCTCCTCTCTCTCTCTTGTACAGGGTGCCATTTTAGGTCATTTGGGTCCGGTTACATTACAGCTGCAGTTGGAAAACCTGACAAACAGGTCTTCGTGGGGACCCGCCTAAAAAAACACGAAACCAAAGCATCGGGATTATAAAAAGGCGCACCACCGCACCCGTCAAGTCAGAAAACGGAAAAGGGCATTAACAGGCAACACAGGACAGCCTAAGAATCACCGGTGCAGCTTGTCTGATTCACTGGAAAGCAAACACCCACTGGAGTCATCTCTTTAAGCCGATAACACGGAACTTCTATTTCACATCTGTTGTTGAGCCGAACGGGGAAAAAAAATCGCCAAGATGATGATGATGCAGCTGACGGAAACGCACAACCAGAAGAACTCCCTCTTCACCGCCATGAACCGCTTCGTCGGCGCCGTGAACAACATGGACCAGACCGTCATGGTGCCCAGCCTGCTGCGGGACGTCCCGCTGGACGAGGACAGCGAGATGATGAGCACCATGGGGTCGGGCGAGGACGAGGGGGACATGTACGGCTACTACCAGCTGCTCAAGTCCATCCGCAGCGACATGGAGTGGGGCGTCCGCTGCGCCTCCGCCGACGAGAGGCGCAAGGAGAGCATGAAGATCACCCGCATGAACTCGTCCGCGTCCACCTCGTCTTCTTCTTCCTCCTCTTCCTCCTCATCCTCCTCATCCTCCGCATCATCGACGTCGTCATTCGACGAAGACGACGAAGAGGACGGAGATCTGCAGAAGCTGTTCCAGTACCACCTGACCGGACTGCAGGACGTGCTCTCTAAGCTCACGCACCAGGCCGTTTCTCTCACCAAGCGCTACAAGCAGGAGATTGGCATCGGCGGATGGGGCCACTAAAGTTCTCTTTTTCGCGAACCGAAAATGAACTTAACTGACTTTTCAATAGGCCTCAATGCTGCTGTATCTGTGACTACTGGACAAACATTGAAGGGTGGCAGTTTATTTCTTTTTTTCCCTCTGTTTACCAATAAGTGTAAACTGTACAGCTGTATTTACTATGTCATCCAATTTTGGATCCAATTTTGGCCCAAAAATGTGAGATGGCATATATGTCATTTTTGTCAAGTTTTGGACCGAAATTTTTGTTGAAAAAAAAAATGTCAAATTTGGGATGGCATATATGTCATTTTTGTCAAATTTTGGACCGAAATTTTTTTGGGGAAAAAAATGTCAAATTTGGGACGGCATATATGTCATTTTTGTCAAATTTTGGACCAAATTTTTTTTTTGAATTTTTTTTTTCGAATTTGGGACGACATAGTATTGTACAAAGTTTTTGTCAAATTTCGGACCGAAATTTTTTTGGGAAAAAAATTTGTCAAATTTGGGACGACATAGTATTGTACAAAATTTTTGTCAAATTTTGGACCGAAATTTTTTTTGAAAAAAATTTGTCAAATTTGGGACGACATAGTATTGTACAAACATAGAAGGGTGGCAGTTTATTTCTTTTTTTCCCCCACGGGCCCACATGGTGTTGGTCTGACCCGCTTTAATGACTGTAGATGCGTTGATCCTGAAGAAAGCATGTGTGTCACACACTCAACACACCACCATCCTCTCTATGTTTTTGCACTCCAGAGTGTGGACACGCCATGCGTCCGGTCCCTGTGATACGCAGATGAAACGTATTTAAGCCTTTATTTAATGTGTAATTTATTACCTTGTATGTTATGTGAGAGCCAGGTGTTATTTCAATGTTGGAGGACTGTTTGAACTGCAGGACCTGTCATGTGAACCGCCCCCTCTGAGGGGGGATACTAACAAAAGACTCAGCCTCCTCCTCTCCAGTGATGCTGATGATGTTAGTGGGTTCAGATACACGTTGTCTCTGTGTGTGTGTGAGACCAGTGCTCCTTCAAACTTAACACGTCTGTTTCTTTAAAAATTGTGCTTTGCATGGAAGGAGGCACAACGCTCAAGCTGCTGCTGCTGCTGCCTATGATCTCCCAGTATCCCACATGGTCAATGAACTGGAATCGACAGATAATTCATCCGCATAGAGGATTATGATTTCCATGAGATGCATTGTTGTTATTGTCGTTCGTGTGTTGTCACGGTGGAATTATGTCCCATCTGTCAACATTTGCAAATACTTTTTGTATGCACCTTCTGCAGAAATTTTTGTACTGATGAAATAAAACTTTTATTTAAATGTACTCACCTGTGGTGTATGGATTTTTTTTCCAAAGAATTCAAAACATTTGAACAAACAGATCATTTTAATAACATCAAGTAGTAAAACAGTTGACCAAAGCAGTTATAGAACCAAACACATACCAAAGTTTGCCAAAAAAAAAAATAGTTTTATAAACTATTACACATCTTTGTGTTTATTTATTGTCGACATGATTACATAACATGCAAAAATGTGAGTTTTACACATTCAGTTTCAGTTTTTCTGATTCGAACAAACTGCAATAAAAAACTTTATCTTTATCTTACTACTTGTTGTGCAATGCCACAAACAATTAAACAAACCAATAAAGAAACACGGGGAAAAACAACATTCTTAATGGAAGTAAAACAATAATAAGAGTAACTCTTCTCTTTCTTCAGGACCATAGAAGTTTAATAATAGAGAGAACAGTCATATCGCATCTGTTGCTGAAAAAAATGATGTGCAAGTCAGAGATTTTGGATAGGACCTGCTGCTTTTACAGAATAACCTGACAAAATGTCAGATGAAACAGAAAAACATCAGAGAGAAACACCATAGTCTGCATTTCTGCTTGGAAATGTGCCTCAGCTTTGAAAACAGGTGATGCAATGATCTCATGTGCAGAGACAGAAGGTAAACACTTGCTGATAAAAGCCAATCTCAACTGTTGCCCCCCCTCCCCCTGTCAAGTGGATGCTGCTCGAGAGTTCTATTGTTATTTTAATATTTATTTACCATTGTGCTGGCGGAGTGCCTCAAAAAGTTTATTAAAAAAACATTGTTTACTTAGGTTGAATGAAGTTAAGTGTGTGTGTGTGTGCGCGTGCATGCGTGTGTGTGTGGAGAGAATTACCTGTAGGTTTAGGAATGTTGCCTTTGACAACACCTTGAACCACTTGAGCTTCCAAACTAAAGGCAAGGCACCAGGAATGACTGTGGTACTGTTTGTTTGTTTTGAATGTCTAGACCATTGGTTCTCAAAGTGCGTCCCGCGGGCTAATGGCGGCCCGCAGAAACATTTCTGGCGGCCCGCAATGAATTACAGTTGATAGTTTTAATCCAGGAGCTACTAAGATTGTTAAATGTTTATTGGACATTACTGGATACAGACCAATAAGTGTAAACTGTACAACTGTATTTACTATGTCATCAAATTTTGGATGACATAGTGACAAAGTATAGTATGACGTTTTTGTCAAATTTTGGCATTTAAATTTTTTCCCAAAAATGTGGGACGGCATATATGTCATTTTTTTCAAAATTTTGGACCAACATTTTTTTTGAAAAAAATGTCAAATTTGGGACGGCATATGTCATTTTTGTCAAATTCAAATTCTTTTTTTTGCAAATTTGGGACAACATAGTATTGTACAACGTTTTTGTCAAATTTTGGACCGAATTTTTTTTTGAAAAAAAATTGTCAAATTTGGGACGACATTATTGTACGTTTTTGTCAAATTTTAGACCAAAAACTGTTTTCCCCCCAAAATTTTAACATTTTGAACGACACATTTTTGTCAAATTTTGGACCGAAAAAAAAAAAAAAAAAAAGTCACATTTTGGACGACGTAGTATAGTATGTCGTATAGTATAGTATGTATCTCACAAGTGTTTTACAAACCCACACACTGCTTGTCGATCTGCCAAAATACACAATTTCTGATAAATGCAGCTAAAGTGTATACTATAAAAAACATATAAAGATAATATAAAATAATCCTTGACAATATTTAATTTGAACGGAAATGTAACTAACTCTGTGCATACTAGTTGAGAACCTACTGTTAAGAATAACTGAAGTCGAACGCTGGCTCTTCAGTTGGATGTGGAATCCACAGCCAAATGTGATTTGTCCCACAGCGAGCGCCGTAGAAACAGGAAGTACAAGAAGCTACAGTGAAACATAAACACAGGAGAATTTTAATATTCCCCCATAAAAAAAATCACATTGGGTCAAAATTGGGAGTGTAAATACTATGTCAGCGACTAACGACTCACGCTGCGTACTTTTTAACACACATTCAGAGGACTATCGATGCGTAAGTAGCGTACGTTTCTGTGCACTCTGCTTTAGCTGTGTGGCTAATTAGCCTGTTAGCGTTTGCTTCAGGGCTTTACTAGAATCGATTATTACTAACTGTGCGTTATTATTTATTCTTCGTTCATTGATTTAGCGATACTCGAATGTCTGACATTAGCGCGGACCCCTGTGTCAAACTATACCGCTGTTAATGAACAGGGAACATTGCTAACTAGGTAAATGTCATGCCTTTGCCTGATGAACGGTACATAACGTACTGTTTCTTGAGACGCTGCAGTTTGCACGTAGTTACTGACAGCAGGTTTATATTTGCATGACCGCATTTACAGGCTTCAGGTTATGTAACATTTTTAGATCGAAAGATAACAGAAGAATGGTGCAGTGTTGTTGTTTAGCCAAGTGTTCTGCTGATTCTCTGATTCTGAACACACTGATCTAACCCGCTATTCATTCGAGTTTTGTATTACACACCGCATGAAAATGGCAGACAAAACATTATTTTGTGCATGTTTTGTACATGCATACATTTTCTGTTCCCCATGCGTCTCTAAATCATAGAAACCTATGCCATTGCTGCTCATTTTCCCACGTCTTTGTCTTGACATCGACAGTAAAATCCTAATCAAGGCGATCAAACGTTAACTTAGGACAATACTCTATTGTCAGAGCTAACTAGGTCAGTTAGAGCTTTATTGGCTGCCAAGGGGAACTTTTCTTTCTAGTTTGCAGTACAAAATCCTTTATTAATAATAATTAAATAGAAATTAAACACAATAAACAAGGACATGGGACAACAAAGACAAACACAGACGCAGCAGATTTGTCACACGAGGAGGGCACCTCATCTCAAAACTATTAAAAAACAAACATGAAAATATTTAAGAAACTATTTGACATAAAGTGCCTTAAGTTTTATCAATCATGGAACTCCATACTGGGAAAATAATAATTAATGATCCTACTAAGAAGTTTCCAGGGAAATAATCCACTCAGCCATTCAGACCTTTTCACTCTGACACATGTGATTCCTTTAATCATTTACCTTTTTCTACTCTTTTTGAGTATTGCTCTGAAATCAGTCTTACGTTGGCTATGGCTTCTTACAAAACATGTCGTGTGTCAGGTTCTAGCCTTGTAAAAAAGCAGCGGCTAATCTGCATTTCATTCTATTCAGCTGTCATTTAACAGCAACCTGTTATGCAGTGTGTTAAAATGGGTCAAATGCATGTGGCGGTTGCATTCATGAACACTGTCAGAGAGGTTCTGGTGTTACTTCATTTTTTACATTTCTGCTGCTTGAGCGCACTACATTCTTTTTTGTTACACTAGCTTTTACTGCAAATGTGCTGTCATGCAAATATAAAAAGTCATGTTTGAGCAAAAAGGACGTCTGTTCAGCCCTGTAATTTGTTTTGCCTTTGTGATTACAGTGCAGTTTTATGACAGAACGTAGAAGTAGTGCCACAACTAAAACAAAAATTTTACACATTAAAGATCGTCGATGTTAGCATCACCGCTGTTTTGTTGCTTAAATCATGAGTTGTTTTTGATTCACAGGTGGTGATTTTAACAGTAAAACGAGCCACAGGCACGTTCTCCTTAGTCGGATGGTAAATATTTCTTTCTCAAACACATTTGACTTTAGTCTTTGACTTCTGTTTCACATCAGAGAAAAGTATTTAAATACTAGTCAACTGAATCATATTTACAATTCAGTTTGATTTCAGTGTATAGTATAAGAAAAATCTAACATTTGCCCCAATTCTGTGCTTCGGCTTCTTGTTTTATTGGCCACACTTTGCAAGAAATTGTTGTCCATTGAAGTAAAACTATGTCAATGTTTTTTTTTTTAGACATAATTGGCGCAGTGTTGCTTAAGATTTGTATTTAAACAGTTGTTTTCTCATGAAACTAAGCCATCCTCTTCAGAGTTTATCAAACCTTATTAAACTATAATATTACTAACTATCAAAACTATAATGATAGTACGAACTATAACTATAATAACTATCATTAAATAGAAACGTAAACACAGTGTGTCATGTATAACTCAAGACATTGTTGTCTTTCTTTTCCCTCCTTAGTCTTTTCATGCTGTTTGTCATCTGGCTGCTCCGCAGATATCAATCGTTGGCTCAGGTATATTTATGCTCTACAATGTACACACCACACTTGATTTCTGTTTGTCTTTGCTTTGTTGTCACAGGAAATATCTTCACTTAGCAACAGTAACACTATTGCTACTATAATTGAAACAGATTTGAATGCATAGATTAAGGTTTTGACTCATGATTGTGGTCTTACAGACATTACTGTCAGACTTTGCTTTTTCCTCCCCAAAATATTTGCATCATAAATTAGCTTGAGTTCACTGATATAAAAAAAAAAAATACATTTGTTGGATGATATTTTCATCACATTATATTTTTTCTTTCCCTTGTTCTAAAATAATTATTATGACCTCATATCGTGGTTGTGGTTTGAATGCGCAGCTCTTTCGTTTTGAAGCCAGTCCAGCAGGTCTGTCAGGTTTATTCTCACAATCTGCAGTAAAAGACAGCCCAACACGGAGCCCTGACCAAGCCTATTACCTTCGGTCTCGGCTGCATGCAGTGGCCTCACCTTCTTTTTTTTTTCTCTACTTCCTCCTTCTCTTACACCCACATAAACCTCTCCTTACCCTCGGCTCCACAAAAAGGTTATCTGTCAGTGAATATTCTTTAGTCCTCTCTGGTTTCCCTGTGCTCTTCCTCTCTTTTGTCTCCTCCTCCTCCTCCCTCTGCTCGTTCTCTCTGGCCTTGGCAGGGTCACTGCTGGACATAACTTGATGTATGGCTGTGTTAGTGTGTGCTCTCAGCTGTTTACCACAGCCACTTTAATAGGCAGTCAGTCAGGTTAAGACTGACAGCTAACATTCATAGCAACGCCTCCTTAAAGTAGATTATTAATTAAAAACAAACAAACAAGTTATAATTTGATTTATAATTTGTTATTTTCTGTAACGGGATGGTTCCGGTTTTTGCTGCACTGGGAATTGGCTTGAGCCTTAAATGGTCGTTCTCACTAAAAACATAAATCCTTTGTTTGGACGTTGCCTTGGAAGAAGCAGTTAACATAATATTATTAAGATATTGTAGACATAAGCAGACATGTTTTTTCATGGTGTCCCTGTTGGCAACCATGTTTTCAGTGAGAACAAGTGTCCATGCCTCAAGCTGGTTACTGGCGCAGGGGGACACTTGGTACCATCAGTCAGTAACCTGTCAGTATCTCACACAAACACACCTCAGGAAACCTGACCCAAACGTCAAGTTAATATAAATACAGTGAGAGATAGGTAGACTGTTTCACGTTGTTCTCTCATTTTCCCTGTACAGAAGATGATCCTCAGCCTGACCGTAGCTGCTTTTTTCGACAGTGTAGCGTACGTCATGGTGAGTTTCTCCTGTCCGTTTCACTGAACACGCACTTTTTTTGGAGGTTTGTGGGGAAAGTTTCACTGTGCTGTTCTCCCTTTCTTCCCCAGGGGGAGTCGCATCCAGAGGGATCGCTCTGTGACTTTCAGGCCTGGTGGCTAACTTACTTCGGTAAGAAATTTTATTTTTTTATTTTTCACTGGCAGACTTTACACAACAGAGATGAGTAAGCCAGCAAAGACATCTGCTGAAGAGCTCATATATCACAGTCGGTTCATTTTTTTTTTGGATTGAGAACAAAAACTGCCCTGACACTGATTGTTCCAGCTCATAATATCTTTCATCCAGACCTTTTGGGAAATGCAAAGTGTGTAATTGTTTCCAGTTTAGCTCAATTCAATTTCATTTATAAAGTGCCACATCAAGGGAGGAAACCCTTCTTTCTTTCTTTCTTTCTTTCTTTTTGCAAAGTATTTGTTGAGACTGTTGTTGGTAAAAATGCAAATGCTAAGATGTAAGATGTGTTAAAAAGAAACCACTCAGTACACCTGTAAACCAGCTGTGTATCTTAAGATCTCTCACGCTGTTGTGTAAAAGTGTTGAAAAGGTTCAAGTATTTCTCTTACGGGTCAGTGTGTGTAAAAGCCAAACTTTCTCGATTGCATTTATTTTGCCAACTCAGCCTCTGTGTCCTATACGTTCTTAAAGTAAAAGCTATTGATTTTTGCCTGTCATTTGGATTTACTGCGCAGTAACCGTCCGAGCCTGCAGTTAAACTTGCTCCTCATTTAGGAGAATTCACACGCCCTCATTAATAATACCACACCCTTAACAATGGTGTAACACTTGGAAGCCAAACAAACACTGCGCTGTGCACTTATTGGCCCATCGCAGCCATTCAGGCCAGATGCCTGAGTGTTTCATTACCTGTATGAGGAGAGGATTTTCCTCCAATGACAATACAGAACTACAGCATTTCATTTAGGTTAATCATGGTGGTTTATCGATGCTTAATCTTGGTTTTATTTCCGTTGCTGGCACCTACTCTAATTACAGCTCTGTTAGCTTTAATTAGCACCAGGATTCTTAGTTAGAACTGGTTGCAAATACGACTCTCCACCAAGCTTGTTTTCCCTCTTTTTTTTCTGTCGTACACATGCACAAAAACACACCCAGACGGGTAGAGGGTAATGGGCAGTGAGTTACTGCTGCAGGGTTTGTGCGTGTCACCTCAGTTTATCATGAGGATCCTAACACTGAGGACAAACGGCTGTACATAAACACTGACTGAACAGGCACTTTGTTCTGTTGCGAAGCATCAGGTCAGTGCGGTGCCGCTTTTAACTTGGGCCGATAAAATTTTATGAAATGTGTTTGAAACGGAGGAAGACGGTGGAGGCAGGACAGGTGGTGTTTTCGAACGCAAAGCAAAAAGCTTTGGCTGCCGCCTGGTTATATAAGACAGCTTCACTATCACAGCGACAGTGATTTATTGTGATCGTGACGTAGACGGGCCGGCCTCCGTCTTTCTCAGTCACAGCAAGCCCTTCCTTAAGATTAGCCGAGAGTGTAAGAAGAGTGTGTGTGCTTTGTACATTTGTGTGTGAATGTGTGGTGGGTGTGTTGTGTGAAACCGAGTATGTGGCTCGGAGAATCCATCATTGTGGCGACCGGCCCTGCCTGTCCTGTCAACTGAAACTTGAGCACACACACGCACACACACAAAGGACTAAGACTGAATGCGAGGGCAGAAACAGCAAAGAGAGCTCTTTCTAGAATCTCTTCCTTGTCTCTGTAAAATACATTCATTTTTTTTCCCCTCTGCTGACTGCACCATCCTCTCCCTCTCTTCACTTCTTTTCTTCTCAGCGTCTTTCCACTGTGGGATCTAGTCCACTCACTTTGCCTCTGCACCTTCGCCGCCTCCTCTTCTCCTTCTTTTTCTCGCCCCCTCACTCGTGTTATCTGCCTCTGCTTTTCCACAGTTCATCATTATCTCTCTCTGAGCTCCCCCTCTCATCCATCACCCTAAGCCACAGGTTTCCTTCATATTACTGCAGAATGGGCCTTCATTTATCAAAAATTGGGACACACACACACACACACACACACTGCACTATTCACGTTTGGACGCACACTTGCAGGTGCACACTGTGTGGCGGGGGGACAGTGTTGTAATTTGACCTTGTTGTTTTTCTGTGTGTGTGTCGGCAGACTGGAGTGCCTTGGCCTGGGTTTGCCTCATCACTTTGAATCTGTATTTCAACCTGGTCCGAGAAATAAGCACCAACAGATATGAGATGTGAGTAGGACGCGTAAAAAATTCCAGGTGACGTTTACTTCCACCATCAAGTGATTTGCTCACAAAACGGAACTACTACCAATTTGTTCTTTCAATTCATCAATCTGTTCGACATTTACATCTATAAGTGATGTGTTTTGTGCACTTATAAGTCACTAACCTGCATGTGGGTTCCCCTTTGAATGTATATGTTCTGAATGTATTGTTTTTGTGGCCACTTTCGCCCACGTGTGTTTATTAGTGTGCATGTGTTTGGTTTGCGAGAGCATGTGTCTCCCTGCAGAGAATTGACAGCCCCCTCCTCCTTTTACCATCCTCCTCCTCCTCCTCTTCTGTTCCAGCCAGCCGACGCTCTAATTGAAAAGGGAGTGGGTTTCAGCCTTTCAGCGTGTGTGTCTGTGTGTGTGCGCACCCATCTTCACGCTTTGCGGCGCTATGTTTTTGTCGTTCAAACTCCCATGAGCACTCTCCACGGAGCAAGTGTGAATTTGCTTGTGTCGGTGTGAGCTATTTTCTCATTTTTCATGCCTAGCACCGAGTTTTGTGACACAAACACGCAGTTCCAAAAAAAGCACTCTGTGGTTTAAAAAAAAAAAAGGCAGCTTTATCACATTTGCAGTGCCACTGTTAGCTAAAGCCTCGTTCACACAAAAATTAGCACGTCTACTTGAGGTTGTTGTACCCAAGTGAACCTGCTAAAAAAAAAAAAGGCGATTAACACCATTCTCATTGCCAGTGGTTGCTCTGACCTGTGGTTTTTTATTGGGTTTTTTTTTCACCCTACATCATCTGTGCGTGAAATGTGATATCGCAAATGCAGTGGAATCAAAATGAGTTGTAGGCAGCAGAAAACAACAACAACAACATAATGGAGCTCACTGGCATTTGTACAATTTTGTGTCTTTTACTTCAGGCCCTCATTCAAACTCAACAGTGAGCAAAATATTTTAAGTTGCGAATAAAATAGAATAAGATGGAATAAAAAATGATGAGCCCTGTCTCAATTTTTAAAAAGTCTAGTATGCTAAAAACATTGTTGCTAACAGCCGGAAGATGAATGTTTATCTTACCGTTGTGCTAGAGGTTATGCCAACATTTGCATCAATGGCAAAAATGAAGCCGTTGTACAAGAAAATTCTACATATTTCCATCATGAAAGAACCTTTGTAAACCTAGCGTTACTTTTTTTTTTTTTTTGACTTGTGGGAATGGGGTATATGTCAAGCTGATTGTTCCTGCCTGTATCCCCCACCCCCATCTCACGGGGTATCCCTGCAGTGATTAGCAATAAGCCAGAGGATATAACAGTGCTATAACTCAGAAGACGACGGCTTTATGTTTGCAGAGAAGGGGGCAGGCTAGGAGGCCAAAATCAGCTCTCTACAGAGGCTTACATGCTGCACACCTACTGTAAGACCTCAGAGAGTCATGTGGGAGGAAGATATGTCTGTATTTTAGTGGCTGGTGACACATAATGTGAAGGGAGAAAAAAAAACTCATCGCACTTAATAGGTTAGAGCGTAGCGGAGACAAGGCATCAGGGGGGCTGTCATGTTTTGACTGCACATAGATAAGCTGTATGTGTTTCGGCACGCGGGTGTGTGTGTGTATGGCTTTGCATGCATGCAAAATTACCCCTCAGCCCGGGAACACACACACTTGTGCACACACACACACACTTGCACAGTGACGGCACATAGTGATGGTTTATGAATGAACAAATAGCCAGAGGAGATGAGAACGGAGACTGAATGATCCAAGAGTGATTGAAGTGAAGGCAAGAGGAAGGTGTGTGTGTGTGTGTGTGTGTGTGTGCGCATGTGTGGGTTTGACGGTCATATACAGGCAAACTGAATCTGCTGCACGCTGAGGCCACAGAGATAGCGGTTATGCTGAAGATGGAGGGTAAAAAGAAGAAGCGGTGTGAGAAATGAGATTGAGCCTCCGGAGAGATTTCTGTATGAGCTTGCTTGCACGTGTGTGTGTGTGTGTGTGTCTGCACGTGTGGGTGTGTGTGTGCAGGTGTGTGAGCTGTCCTGCTGTGCCTCATTAGGCCCATGGTGCGCTGCAGCATCTGACCTCCAAGTCTCCCTCTCAAAGCTGTGCACGCTCGCGCGCGTCTACTTGTGTGTGCGCGTGTGCATGTTCGTGTGTGCATCTACAAGTCTGCAAGCCCTCGGCATCGATTTCCTGACAATCCCTCCTCCCTGCTCCAGTCGTCATGCCATGAACTGGAAGCACTGATTTCAACATTTATATCCCTCCTCCCACTACCATAGCCCCCCCCCCCTCTCTCTCTCTCTGTGTCTCTCTCTCATTTCTCAGTTGCTTGATTGCTTCCTCTTTTTGAGTGCTTCCAGTCCACCATTTCCTTTTTCTGCCTTTCTTCCCTCCCTCTCTTTCCCACCCAGTATTTTGTCCTACTTAAACCACCAGGCATCGCTCTTCCTCCACCGCCTCCCACATATTCGCCCCGCTGTCCATCAGATGGGGGGAGCAGAGAGGGGGCGAGGAGTGGGTACATGTTGCGTGCCCACTGAAATACAGAGAGAAAGTGTGTGTGTGTGTGTTTCTGCGCGTGTGGCGCGCAACTCGAGAGGGATTTAGTGCGTCTCAGCTGCGTTGCCACCGCTCGATTGACCGCACTTGGAAAAGTCAGGGCAGGACTTCCACTCTATTGACCAGGCGACACTCTGCGCTCTATAAAGTATCGACATACACACTGGTGCCCAAGACACTGGAGCACACACCTCATCTGTCAGCCTTAAAAATACACACATAACACGTCATCTTGTCGGAATTTTTCAAACTTCCTCGATGGCATTTCTGATCTTTTTATTTTTGTGTGATGGCAGATATGAGCTTCCCTGGATTTCCTAAACTGTAATCAATAAAAACACTGAGAAATCCATACATGCACATTTTCTGATACAATTTCCCAAGGCCGATCCACACATTTATCAGCCACCGAGTAAGGATCTGCATCCTGTTTGCAGTCCAGATGCAGACGTCTTCTCTGCAAACCGTCTCTTCTGTAACACTGAGGGTAATTATTGCTCATATTACCATGAGTAAATGGCAGTGTGGCTGTATAGGCGTTTGTCTACACCTGAAAAATGAGCCCGATGCGCTTGCCAACAGAGGGATGAACTGAAGAAGAAAATAATTGATTTAGTCATAGGGCATTTTTCTCTGGGGCAGAGCTCCCTGGTCTCTGGGCTAATAATGAAATAAATTTCTGTCTTTTATCAGGTTGTACCATCTGATGGCATGGGGGGTGCCTCTGGTCATGGCCTCTTTACCACTGCTGAAGGGTTACTATGGCCCCGCGGGAGTGTGGTGGTGAGTACAGCCAACCGTTCAGCTAGAGCATCATTTTTTTTTTTTGTCAGCCAGAGACGGCGACATTTTTTCTTGTAAATGTCTTTTCTTTGAAAGAAGGCCACAGCTCTGGCCTCATTCCAGCTCCAGACTGCCACGGCTTTGTACCTCATATGGGTTTATTTGATAAAAATTGGCAATTATCAGCACATCCTTGAACACTAAAAAACGCCCCCTCTCACTCTCCGGTTCCTCGTGGTGAACAAGAAAGGCATTATTTGTTTGGAGGGCAGTTAAGGGGGTGAGGAAAAGGGGAAGAGGCCAAGGAGAAGAGGCGGTGGAATGAGAATTGGGACAGAGTCTTAATCTCTAGGCTCGCCTCTCTCTTTCCACTCTCGGCTTATTAATAGCTGCAGCTGCATAGCTTTTCCCCTCGGCAGTCACACAAGTCTCTCTTGCGATCGCACTCTCCCTTTCCATTGTAACTCTCTCATCGCTCTCTCTTTCTTGTTTTCTCTCTCTCTCTCTGTTTCTCTTCCTTTCCCCCCAGCTGGATCACAGACGATCACGTAGCCTGGAGATTTGGGATGTAAGTAGACCCTTTCAGCGCTGCCATCAAAGCCACCCCCACTTGGGGAGAGGTGGGAGAGAGGGAGGGTGTGTGGGGGGGGGGGGGGGGAGTCTCTGCAGGGAAATGTGAAGGGTTGCATGTCAGGGGAGCCTGCAGGGGTTTTTCCCCCCTCTTGGTCTAAGGCCAAGATGTGTGCGTGCGTGCATGTGGATGTGACTATCTGCCTCTGCCTTGTCAGATTTAGGGCAGTTGCTACACTGTGTATTTAAGTGTTTAGGACGGCTATGAGGGATTATGTCTGTCTACAGCTTTCTGCAACTGGCCCTAGTCTGCAAGGGCTCTGCCAATCCCCCAGCACAGACACTTAAACACACACGGACGTTGATGTACGCGTGCCCACTCGCACGCGCGCGCACACACACGCACACAGCAGTACGTTGCTACGAGCCAAGGTAATCGTGTTGCTGCTCACAGCATCAGCAGGGAATCAATCTTTCTAAACAAATCAGCGCACATGCATACGCTCAGAGACAGACTCGCATGAAGAACAACACATAGCTATCAGCTGTGCTAAACGAGCCTGTGTCTCTTTTATCAGTGCTCCCCGGCTCTCTAGTTTTCCATGCTGTCATGGCCCAGGGGGACGAGCTGCTCACAGGATCAGGGAATCTTCATTAGCTCTAATTACATCAAACCAGACAAGAGATTAGAGGCCAAGGCAGCACCCGTCAAGGAAAAAAAAACACACACACTCCAAACCGCACATACGCACACCCCCTGCTGACGGCTCACTGGGAGCAGCGCAGGAGGCCAGAGGTTGTATTAAAGGTGAAAAGTGGAAAAGGTGGGAGGAGAGACATACGGGGCGTAGTTAGAGAGATGGGGAATTACTCATCACCGAGAGGGGAAGCGGCACACTGGCACGGGAAGGAGAGGAGACTCGGAGAAATAAATTGCCCTCGTCTCTGCCCACGCACCGTAGTGTGTCTTCATCAGAGTTCAGCGAAGCGCGCAGACAGGACAGAGGAGGCGGGGAAGGCTCCGGAGGGGGAGGAGGAGGATGAGGAGGAGGAGGGGGAGGAGGGGGAGGGTGTGAAACGGGATGAAAGAGGAAGGAGAATGAAAAGCAGAGGACGGCGCTGTGTGACGGAGGTGGAGACCTTCAGGGGTTGAGTCAGCAGTTGGAAACACTTGGGCATAGCTGAGTCACCACTCTTAGAGGTCCCCCATCACTACGCGTCTTTGTTTGCCCTAGAGTTAGAGACAAAGAAGACACACATTTTTGTAGTTTTGCCTCCGTCCACCACCGCAAAGAATTTGAAATTAAACAATCGAGATGTGAGTAAGGCGGTGGACTCTTTATTTTGATGTGATTGAAGAAAAAATGGCATTAATCTTTGAGAAATTATAAGCATTTGTATATGTTATTGTCCATCTTCAGGCGCTCAGAAATAATTGGACAATAGACTTAAAAGCAGTTTCATGGCCAGTTGCGGTTGTATGGCCTGTTACCTCTTACTATTCTTTTTCAGAAAAACACCATTCATCGATCCTGAGCTAAATCAACTTGTGTCAGAGTGGGGTGTTCCTAACACCAAAACAACTGCGTTTTAAAAGCATGTACTATTTAGATGAATAGATGTACTTTACTGATCCCAAAAGTGATACATTCTTTAAAAAGTATAAGAAAAATACTTCTCTACCCAAAAGCCTTAGGAGTGATGAAAATCATGTCAGAGTTACATTACGTTTACTGCAAAACAACCACAATCGCTTTTTTAACGTACCGTAAAACTCCAGGGTAGAATGTAGACCAAACATAAGAAAGGGGTAAAAAATTAGCGTGTCCACCAAGGTGTCATGTTTCCATTGCTGCAGATCAGTGCTGGAGATGACAAATACCTGTGAATCCTGCAGAGTTAATTTGCCAATTCCACCCTTTCCTGTGAAAAAACAGGAGACCGCAGTTCTGAGATATTTTTATATCAACACCGTGTTAAAGTTATAGTTTAGACCCACTTAAAATATTACTGGAGAGAAACTATTTTCAGTAATTTCATAATTCTTTACACTCCACACATGTCATTTTTTTCTCAGCTTCCATTTTCTAACAAACAGTGTATGGAGACAAAAAATGCTGAATTTGCTTTACGGGATCTTTAATGTCGTGTATAATAACGGATGTGTTTCACAGACGCAGCACAGCTGTGTTACCCAGGTCATGGAAGAAGAGCCTGGTTTTTTTATGTTTTCAGAAGCATTTAACTCGTCTTTTACCCGAGATAACTTTCACTCCACTCCGTGTGTGTGTGTGCGTTTGTGCTCGCACAAGGTACAGAACTTTACAGGAGGAAAGGAGAGAAATGATGAAGACACACGATAAAAGCACACACTGACCTGAGATAAGACGAGCGTTGGCCCAAATGAAAAGATGAGGAAACACTGAGCCCTTTATTAACGATAATAATAATAATAATTATTATAATTATAATTATAATGATTTGAAAATTAAGAAGCGGAGCGTTGTACATTGTTCACTGTGGAGGCCCAAGGCCTGGCACTCGCAGTGGTTGACTAAATGTCAGGTGGTCGTTTGCGTGTGTGTCATGCATTTTGATTTGCGGTGACGATAGATTTCCGATATATATTGTTAGCATGCACCATATATGCTCACTTGGTTCACATTTGTCTTTGGGTGTTAAGGCCACATTATACTTCTCCAACTGCGTAATGCGTTATCCGTCTGCGTCACCCAGGGACCACTCGAGCCTTTATACTTCTGCGTCGTGGTGACGGACACACGCTGCGATTTCCCGCCCGATCAGTAGGGGTCGCTGCGCAAGGTTGTTGTGCTTTTGGCTACAGTGAGCAATGGTGTCCGAGGGAGAAAGAGAGAGAAAGACTGTTGTTGTTGAAACAGTGGCCGTTTCTCACTTTTCTGTGTGACGGAACGCAGTGTTAAGATAATTTGAGGCGAGAAATTGGCCATTTAGAGTCTAAACATGTGCTGTGTGTGTTAAGATATGACGTATTTATAGTTTGGCAGCGACGTTGTCGGCGGGGATCAGCTCCGCCCTCTGTGGACGCTCGGTGCTCACTGTGAGCCAGCACAGAGAAGCTTAGCTCGGCCTGTCCTGAGGCCTCTTGCCGTCCCCGTTGTCCCTTGACGGAGTGACGGACACTTAAAAAGTGACACTTAAAAAATATTCCGTGCAGCCGGAGACGACGCAGAGACTCTACAACAGGTTCTGCGTCGACGCAGAGGACTCTGCGTAGCCTACGCAGAGCACTTTACGCAGGAGTATAAATTGGGCTTTAGAAGGGTTCACGTTCTCCTACCTCTCTTCCTTCTAACTTTGACTTCTGTGCATCTGATTAGACACACCCTGCTCTCTCTGTCTCACGCTCTCTCCCATTTGGGTGCGAGTGGTTGAACAGGTAGATCGTGATCTTTCACTCAACGGAAGGATTTTGTGGGTCAGAGTTGCAGTTGAGCACTAACCCGCATGGTTGGCTCCATACGCGCACTCTCATCTCCCACCGAGCACTTCAATTAAGGCTTCTTTCATCCCAGCCTCATTCTTCACTTCAGAGCAGTACCAGAGGGAAGGCCAGGCCAAGGCAGGGGAGATTGAATCTGTGCACATCGGCGATGATCTTTTCTCTCTGCCAGTTTCAGGCTTTCCCACCTTTTGCTCGCTGTTGTACTTTCCTCAAGCTCTCAGACGCTCCTCCTGTATTTATCCCTCTTTCTGCACCTTTTTCCTGCTATTCCTTTCATTCTCGCCATGACCTTATCCCTCGCCCCATCTTTTAATCACCCAGCACCTCTTTCTTATTTCTGCTCTTTCTGGTCCTGACCCACAATCTGCCATCATTCATCCACCTTTCCATCCTCACCTCTATTCTTGTCTTCACGTTTATCATCCTCTGCCCACTCTGAATTCTTTCTCTCTGCCTTGATTTTATTCTCCCTCGCTCTCCCTCTGTCTAATTCGCTCCCTCCCTCTTGCTCTGTCTCCGGGTAGTGCTCAGCTGTAGAGCACAGCGGACTCTAATGGCAGATCATTATCATGCTAATTAGAGCACTTTGTAGCTGCCGCCCGTCATTCTCTCCTCCGCGCAGCCCCTCCATGCTATTGTTAAAAAGGCCACCCCCTCCCTTCCCCTGCCCCTTAGCCGCCAGCCACCCCCCTCCACCCCCACCACCCCCCACCCCCATCTCTCCATCATTAACAGGACGTGCGCCAGCGTAATTGGATGCTGTTTATTCCGGAGATCAGGTTATTAAATCACATTAAGGTGACGCTCGCGCAGGTCTCCCCTGAAACGTTTTCATCATTGTCCCATGCCATTATTGAACCCATGTGGACGCGCACATGCACATGCACATGCACATGCACATGCACATGCACATGCACATGCACATGCACATGCACATGCACATGCACATGCACATGCACATGCACATGCACATGCACATGCACATGCACATGCACATGCACATGCACATGCACATGCACATGCACGCGCACATGCACGCGCGCACACGTTCAAAGACGGTAGTCTTAGTTTATTGATATTCTCAGTAGGCCGTTGCAGCAGCCATTGCCTGTTTCCTGCTGTGAAATAGGCACGTACCACGTATCTCAGATTCCCCTAGCAATAAAGCGGTTAATTTGATAATACTAAGTTTCTTGTGACCCGCAAGCTTGGACGACAAGTGTGTGTAGTCAGTTAAATTAGGCCAAAGACCTAATATTTTCCCATTAGATGCTGCTAATGGATGTAGATATAGGAAAAGGACTTTTGAGGCTTAGTTTTGAGAATCTACTCCGAAACCAGTTTCCATTTTAAACTATGTGCATCCCTGTGTTTATGGGTTAAAACAGACCACGTGGCAGCCAATTGTGATGTAAGAATCTGAACTCCTGCTTTGAAGCATCAATATTGGTGATTTGACTGATGCCATGTTGAGGTTTTTGCAACCTGAAAATCACAGACGTCAAGACACCAACTGGACGATACCAGCTGCCCAGTGCCCATATGCCATGCCTTATTATTTATTTTCCCTCTAACTGGGAAAAATTCACATTAGCCAAGGTAATTGGCATTCCTATATCTCACCCCCTGGTGGCTACTGTGGAAGGCTACGTCTAAGTGTTATATGGTCTATAATACAGACTCAGACTTTTGTTTATCATGTCAGTCTTTTTTTCCCATTTGCGTAAGTGTGCCTGAAACGTTGGCGTATATACTAAACACAGGAAACACACTTAACCATAAATAGTCAGAAAAATGCCCCAGATTAATATTCATTGACCCGAATGGACGGAAATCAGTGACAGAATGTGGCTCTAAATGCTGTAAATGCAGAAGACCTGCTAAGTCAGTGAATGACTCGAGGGGTTAGACATTGTAAGAGTGTTGTTTGTCTATTTGTATTTGTATGTACAGTAATCGCCACGTTGTAGAAGCTATTTATGTACACACTACAGCATTCTTCACAATAAAAAAAACGTTTATAATATGGGAATGAAATTAAACTGAAAACATGAAAATATCGTCAGAAGCACAACATAATTAATTGGAGAAAAAAATCACTTGATTTTCTCACACCACACATGCATTTCTTAATTACAGCATTTATTTCAAAATGTATTTTTCATTTGCATTTATTTATTTATTTGGGTGTGTATGAGCGGTGCATGTTTCAGGAAGTATCAGTCAACCAGGTAATAGTTTAAACCATTGGTTCTCAAAGTGTGGCCCGCAATGAATTACGGTTGATAGTTTTAATCCAGGAGCTACTAAGCTTGTTCAATGTTTATTGGACATTACTGTATACAGAGCAATAAGTATAAACTGTAGAACTGCAATCTGGTCATTACAATTATTACTATTTATTAAAATAAATCAATTATTATTAATGGGATTTCTTTCTGTTTTTTTTCCATTGGCGGCCCTCAGTCCAATGTTGGGTTCCTAAATTGGCCCTCAGGTATCAAAACTTTGAGAACCCCTGGTTTAAGCACCCGTCTCGTCCTTGTATGCAAATAAAACCTAGTTTTGTAATTATTCCTGCTTTTTTTTTAAGCAGGAATAATTACATTTATTTTTACACAGTGGTGTCATTTTAAACAGTTTCTGGTTATTCTTTCTTCTGCCATCGGAGTCACAACTTCTCCTCTCCCATAAATGTGCATACGCATGAGTGAGAGTTTCCGTCAAGTCAATGTTTTTTATAAATCCCAAACGTTGAATAGAAAGTGGCGTATGCCTGCCTTCTTTTGTGCGTACGCAGGTTTTATAAATGGGCCTTTAATTACCCCCAATGTTCCTTGTCTGCACAATCCACGATGCTGTTCCCCTAGGTGCATTTGATGCCAGGTGCTCGGAGGATTTGGGTGTTGCACAGCACGAATCCAAGTGTTTCCGAGTTACAGAGGTAGAACAGAGAAGCGTTGGGCCAGGAATTTGTCTATCAGACTGAGACAAAGGGCTGTTTCATGATTGCAGGGAGAGGCTGAAACTCCTCTGAGGTTACATCACCTCCCAAACGGTTGCATAACACAAGGCCGTCGTCCCGTTTCCCTCGCTCGTCTTGCTGTCTTTCATCCGCTCAGAAATACCTGACACATTACTCTGCCCCCTGCGCCTCTTGTCCTTGTCAACCCTTCATCCCACAGGAATGCTATGCATTGCAGGTATTGAAGCTGTCCAGGCATTAGCTTTTGTTCTCACTCTACCGCTCACCTGCACTCACTGAAACAATGTGCAGTCGGATCTGTTTTGTGCCGTTTAAATACTGTACATACTGTACTTCTGCCGCCATACACTCCCTCTCGCCTATACATCAACATACCTAAATTAGCAGTTTAGTTCACTGCACAAGTGGGCAATTTGACTTTTCTAAAGGATTAGAAAATTCTGAAAACAGGGCAACATGTTATTTTAATAGAGTAAATATGAATTTAAGAGTCATACCAGAACAAGCTTTTTTTTCCAGGTCTACAACAAATCAGATCTAACAACAATCTTACTCTGGTTACCATCCTGCAGGGGGAATCTTATTAAATGAGTTTCTGTGATCTAATCTCTTTATAAGGCCATGATATCAAAACATTGGACACACCGGGGCAGGCTATAACATACTATTGTGGCATAAATACTGTTAGGATATATTAACACCATATTTGTGAGATAGAAAATGAAATTTCATCCTGTGTGTGTGTGTTTTTTTTTACTGTTTGCAATTGATGTTTTAATGCATTATCTAGATTTTGAGGTCAAGTCTACTCCAAATGTTGTGTTGCTCTTCCTGAAACAGAACTCACAAAAGCCCAAAATAAAAGAAAAAATAACCACAGGAATCATTTTATAACAAATTCTTCCTCCCCTGTTGTGTGTGTGTGTTCTTTGCAGATGGTATGTTCCTCTGTTCAGCCTCATCTTCCTGATGATCTGCTGCTATGCTAGGATCATCTGTGTGGCCAACGCGAGGGTGAGTGATTCTCATGTGTCAGGTCAGCAGGAGTAGCATGACGCACCGGCAATTAGGCCTAATCCAAATGCATTGCGACCTTTGTGAAAATTGACATTCGTGAAAGATAGGACAGAATTGCCAGTTGCCTTTTCCTTTAGATCCGGGAGAGAAATGAATTTCATGAAAATATAAGGCAGAAAAATTCTCCAAAAGATTGAGTGTCATATATTCTTTTAAGAGTTAGATCCAGGTCTAGTTTTGAAATAAAAACAAAACTTTATGTTAATTAACTGATACCATAAAGTAAAATGACCTGTGGAGATCCTTACACATCCGTGTGTACTAATATACATTAATGCCAGAACAGTGTTGTACTGTTTACAAACCATCATTCAAATGTTTATTACATAACTTGTGTTTTTTTATGTCTATTCTTCGAGATAACGATTAGATTGTGATGATCAAAATTCTCCTGTTGCTGAGATCATGGTGACATGGCAACAAACCCCACAATAGTCAAGTGCTGTTGGCCTCTAAATAGTTTAGCCAAGTTGAGGAGCAGACAAAGTTTAATGCAACCTAAGTGAGTCAAAGATGAACCAGGAAGTCAAGTTGTAACTTTGTTGTTTGTTCAAGTTCCTTTCACAAACCTAGGGATTTGTCTGATCGTCCATTTACTTATTATTGGACTTACATCTCCAACTTAAAGTTTGTAGAAGAATAGATTTATATAGACAAAACTATTAAAGTAAGAGTCAAGGTACAAGAAGATGATGATTTTCACTATTTTAAAATGTGTCAACCAAAGTACGCAATCCACTGATTAATCAATCAAAACACATAGTTGCTCACTCTGTGCTAGCTTGTAGTTGTGTTTGTGGTGTTGAGGTAAGGGTGCAGTACAAGCCCAGAGGCAGCATTCCATAAATGTCCCATAGCTGCCATTCCCCGAGTCTGACGGCACCACACAATGTGGCCTTAGTGCCACTGGAGGGGGTACTGGCAGGCTTGTGTTTACAACAATGTGTGTGTGTGTGTGTGTGTGTGTGTGCGTGCGTGGATTTCTACATACACAGAATTGTAGAATTGTACGCTCTGTGTTTTGTCCTCAGAGTTAGAGACGGCTCAGTGAAACTGATTTTGCAGATAGCTGTCTGCAGACGGGCAACGTCAAAGACGGACAGCAGGTAGCTGAAAAAGGAAAAAGAAAAGAGGCTACACAGCTCTTTATCATGATAAAAAGAAAGAATGAATGAATGAATGCTGCTGGGTTTCTCTTTGCATCTCATAATTCATTCAGCGCACAGTATTCTGTTTTATCCCCCTCTTCCTCTCCTCTTTCTCTTTGTATCTCTGTTTTCCACCTTTCTCATTTTCACTCTCCTCCTCTTTTCTTTTCTAAGTCCATTTATCTCTCTGCTTGTCCCCGTCTCTGTCCCCCTCTCATTTCCCCCTTTTCCACAACTTCTCTTTTCTGCCTCCGTGTGTCTCCCATCCCCCCCCCCCCCTCTCCGCCTTCACTCTGCCGTTTTGCTTTCTCTATCATATTTATGAAGAGCTCAAGCCTTATCTCTTTTTCAGCTGCAGGCTGTCTCACTTGAAAGAGTTTCAAAAGCTTTGAAAGCAGGGTAGGTGGCGATGCAACGAGGAAAAGGATAAGAAGAGGAGGTTGAGTGAAGAGAGGTGGGATGTTAGCTGGACAGAGAAGTTTCTCCACTTTCCAGAGTTAGATAGGAGAGGGACAGGGGGAGTCTCTAATAGCATGGTAATTAGCTTACCAAGTAAGTTTACATGCGTGGAGTCTGAAGCCCAATTTATAGTCCTGCGTAAAGTGCTCTACGTAGCTTACGGATACCCCTCTATGTCGCCGGAGAGCCTCTACGTCGTCTTCGGCTGCACAAAATATTTTTTAAGTGTCCGTCACTCCGTCAAGGGACAACAGAGACGTTTGAGGCTGCGATTGGTCCTCAGGACAGGCCGAGATAACGCTGCTCTGTGCCGGCCACTGTGCGCACAAAGCGTCCACAGAGGCGGAGCTGATCACCGCTGACAAACTATAAATACGTCATATCTTAATTACCCACACCACATGTTAAGACTCTAAATGGCTAATTTCTCGCCTCAAATGATCTTAAAACTGCGTTCCGGGACAGAAAAACATTTGTTTCAGGTGAGAAACGGCCATTGTTTCAATGTTATACCGGTGCTGCAACAACAACGTCTCAGACGCCATTGCTCACTGAAGCACGGCAACCTTGCGTATCGACCCCTACTGATCGGGCGGGAAATTGCAGTGCGTATCCGGCGCCACGACGGAGAACTATGAAGGCTCGAGTGGTCTCCGTGGTTGCGCAGTCAGATAGCGCATTAGAGAGAAGTATAATTTGGCTTTACTAACTAGTGAGGTTTGAAAGCTAATTAGTTATGATGAGGGTGGACAGAGAGGAGAGTGTTTGCAGGTGTGATTCCCTCATTCACTCCTAAAAGCCTCACGCCCCAAACACTTAACTGGTGCAATTGCTTGCTTTTCTGTGTCACTGCTTAAGAAAAAAGATTACAACAAAAGATTGGTACACACACACACACCAGAGACCTGGTCAACGCCTAATGATATTGGCACTTATCATCACTGTGTGTTGACTTCGATGGGTAGTGGCGTTCCGCTGTGAAGCAAACTGGCTGCTCCTAATAAGTTTGATCTAACGCCCAAATGGCTGTGACCGTCTTTTCTTTTCTTGCACTGCATGAACACACCATAGTCACATATAGGTTTACCATCACAGTCACATCAGCACAGGGAAACCATGGCAACGCTGAGTTAATAAATAGCAGAACAAAAGAAGTGCGAGTGTGTATCCTTCACACTGCCTTTTGTGGGTGTGTGTGTGTGTGTGTGTGCTGTGCGTGACGCTTACATGGGGCCTCCAGAGATTTGTCTGTGATGTCTTAGGTTACAAAAACCTTCTAGATTTCGTGCTGTCCCACCATTACAAATCCCAGTCGTGAGAATATGTGTGTGTTTGTTTGTTGACATTTTCACGGCATTCCCCTGAGAGAGGAGTCAGAGGAAGAGCGAAAAGTATTCCCACGTTCTCTCTAGAGATTTCACATGTGCCATGATTGTTCCACTCCCCCCCCCCTCCTTTTTTTCATTCACACTTGCAAACAATTTTCTCCCCCTTTCTCTCTGCCCGCTGCGTCTCCTTTTTTTTCTCCTGAAATATTGTGTGCACTTTCGCTGATCCGTATCCCTCCTCTGTGACATGCTGGGAGCGCCTGTGCAGGGATTATTCCATAATTGATTAATCTGTCTGTCATTTTCTCGATTAATCAATTAGTTGTGTGGTCCATAAAATGTTAAAAACAGCTTGAAAGCTGTCGATTGGTGTTTCAGCAAAATTTCAAAATAATGATGTTCTGTCCACAAACCCCCAAATTATTTAGTTTAAATGAATTATTTGTTACGTGGAGCAAAGAAACAAGGAAATGTTCACATTTAACAAGCTGAATTTTTTTTCAAAGAGCTTGTTTTAATTATTTTAAATAACCACTATTAATTTAGTAATCTGTTAATAATTGATGAATCATTGCAGCCCTTCTTCTGTCTACCTCTGCAGTAAAGTCTTCCAATTTTGCAAGGATGAGGGAGAACGTGGAAACCAACATATTTGTTCCATCTTATCACTCTATGCACCTGTGTTTAAATCGAGGGCTAGTCTAGTAACGAATACCAAAATGACCGTTGTTGTTTTCTGCAGTTTTTGTTTGTTTTTGCAAAGAGTAACTGCCCTGACCTTTTCTCTCCATTGTGTGTCCTTTTTTTGCGCAGTTGCAGTCATGGTTGGGAACCTTCAACCCAGAGAGGGAGAGACGAAAGGTAATGGCCTGTGTGATCATCACATTCCTCAACACTCGCACACACACATGCACGTACACACAGGCGTGAGGATTAGAGTGTGTGCAGGATTAGCATTTGCGGTCACGCTGTGTAGGTGTCAAACCCAACAGGGGAGAAATTTGCCCTCTTGACTCTCTTCATGTGAGTGTGCGTGAACGTGTCTATAAATATGGGCATGCATTTATGCATGTCTTCCTGACTTTACCGAATTAGAAGCGAGAAGAGGGAAAAGATTAATTACAAGACTGACACCTTTAAACAGAGCTCCGACTATGCTACCATTAAGAAAATCCCTTATTTCATCACTTTGCTTGTTTACACTGAACAGAACAGAGCCGACATTGTTCTTTCCCAATGTGTGAAGTTTAAGGCCACATTATACTTCTCCGACTGCGTATGCGTTATCCGTCTGCGTCACCACGGAGACGACTCCGATTGCGCTGTAATTTCCCGCCCGATTAGTAGGGTCGCTGCGCAAGGTTGCTGTGCTTCTGGCTACAGCGAGCAATGGCGTCCGAGAGAGAAAGAGAGAGAAAGACTGTTGTTGTTGAAACAGTGGCCGTTTCTCACTTTTCTGTGTCACGGAACGCAGTTTTAAGATAATTTGAGGCGAGAAATTGGCCATTTAGAGTCTAAACATGTGCTGTGTGTGTTAAGATATGACGTATTTATAGTTTGGCAGCGGCGTTGTCGGCGGAGGTGAGCTCCGCCTCTGTGGACGCTCGGGTGCGCACGGTGAGCCGGCACAGAGCAGCGTTAGCTCGGCCTGTCCTGAGGACCAATCGCAGCTCTTGTCGTCTCTGTTTTCCCTTGACGGAGTGACGGACACTTAAAAAATATTTTGTGCAGTCGGAGACGACGCAGAGTCTCTTCAACAGGCTCTACGTCGACGCAGAGTCTCTGCGTAACCTACGTAGAGCACTTTACGCAGGAGTATAAATTGGGCTTTAGTTTGAATGCAGGTCTTTGGGAATCAGATGTGTAATGTATGTGTAGAACAGCAGGGTCTATGGCTGCCTTGACAGGCTGTCAGGTAAAGACATTGATTCAGCTCTATGACTACTGTCATTTCATGTTATTTCTGGAACACCACTGCCCCCTATTCTGTTTTTTTTTTTTTTGTACACAAATACAAGGCAGAGTAAAAGTGAGGCATTACCAACTTGAACAGGCTATATCAAAGACAAAGGGGCTGGGTTGACAAACACATTATGTGTCATATAAATGATTTGCTGCTACAATTTTCCGAAATGTAATTGGTGCAAAATTGCATGGTACTCCAAGCTCTGCACATCAATGGAGATGCAAAGTTTATGTCATAAAATTGTCAATAACTTGAAGATGAATTTTGATGCACCCTCAATGTTCACATTAAGCATGACACAATCATAAGGATTAGAAAAAACTGCTTCATGTGATGAAACAACAAAAATAATTTTACCTAACGAGTGCAGTGCCCGTAGGAAGTATGTATTCTAGCTGAAGAAGATTTTTCAGTTATGGTAATGCATGATAAGGAACGTAAAGGCTAGCATAATACAAACACTGTGCAACCTCATTAGGTACAATGCAAATGTTTTCATTTTTGATTAGCATTACCGTAGCTAGCTATTTGCTAATCGGAAATTATTTATTATTAAGTATTTATGGGTTTATACAACGCAAAATCCACTTTTTTATACATATTATGTGCTCCTGCATTGTCTAGTCGCTGTATAATAGTTTTTGTTTCATTTTCGAAACAAGACGACTTTCGTAGAAAGACGACGAGGACGACATTTGACCGGCTGCGGATACCGTATCGCTCAGGGAAGGGAGGGGGTGAGCAGAGGAGCAGTTCTTTGTTGTAAATTTCAGCCTCTCCTCTAGATGGCACTATAAACTACTTACTTCACCTTTAAAACACCTTTCAGCAGAGACGGTCTTGAAATGTAAGCAGTTATTTCTGTATTTCTTTAATGTTATGTCTCCTCACTTTTTTCAGTTCTTCACTGCTGACCAGCTGTAAACAAAAATCCTACAGCATCATTAAAACATAAACTAGTTTTGTTTGCCTCATGTGCATCTGGGGCTCTGGAGGGAACACTTGGAAGTCTGATAAAATAGCATTACAGCGTTACATTCACGGTTGAACAAAAATATCTAATTGGTTGCATTCTTTTGCATTTTGTAGCCCCTTTGAATGGATTTCTGGTTAAATGCTGGTTTTTTAAAGTATTTCCTATTTGAGATAGTTTGAAAGCTTCTTGCTAAGTTATATCAGCTCTGCTTATGGCTGCAGACATTGAAGTGTCCTCCAGCGAGACACTGAACCCTTGCCTGCTCTCACATCAAGCATTGCTATGGAGACGCCAACTCATTAAAATTGATCATGGCGTCTTTCCGCAAAGGTTGTAAGCTACAGCAGCACGACTCCTGAAAAGTTAAACATCTGACGGCGGCGGCAAATCGCCTCACTGTCCTGCTTTTTAGTGTCAGCCTCCTCCCTCTGCTCCGCTTCGCTCCACCCTGCAGGGTGAGGTGTGGAGGCCAGGTTAGGGTTAGGGTTATGTAGATGCTGCCCCTAAGTGGCAGATGTAATCACTGCACACTGAACTGGTGTAACCCTGAACAATGTCAGTCGTGGTTGCAACACACACACACACACACACACACACACACACGCACACCATTCATGTGGGCTAATTGCTATGTGTAGCACAGAGTGTAAATAAGTCGGGAGCCGTTTTTGATCTCACTCTCCCTTTCCTCGTATTTTTCATATTATCTCCTCCCCAGGCGCTCCTCTCGCTTCCATCTGTTTGTCTCTTAGCCTTTCACTTCACACACTTTTCTTCCCCTTTTTTTCTTCTCTCTTCCTCTCCCTCCCTCCCTCTGTCGCTCGCGCTCGCACTCTTGTTCTTATACTCAGCATGAATAAAGCAGCGAGCCAGGTTCATGGACATGAATATTTAGGGGAGTTTATGCACGCGCTGTGATGCTTTAAAACAACAACAGCCTCCCTGATTGTGCCTGCCAAGTCAGCGAGTGCTGATTTGTGTGTGCGCGTGTTTGTGTTTGTGTGTGTGTGTGTTTGTGTGTGTGTGAAAGCGAGAAAAAGTGATTCCTGCTGGACCTCTGGCTGTGGTAATTTCCGTTCACTCTGTCAAATCTCCCTCCTCCTGCGCCTCACATGTTCTCTGTTACTGTGTCAAAAACACATTCATGCACACATGCACACGCCTCATGTTTCGTGCCGACACTTGTCGTTTCCTTCGTTCGACGTTCTTGATCTTTTTTTTTTTTTTTTTCCCTCTCGCTTTTCTCTCTTTGACTCGCACACGCACACCCCATCCCCCCACCACCACCACCCCGTCTATCTGTGTGTGTCTGGCCCGGGTGATGACGTATCATATCATAACTTGTGTTGACAGTTATCGGGGGGGGGGGGCCATCAGTCACATGGTTGTGACACATCTGTGGCGTCTTGAACGATTTGTTTGTGGTCATGCGTGAGCACACACACTTACTGCGCATCACAAGACCTTGTAGCGGCACAGGTTGATTAGATATGTATATTTGAATTGGGTGTTTAAGGCATGCACACTCTCTCTCTCACACACACACACACTAGCCAATAACCCTTACTGCCAAACCCCCGAAATAAAAAACAATTTTCTCAACCAAAACCCTAAAACCAAACCCTAACCTAACATCAAACAGCCCTTTTTTGTGTGGACTGGTCAAAGTGTCCTCACAATGATGGTTTTAAACTAAATTTCCCCCACGCTATCATAGGATGACATGTACACACACACACACACATTTGCACAACTGCACACACAGCAGCTCAGTCCCGTCGGGTAGCAACAAAGCTGGCTGAGCAAACAGCGAGCTGCTTGTTCGTTATCTTCCCAGGGTGTTTGTTTACTGAGCCACACAAGCTTTGCCTTGACTCACAATGTGATGTGTCTGCTTATACAGTAGATGTGTGTGTGTGTGTTTGTGTGTGTTGTTTTTTTTTTTTTTACCTACACAACATTCTGTCTTGTTGAGCATCACATCTACACTCGTGTGTCCTCATTTGATTTTTTCTATCTATGTCACCGACGTCCCGAAGAACCAAAGCTGGTGGAGGACAGTGTAAAAACACGTATAGCTCGGCTAGATCATATGTTACCTTCTTTTTTTTGGGATGGACTCTGCAGCTACAAGCTGATGAACAGATGAGTACTTCTCCTCTGTTTCCTTTTGGGCTTTGGGATTAAAAAAAACTACTAATGTGGCAATCAATCTGTAAGTATTATACTGTTTTAAAATGAACGTCACAAATTGTCCAATAAGTATCATTTGAATCACCATTGTGTCTTCTTTAGTGGTGGAGTCACATTAGTTGATGTGGAATTCTAGAATTATTCTCTGTGTACTTGGCTTAAAATTTTAAATTAATTGTCAAAACAAAAATAAATACAATTATTTTATTTAACAATAATTTAATTGTTATGTAGATGATTTTAATGAGGAGAATATCCAGTGGCAAACATCTGTCCATCCAGCTATCCTTTCATCTTTTGCCTTGTTCTGCTTAGACTTTGACGGTTGTTGGGGTAACTCTTTTTTTCAAATAGAAAAAAACATTTCACTTTTTAAAACAAACTTCATCATTTTTTACCTTGATCCAAAATCCTTTTCAAAGGTGCTTTAATGTGACATTTATCGGGCAAAACTGATGTTGTTGTTGTTGTTGTTTATAGAGTAGATTTTCAGTGAGATGAGGGCGAAGCTATCAAGGGTGAGTCCAGGTGTTTGTGGATGAGATGGGTCGCTCCCCGTTACCATTTGTAATCTAGCATGCGTCATTAATGTTGGGCCCGCTGTGCCCGCGGCAAATAATTACGGTTTCATTCCCCTCTGCTTCCAGAGCTGCGCAGAGGCCTCTGACACGGGAGGACTGTAATTAAAAACACGAGACTCTTCCTCCTCCTCCTCCTCCTCCTCCTCCTCCTCCACTATTCCACATCCTGTCTCTTGCAAACTGAAATTCTTTACATGCCTGCCTCTACACCTCACCTAAATTTTGTCAGCGATTCCATGGCGCCGCGCATACTTTTGAACCCAATTTCTGGAAACATTTCATTCCCCCACAAAAACACACCCACGGATCTCTGTCTTTGGCCATTGCAGCTTCAGACTTCAGACTTTTCCCCCTGTGTTGACCACAACGTGGTTCTCCCAATACACACAAAATTAAAACCCAGACACTTGAGACAGATCCAGTAGGTAGAGGTTGATATGGTCATAGATGGCAGACCTTCCCATAATAATTGACACACATGCTGTGTTTTCTCCTTGTTTGTACAGTACAGTTCAGCTAACCATGGTGTGTTTTGATACAGTAAACCCTGATCTGGCGTGTATTTCCACCATGAGAGTGTGTAGGCCAGATTAGCTGGGCCAGCTACATAAATTCATGACATTACACCTTGTCGTCATCCATGGATTACTGCTCCAAACTGATATTATTTGCTGAAAAAGAAACCCAAAATGTCCTTCTCGCACTTGTAGTTTTCCCTTTCCCTACCTTTTGCAGCTAGACCCTTGGTTCTCAAAGTGCGGCCCGGGGGCCAATGGCGGCCCGCAGAAACATTTCTGGCGGCCCCGCAATGAATTACAGTTGATAGTTTTAATCCAGGAGCGACTAAGCTTGTTAAATGTTTATTGGACATTACTGGATACAGACCAATAAGTGTAAACAAAAATACTGGGTATTTACCTGGTTTCTATATGGTGAATTTTAGTGTATTATTGGGTTATAAGCTGGTAATAAGCAGGTAGCTACAGCCCCCAATTACTAGCTATTTACCCAGTAAATATATGGTAACAGAAATGTGTTACTTGGTATTAACCTGTAATTAGAAGGTAAGAACAATGGCCAAAATACTGGGTAATTACCCAGTAAATTATAAAGCGTTATTATGTTAATGCTTAAATTACATTATATTAACGCTCATATTACTTAACACTAAACTGTAGAACTGAAATCTGGTCATAAAAATTATTACAAATGGGATTTATTTATGTTTTTTTTTCCTTTGGCGGCCCTCAGTCCAATGTTGGGTTCCTAAATTGGCCCTCAGGTATCAAAACTTTGAGAACCCCTGACCTAGACGATGAAGATTTTCTCTCAACCAATCAATGGACTCTAGTGTGTTTAGCTCCACCCTTACGGTGCCAAACCACTGTGCTAGGTAACCTAAGAAAGGGGTCTAACGTGGGATGGTACGGATTTTCATTGACAATCAAAACTCAAATAATCACGTGATTTTGGATCAACAAAAAGCAAACAAGGCAATCAGAGATGGCAGACTTCACTCCATTCACGCAACACGCCTCTGGTGCCCCCTCTGTTGGTCATAGTGGTAATTGCAAGTGTGGAAGAACAAACAGACAGACACACAGAGCCACCAAAAACAATACTCCGTGGGGTGAAGTAATAATTGCATTACGTAGCTGTAGAAATAAGGCTAAAAAGGTAGGACGGGACAGATTGGTCATTTTGATCATTTTCGCAGTTTTCCCTAAACAAATTGCACAACTTACTGAACGTAACCAAACGTCACAGCTTGGTGGAAACTTTGCTTAATTAATAGGTGTAAGCAACACAATTCCTGGTTGTTAAATTTGAAGCATCTCTTGTCACTTGATAACATCCATCCACTATCGGTTACATGGTGGAAACTTGGCTCTCCATAGTCACCCAGCAGCACACACGTACGCTCAAAACACACACATACGGATACAATACCACCCGGGGTCTCCCGTGATTTTCATTTGAATTGTTTAAAACGCCTGTGTTAGAGCTTGCACGCCTCAGGGTCTTTCTGGTGAGTAATTAATTTCCAGCATGTGGGGGTAGAGACCAGAGCTGTAGGCCTGCCTCCTGGCTCCGGCTAAGTGTGTGTGTGTGTATCTGTGTATGTGTGTGTGTGTGTGTGTGTGTGTGTGTGTGTGTGTGAGAGAGAGAGAAGGAAAGGCAGGCTTTGCGCTGGCTTGGCTAGTGCGTTCTAGCCTAAGGGAGGAGGGGGGGGAAAAACAGCACAGCGCAGAAAATCGATCCAGGGCTCGCTCTTCTCAGCCTCTTCCGGACGCAAGAGTCCTCCTCTCAAGGGAATTAGATAACGGCTTGTAAAAGCTCTCCACAGCCAGCCAGCCTCTCCCCCTCCTCCACTTTTAGCTGCTGCCACATCTCTCCGTCTCGCTGCCCGACTGCCTGCCTGCCTTTCTGCTGCTTGTCCACGAGATATTGAATTCATTCCTTTCGCATTACGGAAAAAAAAGTATTGGCTTCCAGTTTAATTGGAATCCTGCGTTTCTCCTCATAACTGTGTGGATATTGCATATTATCAGCAGGTTAATATTTCATTAGGTTTTAATTGGCCTTTGTTGTTTGCCTCAGTTCACTGATCCTCCTGTTAAGACACTGACTGTGTGTGGGGGTGTGTGTGTGTGTGTGTGTGTGTGTGTGTGTGACAGTGTTAATTTGACTTTCATTTTAGCTGCGTCCAGAAGAGCTTTTCAGCTCCACAACAGAAATCTGCACACGCAGAAAAATGTGGCCATTCATGTACACTGGGCATACGTGGCACACGAAAGGACAAAATGAAGAGCAAAGATTTCTGTTTTGACACTAAAGCCCAATTTATACTTCTGCGTAAAGTGCTCTGCGTAGGTTACGCGGAGTCCTCTGCGTCGACGCAGAGCCTGTCGAAGAGCCTCTGCGTCGTCTCCGACTGCACGAAATATTTTTTAAGTGTCCGTCACTCCGTCAAGGGACATCGGAGACGGCAAGAGCTGCGATTGGTCCTCAGGACAGGCCGAGCGAAGCTGCTCTGTGCCGGCTCACAGTGAGCACCGAGCGTCCACAGACGCGGAGCTGATCCCCGCCGATAACGCCGCTGCCAAACTATAAATACGTCATATCTTAACACACACAGCACATGTTTAGACTCTAAATGGCCAATTTCTCGCCTCAAATTATCTTAAAACTGCGTTCCGTCCCACAGAAAAGTGAGAAACGGCCACTGTTTCAACAACAACAGTCTTTCTCTTTCTTTCTCGGACGCCATTGCTCACTGTAGCCAGAAGCACAACGACCTTGCGCAGCGACCCCTACTGATCGGGCGGGAAATTGCAGCACGTGTCCGTCACCACGACGCAGAAGTATGAAGGCTCGAGGCGTCTCCGTGGTGACGCAGACGGATAACGCATTACGCAGTCGTAGAAGTATAATGTGGCCTTTAACCTTAAAACCTAAAGTCAATTAAAATGCCAGGGTCATGTTGATGGCAGACATAATCCTCACCACAATGTGTGGTATAGTGTAGCCTCTATAATTTGGCCTCAGTGTTTGGTTTTTCCTCTCCCACAGGTTTCCTTGGCTGAGGAGATCAAGCCGTTGAAGTGGTACCCCTCCGTTTACCTGCTGGTGTCTATCTTTCCCCTCATCAACAGGTAAGGACACGCACACGCACACCTGTACGGCACATACAGAACTCCGAGCTTTTTGCATGTTGGCTTCACTCTGCATGTCTTATCTGCCTTCCCCTCCTCCTCCTCCTCCTCCTCCTCCCTGCGCCGCTTTCCCCTTCCTCCTCCTGCTCTCTCTTATCTGAGCTCTCACAAAGCCGCTCACTCGCTTTAGCAGCACAAACGGTAAAGGAGATTTTGTGTGTGTGTGTGTGTGTGTGTGTGTGTGTGTGTATTTGTGGTATGGAGCATTTTATTGGCTTTTTTGCGAAACGAAGGCCTCTTCAACTGAGGTTTGGAGGAGGAGAGTGGTCCAGTAAATGATAACCCCCGGTGCTGTTATTGCTCCTTCTTTCCTTTCCTTTCCTTTCCTTCCCTTCCTCCCTCCCTCTCTCTCTCACTCACTCTGTCCCTGTCCCTCTCTCTCTTTCATTTGCCACCGTTCTCGCTCGCCTCCCTTCTTCCCTCCCCTTGCACGCAGCACCGGTGTGATTGACAGGTCAGGGTTACCAAGTGATTAGCTGCAGCGGCTCTGCTTGTCGCCACGGCGATGTAGGCGGAGACGCGGGTCAATTACGGGGTCAACGTCTTTCAAAGGCTCCGCTCAAACGCCGCACCCCCCTCTCTCCCTCCGCAGCTTCTCCCCCTTCGCCCTCTCCTCCTCCTTCACCTCTCCATCCATTCCATCCCCCCCCCCCCCCCCCACGTCGTGCTCGAACTGTCGGCTGATGAAGATGACAAACTGCATCCTGCGCTAACCCCAAAACGCCCTCTCTTCCTTTCTTCCCTCCCTTTCCTCACTCCCCCGCGTCCTCCCTTCTCTCTGTTCGTATCACTTTCTCTTCCTTCCTCTCCTCTTTTGTCTTCTAAGCGTTCCCTCTATCCCTCGTATTTCTACTCATCCTAATTTGGGCTCTAAGTTTTCCTCCTCCTGTG